>NC_055987.1:191057918-191385079 GCF_018446385.1 Zingiber officinale
AGTTCTTTTAAATTAGTTGAATATCCGAGAAAGGTTTATGGTTTATTCCTTATAGGGCAATTCACCCATCCCTTCTTGCCGACCTCCAAATGGACCAACACTAATTAATATAATTAATAATTAATTGGTACATGGGGTTGATAAAGTTAATAAATGATGAGTAATTCAGTTGACTAATAGATTTATTAATTAAGGTATGAATTAATTTTGTAACAAGTCAATTAATTGGATTACTCTATAAATTGATAAATGAATTAGTTTATTAATAGAAGTAATTAATTGAATGAATGATTAACTTGGTAGTTAATTAAATTTCTAATCTAATTAATTATAGAATTAACTAATTTATTTAAAGTTTTAATTGATTATGTCAATAATTAATAAGTAGACAGATGAAAAAATTAATAAGTTGGTTAATTAATCAATAGAGTTTGATTAGTGATTAATAGACTATTAGATTGCCTTCGTATTCTGTACTTGTATGATTCAAACTTGATATAGACTGCTGACTTGAAGATGGTTAGGATAATTTACATTGAAGTGGATGGTTCTTGTTTATTTTCTTTAGATCTTTGATCTTAATATATGATTATATATGTTTATATATTGTTTAGGTAGCATTTAGTTGCTTATTTAGACTATATTCATATTATCTCTTGAGTTTGACCTTGTATTTCTTAACATTAGAGATGACCTATTTTATATCTATGTAGTCTCATGATTTTTTTTCATGCTTGATTTATATATATATATGATTGTTGGTTGGTCCTAGGAAGATTGTACCGGCTCCACTGTACAAAAATTTATACAAGTGTCGAACCTTTCCTAAATAATCTATTGTGTTATTTAGAAATTAAATTAGGAATCACAAACGGAACTTAACATTATTGATTCCAAATTTAACTTATCTGTTCTTAATGGTTTAGATTTAGATCACAAACGATGCTTAACATTATTGATCCAAATCCACCTATGTTATAAATTCAATTAAATATTAATTTCCAAAATTGGCTTCCAAGACTGCATGGTGAGACACTAGTTCTTCTTAGGTATAGGATCATCCACCACCGCCTAGACAAAGCCTTTTAAGGAAATCTAATATTTAATTTCCTTATAT
Source organism: Zingiber officinale (assembly GCF_018446385.1). Classification (NCBI taxonomy): domain Eukaryota; kingdom Viridiplantae; phylum Streptophyta; class Magnoliopsida; order Zingiberales; family Zingiberaceae; genus Zingiber; species Zingiber officinale. The sequence goes on from NC_055987.1 coordinate 191,059,036, forward strand.
AACTCTAGGTTTAACCAAAAGGAACAATCGAATCACAAATTCGAAAAAAAAAATACAAACTCGAATCTCAAATTCGAAACTCTAGAATCATATGTCTCTTGTGTTTGGAATTCATACAAAGAAAAAACTAGCATGATGCGGAAAATAATTACTAGTTATACCTTTCTTTGTATGCAACGACCTCTTGATCTTCTACCGTATTCCTCTTCTTATCTCAGACGTTGTGTGGGCAACGATCTACCAAGATGAGAACCACCCAAGCCCTTCTTCTTCCTCACCAAGTTTCGCCACCAAGACTCCTCCAAGGATGTAGAGGTTCGGCCACCACCACCAAGCTCCAAGGGATGCAAGAAACAAAACCTTCTTTCTCTCCTTCTTCTCCTAGCTAGAACCGGCCACCAACAAGTGCTCCAAGAGAGGGATGAAAACCGGCCACTAAGGAAGAAGAGAAGAGGAGAAGAAGAAGCTCTAGGGCCGGCCACCACCAAGGAAGAGAGGGAGGAAAATAGAATAGAGATCAGAGATGTTAGCCATGAAGGCACCCCTACCCCCTCTTTTATAATCCTTGGTCTTGGCAAATAAGGAAAATTTAAATAAAAACTTCCTTATTACTTTACCATGAAAAGAAAATTTTAATTAATTAAAAAATAATTTCCTTTTCATGAATCAAGTGGTCGACCACCTCATAGCTCCTAAGCAAGGAAAGTTTTAACACAAAATTAAAACTTCCTAATTTGTTTCTGAAAATTTTAAAATAAAAATTTCTCTAATAATTTTTCCCTTCAAGGTTGGTTATAAAAGGAATTTTATAAATTAAAATTTTATTATTAAAACATGTGGATGATTTCCAAAGAGAAAAGTTATCTTTAAAATTAAAATCTCCTTACAATCTACAAATAAAGAAAGATATCAAATCTTTTCTTAATCTTTTGTAGAAACTTATAAAAGGGAATATTTAATTTTAAATTATCTTTTAAATCATGAACATGGTTACAAAAAAGGAAAGTTTTATCAAAATTAAAATCTTTCTTTCAATCTACAAATAAGGAAAGATATCAAATCTTTTCTTAATCTTTTGTAGAAAGCTATAAAAGGAAAGATTTAAATTTTAAACTCTCTTTTTAAAACCATGGAATCCACATAAGAAAAATTTTTAAAATGAAATCCTTTTAATTTTATTATGGTCGACCACCTAAGCTTTGACTCAAGCTAGGGTCGGCCACCACTTGGTTCATCCAAGGATTAACTTGGCCGACCCTTTGCTTGGACTCCAAGCAAGGCTTGGCCGGCCACCTTAGGATGGGTATAAAGGTGGGTATAACACTTTATAAATAAGATGTTCGAGCAATTCCAATGGTCCGTGCGACCTTGTGTTTTGGTGTTTGGGCAAAGGGTTTAAGTTAGGTTCACCCTTGTATTTGATATGTGTATTTGAGTTATGCAAGTTTACAGGATACACATGTGACTCAGGTTGATGGCTTCGGGTCCGGTGAAAGATGGAGCATCCGAGGGACCGTGAACAAGGCAGCGAGGACAAGGGCCGAGGGAAGCGACTTCGAGGCATATGCGAAGGATGACATTGGGACGAGCCGCGGACTTGAATGCATCCGAGGGACGAGAGCCAAAGAAAGTAGGCTTGAAGACAAGAGGCCAAGGCTGCAAAGAAGCATCAAGTGAGTCATAAGGGTGAGGGTACGAGTGCACGAGAGATTGTACTTGGAGTAAAATCCTAGTTTTAGGGTTTTACTGTAGCGCACTGTAACGCTACAGTAACGTTACAAAGGAAGTAGGCTTGAAGGCAAGAGGTCAAGGCTGCAAAGAAGCATCAAGTGAGTCATAAGGGTGAGGGTATGAGTGCACGAGAGATTGTACTCGGAGTAAAATCCTAGTTTTAGGGTTACCGTAGCGTACTGTAGCAATACTGTAGCGCTACTGTAGCAGTCGACTGTATGTTTTAGCAGTCGACTGTATGTTTTAGCAGTCGACTGGTGCAGTCGACCGCACAGTCGACTGGGTGCGAACAGAATGGTTCTGTTCGTTCGGTCAGTGTGGATCAGTCGACTGCATGTTTTAGCAGTTGACTGCAAGTTTAACAGTCGACTGGTATCGAGCCGTTGGGATGTAATGGTCGAATTTCCACAGAGGGCAGTCGACTGCATGTTTTGGCAGTCGACTGGTAGGCGACGTTTTCAACCCGCGGCCTATATAACCAAAGCTTGGTAGCTTGGTTATAGTTGATGAAATAGAGGTGGTTAATCTCTATTAGTAGTCTACCTGTGCCCTAGCTTATAAAGAGTCCTTGGTGAGAGTTGTGGTGAGGTTTCTCCACCCACAAGGAGCTACGTGAGCTAGCCGGAGGTCTTCCGGGGAGTAATCCACCGACGGATAGGGATCATCCACCTCAAGGACACATCGTGGAGTAGGAGCTTTATCTCCGAACCACGTAAATGATCGTGTAGCTTGGTTTGCATTCTTTCTTGTCTTTAGTTTAATTTCCTTTAGCTTGTTTGTTTTGTATATTCCGTTGCGCATACTAACAAGTGTAGGAAGATCAATCGATTTGGGGACGCCGTCTATCCAACCCCCTTCAAGCCAGCCACCGATCCCCTACATAAGAGACTACAATAGGGACCGAGAGGAGGAATTGGTTTTGGTCTTCCGATGAAATTAAGCTTCCCGTGTTCGCCCCGAACACCTAACTTAATTTCATCAATAATAATTCATACCACTAAAGAATTATTATTGAACTACCGCACCAATCCCAAATCACATTTTGGGCTCCTTCTTATTATGAGTGTGTTAGTCTCCCTGTGTTTAAGATGTCGGATGTCCACTAATTAATTGAGTTACTGACAACTCATTTTAATTAATGTCTTAGTCCAAGAGTAATACCACTCAACCTTATCGTCATGTCGGACTAAGTCCACCTGTAGGGTTTAATATGACAATCCTTATGAGCTCCTTTTGGGGACATTATCAACCTAGATTACTAGGACACAGTTTCCTTCTATAATCAATAACACACACTATAAGTAATATCATTTCCCAACTTATCGGGTCTATTGATTTATCGAGCTAAATCTCACCTTTGATAAGTCAAAGAAATGAATACTAAATATATGTGCTTGTTATATATTAGGATTAAGAGCACACACTTCCATAATAACTAAGGTCTTGTTCTTTTATTAAGTCAGCATAAAAAAAACTTACCTTAAATGCTCCTGCTCAATACACTCAGAGTGTACTAGTGTAATTTTATAGTTAAGATAAACTAATACCAAATTACACTACGACTATTCCAATGGTTTGTTCCTTTACATTTTAGTCGTGAGCTATTGTTTATAATTTATAAAGAACCAATAACATGATCTTCTGTGTGTGACACCATACACTATGTTATCTACAATATAAATTAATTGAACAACTACACTTAGCATATAAATGTAGACATTTGACCAATGTGATTCTTATTTCTAAATAAATGTTTATACAAAAAGTTAGGCTTTTAGTATACACTCTAACAATGATATCATCATACCATAGTGTAGGATGTTGAGTATCCTGCTGGACCCCTGGGTAATTATTTGAGCTTGCGCTTATTATTAGTCATAGCATACTGTAGTATAGAATGTCAAGTACTCTACTAGACCCTTATTAGTTATTTAGGCTCATGTTTATACGCTAGTGAAGTTAGATCAAGAATGGTTATAGAGTGTTATATCGAATGTGATTATTCATTTTATTCCTTATCGTTACGTTGGTATAACCTGACCATCATTGTCTCTCTTTCATGGTTGAGAGATTCGTCAGCGATCATGATACATATAACCGTCTCCAGAATCATCTGTGGTAGAGCATTGTTTCCATAGTCCGTAGCTAGATAGTTACACAACCTATTTGCTCACTAGACCAGATAGTGGTAGCGTAAGTTCGCCCACAGATAATGACATTTATACGCTTTGCTTGCCCACTAGACTAGATGTGGTAGTGTGATTCCATTTGCAGTTAGTAGCTGATGAGTTAGATAGCTACTTTATCCTGTTTGCCCACTAGACCAGATAGTGGTAGCATGACTTTACCGGCAGACAGTGACCTTGACTGCCCACTAGATCAGATAGTGGTAGTATAAGTTTATGTACACTCAAGACTTGATATATGCTTGTTATATGTTTGATATATGTTTGTTATATATTTATTATATATTTGTTATGTGCTAAGTTTATGCAAGTGGTTTTTGGATATACTATATGTACTCATGATTTATTAGCTATACCTCGTGGAGCAAGTTAGTGAAGGATTGTATTGTTGGCTATGATTTGTTTAATAGATGACTTTATGTCGATATTCTTAATTTATAGTAAATATTATTACCTGAGACTATATCTTTTGATCTTCTTATAGTAGTATCATGCACTATCCTCTTATACCCACTGAATATTTTGTATTCACTACCCTTGGTTTTCCTCTATTTCCAAATTAGCAGGTAGAGGATGTGTTGTGTTGCTTAGAGGTCTTGGCTACCAGTTCCACTCAAGTTTGATTCATTTTTTACGAGTCGTTTGACTTATTTTTTCGCTACCTTGGTTTAAGGTTGTATTTCCTAGTCGAATTTTTAAGTTTTGTTATAATAGTTTAACTGTTTAGTTTAGTATGATTATATGTACATGCATACATATACACATTCAGTTATTATGAGTTGTGATTTTATATTGCATTGATGTTTATTTTTCTTGATCTGAGTTTGATATCATATATCTCATATTATCATTAGGGTGTACCGTCTAGTTTGGAGGACAAATATACCCTCGAGGCATGACAAGTCATCCCTGCTTTAGCTGCCCCGAGCTTGATCTCTTACGTCTTTATCATGGGTTTTAGACTCTTGATTTTCTCTCGCCATTTTTTCTCCCTAACTCCAACTTTTTATTTAGAGCTTCTAGGGAATCTATCTCCCTTTTCAACCGATCAATCTCATACTTCGCTTGGAGACTGCCCGACTTCCCCTCGAATATAATCTTATTTGAACAAAGATATTTCGATTGCTCTGCAGTTGGATTTCCCCTCGGGTTCTTCAAATGGGTCAGCTCTACTTGTGCCAAGGAAACTTTGGTTTTTATAGAAGCCAACTGGCTCTCTAGTTCGGTTATACGAGCACAAATTTCATGATGTCCCTACCATACTTCTAAGAATCGTCGGCTGAAGACCATCAATTTTGATATATGATCGGCCTCGGATTCCATCAGCTCCTCTACTAGAGCTTTGAAAGAAAGACCTTTTGCGACCGCTTCACCATCCTTTCACCTCGCCACCACCGGGCCAAGGATAGTGAGATCTAAGTGGAATTCTCCTGGGGTTGCTTGTCCTCCTGGCTTAAGGGGTTAGGAAATCAAGCTCTAATAGGGGATATGAGGAGTTGCCCCCTAAGTCTCTTTGCAAGATGGAAGCGGGGGTTGTGGCCCTAAGAGGAGTCAGAACAAGCGGATGTAAAGAACTGACATCCGTGAGATCACCGACCATTTCTGCAAGGGGAGTCGACAGATGGAGAGGTAAAGGTGTAGGGCCACCAGGGGACAAGATTCTCACATAAGAATTCTATGAGTGGGGAGGGGAAATCGAGTGCCGAGCCCGCGATGAAGAGGGGCTACTCTCAAACAATTGATGCCTTTTCTGAATCATCCGTAAAGGGACCTCAAAGCCCCCTAAGAGTGTGGGCTTTAAGCTTGACGATGTCGGAGGCATTGTTTCCACCAAGATGGGCATTGAATCAAGTGGAGATTCCCTATTAATGGCTTCCTCCCTAGCTGAGTTAGCAATTTCAGTACCACGGGCCTCCAACTTGACGTTTGACAACCTCATTGCCTGACCCAGAAAGGCTTTCAACATAGTATTAGCTACAGAAACAAAGATAAACCTTCAATTATAAATCAAAATTCAGAAAAGAGGAAAAAGAACTTACCGAAAGTGAGTTGAAACATGGCTTAGCCTAAAAATATGAAGCAATCCTTTCTCTAGTAAGAAAGTGTTGTCAAACTTCCGGTCCTGCAATCGCTTTCAGGCACGAAAATAACCTCGCTCCAGGTGATGATCTTTTAGATGAGGAGGTGGGGGTAATTTACGTTGCTAGTGAGTTGGCCAAGGCATGGGACTCGGAGGTCGAACATAAAAGAACTATGGTTTTCATCCCTTGTGTGATGAGGAATGACCCTTGAGTAAGTCGTGTCCAACTCGAGAGGAGAAAAGAATTAATACTTTATTATTCATTTTCTTTGGATAGAAGAAGTAATGGAATAGTCAAGCAGACACATGAATTTGGTACAGACGAAACAAGATAACAACTTTAGTTAAAATTCTGAATGAATTTGACCCCAACTGATACAAGGGAATGTGAAAATACTGGAACACCTTGGTGAATAAAGCAAGAATAGGAAAGCGTAATCCACTTAGCAGGTGACTTCGGAAGAAGGCCACACATCCTAGAGGAGGATGGTCAGGGCGATCATTCCCATTGGAAAGTATTAGGCCATGATCAGCAGGAATCCCGTAGGTGGTCCGTAGTCGGTCTAACGCACCATTGATAAAGCTCAATTCCATAAACCTATACCAAAGAGTAGACAAAGACCCGCAACCATCAACAGACCAATACTTGGATTGACACTGGTAGAGAAAAGGGAGGGTCAAATGTAGGCTAGTGAGCGATAAACAACAAGAAAATAAGCAACTTACTCAGGGATGGAAACACAAAAAAATTCAAAGTGGAGACGACAAAGAGCGACATATACATGAACGAGGGTTGTACAATAAGATGACAACCCTCACAACCTAGTTTATATTTGCATGTGTCTGGTCAGGATTGTTGGATCCAGATCATCTAGATAGTAGAGAGGATCATTAGCCGCCTGATCAACACATGGGTCATAACATCTCTAAATTATCATTGTGCTGAGGTAGATGCTTGGTCTTCCCTACTAGGGGTCACCTTATATTAATGTGATATAATCTTGGAGCTAATGCCGCCTTTTGAGTTTAGATATCAGAGCTGATAAAAGTATATTCCACATTTAAGAGGTGTGACAACAATTAAGGCACATATCTTGTTAAAAGTCATGTTGGGATTTACTCTTGGCCACGTGTCTAGCTAATCAGGATGAAGAAGGATGTCTTGCCACATCATATTGGTTCAGTTAGTCAGATTTCTGCCTCCTTCGACTAGATTTAAAGGAGAGATTAGTGATAGGGGAGGAAATCATGAGGTGTCACATGGCCCGAGGGACAATAGTCTTGTCAAGATCGTGGTCAAAAGTCGAAAGCAATTATGCTCTAATCATTGCCTACTCGAGACTTGACTCCTACTCCCAACTCTCAACTTCCTTCTCGGATGCTTGGATTCAATCTAGACTTGACTCCCTACTCCTGACTGACCCAAAAAGGCTATAGTTGTTAGATATTAAAGTGAGGAACTGCCATTCATTAAAGATGTAGATAACATAGTCGTTATCGTGAGAAAAGCAAGAAACACATACATTTATCCCGAAATAAAAGTGCATAAAAATCACTTATGCCAAGAAACGTGGGAACGATCGCAAGAACAGACAAGGGAAGAACGGAGAACGTGCAGGAGGATCACGATGGCATGATCCTATAAAAAGTAATTTGTCCTCATAAGAAAAGGTTTGCACACATAATGTATTAAACCCTAATTTCCCTAGAATCTTTTACTTTTTCTTCAAAGATTTATTTAAGCATACCAGAAAACTCCTAACATGCTCTTCTTAATGTATTTCTCATCCTAGGATCTTTGAAAAAGCTTCTTAAACTTACTAGGCTAGATGATCACCTAGATAAATAACCTAGTATACAATCATTAACAAGTTGACATGGACGTTTATAGAATGATGATAGTCTTCATAATAGTCTCAAAGAGAATGGAATGCTGATAGAAAAGGTAGAAAAGTAAGGTGATCATGTAAAGGGTGAAATTGATTGCGTGGATCGAGACAGAGCAGAGCAGGTTCCAGGCAGTTTCCTCTGGGGGGAATCAAATCCAGTGACCGGATCCTCTAACAAGGAAGCCAATGAAGCATCGCCATTTGGCAAGGCATGAATTTGACCAAGCGACGAGCAGTTTTGACGCACGTAGGTTTCGGAACTCGCAGAACCACCTGCCGCTTCATGTTCGCATCGTAACAACTGACAGCTGTCGTTAGTGGCGCCATTCAATTGCGCGCGTTGAGATTTGTTCATGTTTTGCCCTGAGATGCAGTTTCCCGTTCACATTGTCGAATGGGTGACCACATCTCTTTTTTTTTTTTTTTTTTTTAAACAAGAAATAAAATATTCAAAAAGATTAATACGGACTAATATTTCAACATCTCAATATTTTATTAATATTAAAATTAAAATACACCCAAGGCGGGTCAAAAGACTCCATTTAATTTTAAAGAAAAAAATTTAATAATAAAATACACATATTAAAAAAGTATTTCTACATTAATATAATTTTAATGGATATTTTTAAAAGCTATTAAAGGAGGAGCAGAGTAAAATTTTCTCGCTATTTCTGTCCACACAGATCTCGGAGAACTGGTAGAAAGGGGAGCTTGGATCAGGGAAGGGAGTGGCAGCACGCTTCGCTTCGTCTCGCCGATCGCCCTCGCCTGCTCTCCTCTTCCTTGGTATTTGGCAAGTGGGTAGGAGCTCGATCGAGGGTAGACGGCGAGGAAAGCGGATAGGTGATGGGTGCAGCGAGGGACGTGGCTGGGCCTGCCGACGGTCTTAGCGCGCTGGCTGTGGATTCCGTTCTCGGAGAGTCCAAGTGGTGGCCGCCGGGGTTCCGATTCCACCCCACTGACGAGGAGCTTGTTCTCTACTACCTCAAACGCAAGGTCTGCGGCCGCCGCATTAAACTCCCCATGATCGGCGACGTCGACGTCTACAAGTGGGAGCCCTGGGAGCTGCCTGGTATGCTGCGTTGTTCATGTGCTTTATTCTTCCCTTCTGTATTTGCATCTGAATCGAGTGAATCGAGAGGAAACAGTTGGAGCCCTAAATTAGTCAACCACTTTCCAAAAAATTTTTCCCCTATGTCGTGAAATTAATGTTTTTGTCCTTGGGAATACTCAATTGGTCTCACTATAGAACTATCCAAATTGGTCATTTGGTTGATCGAATGCCCCTTCTTACTTCTCGGAACACCTATCTGTTGTTTCACTCACTATCTTCTGAAGTAGAAAATTAATTGTATTTTAAATCTCCTTGTTCATTCAAAGAGGGATTGCAATGTTTAGTTTCTTCAAAGTTTACTTTTTTCATTTTCATTGGCTGCCTAAATTATCGTGTCCTTGTTTATGTTTGCAGCGAAATCACTATTGAAGAGTGGTGACAAGCAGTGGTACTTCTTTAGCCCGAGAGACAGGAAGTATCCCAATGGATCAAGGGCCAATCGGGCTACCAATTTTGGCTATTGGAAGACTACTGGTAAAGACCGGACCATCTCTCAGAATGCCAAGGCCACGGGTAACAAGAAAACACTCGTCTACTACCATGGACGTGCACCAAAAGGAGAGCGCACTGACTGGGTGATGCACGAGTATACCATGGACGAGCAGGGGCTCTCATGCTATAACAATGTGCAGGCAAGTCTTGGTTGAAACACGAAACAAATTTGTCATAACTCTTACATCCATTTTCTGTTTTAAGTTGCTCGCTGCATGGTTCTTATGGTCCAGTGTGAATCCATGCGCAGGATTATTATGCTCTTTACAAGGTCTTCAAGAAGAGTGGACCAGGTCCTAAGAATGGAGAGCAATATGGAGCACCCTTCATGGAAGAGTGGGCAGATGATGTAGTGGATGAGAGCTTCAGGAGCTTGGACAACATAGAATTGACAGTGGATCATCAGAGCACTGCAGTATCAGTGACCGAGCCTGTTCTGGATGCGAACTCTGCTTGCAGAATATCTGATGGTGGGAACACTCTTCCAGTGGATGATCTAGAGGATCTTCTGCTAAACTTATCTGATGAGCAGGACATGAACAGACAGTATTCTGAATCCACTGCATATGTTGCAGAGGTATATATAGATTTATTTCGTTTTGGTTTTAATTTAACATTTAATCTAGTCTCAAGTAGTAACCTTATACAAATGATGCATGAAAAGAGCATAAAATTCAACACGAGGCAGAATCCCATGAGCCAAGCACAACCATCAACTGACACACATGACACACTTTATTTCTCATGCATCTCCCTTGTATGACGCTATACTTGGAAACAAGCAACACATGCACACTTGTGACTCGTAAAGGGCTGGTCTTTGAATTTCTTTTAATTAAAAAAAAATGATAATCTTAGTTAGCCTCATTGACTATTCCTGGGGTGACCGGCTCGGCCCCATGGAAGTTTCTCACCGATCACCAGGGTAAATCGGGAAGTACACGCGGCGGTCAGTCCAGAAGCCTAGCATCCTTTGGTTACGCCCCTCATTTGGAGGAAAGATTCCTACAAATACGCCGTCGCTGGGGTTTGGACCGTGGGTGCCTGAGTGACAACTTGAATGTCCTACCGCGGCACCATAGCCCCGGGGATGAATTTCTTTTAATTAAATAAGAGAGCAACACATTTAAGATCCATGATTTCTTTGATATATGAATCGATTACCTTGAAGAGTATTCCACATTGAGTTGGTTTTTGACCTGGTCCTTTCGTGCAGATTGATGTTGAAACAGAATTTGGAAAGTGTAATTCAAGCCTGCTTTTAACTGAATCATGTTCTTTTGAAGACAGTCTCATTTTGTCTGAACTGAGCACCTTGGATGACAACTTTCAAGCACCTGAACAAGTTTCTTATGCACATCCTGTCGAAAATTGTGAGATGCCTTCATTAACCTATAACCCCGAACTATCTCTACTGCAGACTGATGAAGAGTTCTTAGAAATCAAAGATTTCATTGATCCAGAATCCATCATATTTGGGGAGGATAGTTTAAGTAACAGAGAATCAATAGATGGACCTGATGGTTTATTTGGATTTGACCTTTATTTCGATGCACCCATGGTTTTTGAAGATCATTACAGTCCACTGGTTGTGCCAGCACAGAACTTATATCTTGATGACTTTGGTGATGATGGAATACTAAATCAACCATCTCTCACAATTACTGAACTTTGGAACCATGATCATGGTGTCAGTGTTTCAAACACCAATGCAAATCAGGTGTTCATAGGAACATCAACTTCAGGTGTTTGATCATTTTGCTTTTACGTGATTCAGAATTGTACAACATTTGTATTACTTGGACACTCCCTAATGTGTTCTTTTTATTTATACCCAGATGTTGCTCATGCTTCTTCATCATCCAACCCAAGTCAGGTCTTCTCAGCATTGCCGACTTCAGGTTTTTATATTATTCAAAATACATCACCGCACAATTTTAGACAATATAATTGTTCATTGTGGAGTTCTGATTTTTCGCTGCTACTTGATACACAGGCGTAGCATATGCTGCTACATCACTCAATATTGAGATGGCACAAGGGCAAAGTTCCCATGTTGGATACCACTCGGGATCATGGTTAACCTCCGCACTCTCAACCGTCTTAGACTCTGTGCCCAGCGGTCCTGCACTGGCATCTGAGAATCCATTCCTCAGCAGGGCACTCGAACGTGTCTCAAGTTTAAGAGGAGGTCAGATTGGACCTCGTCATCCAACCACTGCAACAGATGGACAATCTTCTATTTCAGGAAGAAGGCGCAGCCACAACAGTAGTTTCCTTCTCATCTCATTACTGGTTGGTCTTAGTGCCATATTCTGGCTTTTCATTGTAGGTGCTTCAGTAAAAATGTTCAAGGGGGTTTTCGCCAGGTTCAGTTCCTCCTAAACATCAATTACTTAGAGTTGGTGCTGAAACTCAAGTATTGAATGGGTCCATATGTAATCAGAAAGGAAGTTCTAGTTTTACTTCCAGATTTAGATGGCTTATGTATTCAGTAAAAGTTGCACGCTGAATTAGCCTTGTTGAGGCCTCACAGAAAGCATTTTAACGTGTGGTTTTCCTGTTTGTCGATACTTTGCGTGATGGCTGTTGATACTGGCTTTATCTCTCTATTAGTATATCATCATTATGTTTAAATATATTTTATTTTATTTTATTATTATTATTCATGATTAATTTTTTTATTAATATATGATTAATAAGAAATAACCAACTAAATGGGTTATTTAACGTTGGATGAGACTATGTGCTAGTGGAAACTTCCTGCAAACGTGGCACCCGACTGTTAGGTTGCTGAATCATTTTAATGGATTTTTAGTGACTAATCAATGACAATATGGACGGCAGAAAACCCCAGCCCATCTCAATCGGACGGTTCATATCGGAGAGCGGGTTCGGGTCCACCAGCTTTTGACCCGTTATAAGAATCCGGGACCGTTCGAGACGGCAGACCGCGGTGCAGTTGCCAGTTGGGCGGCCCCTCCCAAACCTTCCCCTATCTCTCTCCCTCTTCATCTTCTTTTCTTTGTATCTCTGCCCTTTCCTCTCGATCAACAAAAAATCCCCAAAAAAATCGGAAAACCTCTAAAAATAACCAGCTATATTTCTCGATCCCACGATCGTTATCCCCTTTTCATCAGTCGAAAAATCTCACAGAATAGTGGAAGGTTTGTTATTGTTTCGCCCCGGTTGCGTGATCGCTAGGGTTTGCTCTATCAGCGAGAGGGAAAGGATAAAAAAAGCAAAAAAAAGAGAAAAAAATATATATAGATATATATATATATATATATATATATATATATATCGAGAGAGATGGCGCAGGAACCGATCGAGCAGCAGGCGGCGAACGGGGTGGTCAGCGCCGCAGGAGGGAACCAGCCCCCTTTAGCGTCGCTCTACGTGGGGGACTTGCATCCGACTGTGACGGAGCCGCAACTGTTCGAATTTTTCAGCCAGATCGGACCGGTGGTGTCGGTGCGCCTCTGCCAGGACGTGGAGACGAATCGGTCTCTGGGCTATGCCTATATTAACTACAGCAACCCCGCGGATGGTGAGTTACTTTCCTGTTTTAGCTCAGTTCTAGGAACTACGGGTTTCTGTTTGTTTTTTCTTAATGCCGGATTACATATTGTTTATGTTGGTTTTGGAAATTTTAGATTAACAGTTTACTACTTTCAATCTCTATCAGGGTTATTAGTTTTTTTTTGTTAATCTGATGGAATGTTAAATTAATGCAAGCTTCCAGCTCAAGTATGGGTATAGGAAGAATGCACTTATCCGGACAATGCTAATGATGTGACAGCCTTTGGGGTTTTCACTAGGCTGTGTTTGGACGTCAAATATTCTACAGGTTGCATTGGACTATTTTAATCTTAATGAATTATGAAATGAAGTGAGATAAAATTCAATGTGTAAAATATCCAATTACTTTGTAGCAAGGTCCTTAACTTTAAGAAAGAGCCCTAAGGTACCACCAGCCTTGGTTCTTTTGTGCTCTCCATTAACTAAGATCTTAGGCCTTCAATTTTCTAGTCATCATGATACTATGTGGCTACTAAGAAACACCATATCTAGCCATTTTATTCTGTTTGATCAGACAGAAACTTTAATCATAAAAGAACATGTTATATATGCAGTTAGAAAAACCTCAAATATATAACTGGGAGTCATAGTCTTGGATGATATGGTATTAAGTTTCATTGTATCAAGAATGATAATTGCTGTCAGGTAATGGAGGATTATGATTAGTATGCAGATACCATTTTGGCTGTTGAATCGTTTACATGCAGTGCCTTTATACCTTAAGTTGCTGGGTTTGGATTCAACGTTGTGTATCAGCACATTCAATTAACTTATGTCTTAATTTTGTTAATTCATAGGAAATATTTGCAAGGAAAATATAGAATCATCAATTGTGTGGAAGGATTTCTTCTTGCAGGAAACGCTGATAGGAATCATCATCATCATCTGTCCTGAGTGATTGCCATATTGTAGTTGTGTCTATATTATGTGTAATTGATGGGAAATTGAGAATATCTGCATTGCAGTTTCATTTATCACATGAGAATTTGATTATCTAACCTACTTTTTTGGTTTTATAATATCTCTCAAGACAAGTCTGAACAATTGATTTAGTGTACTTCTCATTTACTGTGCTTCTATTGTTTGACATAAGCCTCTTTCGATGGAAAAGAGTTGAGAGTTATCTTAGTTTTCTTGTTCTTGCTCTTGTCACCCTTATGCATTGCTTTAGCCATCTAATAGCTGGCCTTGGCAGCCCATTAAATGGGTTAGAAAGAACTACTAGAATATTTAATCTTACTTGCAGTTCTTACATATTTTTTAGTCTACTTTATAATTATTTTTCTTTTTTTGCCTTCTGCTTGCTTCCTCTGCGCCCTTCATTATATCTGCACATGCCCTTTATCAGCCTTAGGTAACCATGACTCTACAAAGCAATGTGGAAAGTTAGATGTTAGTTGGATACAGCTGCCGTCCAATCCAACTATTACTAGTTGTGATGGCCAGACATTGTTGCCATTGTGATAGTACCTCATAGCAGTATTGCCTTATGAGGGCAGCAGTGATTCTTGTTAATGGTTGCTTTATATTCCAGTTCAGTTGGGCGATTTGTAAACTCTTGATGGGGAAACAAAAAATATGCCCCTGCTGTCACCATTTTATTATCACTTTCCTCTAATTACTTGCTATAATGATCACTATTATTTATCGTATGGATTATATTTTGCTTGATTTTCCAGATTATTAACAGTCTTTAGCACTGTAAAACTTATTTTCCTTAATGGAAAATGAAAAGAAAATCTTTTTGGAATGTTCTTTTTCTGTCTTAATCTCTTGCTGTTTGGTTTTCCCAAAATTAACATGAGAACCTCCCTGGAGTTTGTGTTTGGTAGACCTTGGATCAAGAATAATCTCTGGAACACTAGGACCGATTTTCCTTCAATCTTTAAAAAGTATCCTTTGATTGTTCTTGGGCTATCTTCACATAGTGCCATTTGGTTTAAAAAGGTATTTTTAGTGCTTATATTATGTTTCAATACCCTTGTTGAATAACTTTCTGCATACTCATTAATAATTATCTTCATGTTAGATCATGGATCTGATTTTTATGTTGCCATTTGTTTTCCAGATAGCATTTTTTTTTATTGTTCTTGGCCTCTGACTATCCTTTGATTGGCAGCTGCAATGGCTTTGGATGCACTGAACTTCACTCCTCTTAATAATAAGCCCATTCGTATTATGTATTCAAATCGTGACCCTAGCATTCGTAAAAGTGGGTCTGCAAATATTTTTATCAAGGTATTGAACAATTTTTGTTGCACTTATTTTTTTGGGTATGGCAACCTTCTTGAGCTTCTTTAATTTGTTTACTTCTTTTCTTCAGAATCTAGATAAAACAATAGGCAATAAAGGACTACATGAGATCTTCTGTTCTTTTGGCAATATTTTATCCTGCAAGATAGCTACAGATGCATTTGGCCAGTCAAAAGGCTATGGTTTTGTACAATTTGATCAAGAAGAAGCTGCACAAAATGCCATCAACAGGCTAAATGGCATGCTTGTGAATGATAAACCAGTTTATGTTGGACCTTTCATTCGCAAGCAAGAACGGGAAAACTCTGCAGAGAAGACAAAATTTTGTAATGTCTTTGTCAAAAACCTTTCAGAATCCACTACAAAGGAGGACCTAGAAAATATTTTTGGAAAATATGGTAAAATCACTAGTGCAGTTGTTATGACCGAGGAGGATGGAAAATCAAAGTGCTTTGGATTCATCAATTTTGAGAATCCAGATGATGCTGCCCAAGCAGTTCAAGAACTCAATGGGCAGAAATTTGATGACAAGGAGTGGTACGTAGGAAAGGCTCTGAAAAAATCTGAAAGGGAATTAGAATTGAGGGAAAAGTTTGTCCAAAGTGCCAGGGAGACATTTGATAAGTACCAAGGGCTTAACCTATATTTGAAGAACTTAGATGACAGTATTGGAGATGATAAGCTGAGAGAATTATTTTCTGGGTTTGGGACAATAACTTCTTGTAAGGTACTTTTTCTACACTTTCATTTTTTGCTCGAACTGTTTATTACATTACAGTACCTTTCTATTGGATATGGTCGATTTGCAACTGAGTCACAGGTTATGCGGGAACCAAATGGTGTGAGTAAAGGCTCTGGATTTGTTGCTTTCTCAACTCCTAATGAAGCAGCTCGAGCTGTAAGTTCTCACTTTTTTTGTATTTTGAAAATAGTAAACTGAATCTTCTTTCTGTATTTTGTTAGTTGGCAGAGATGAATGGAAAAATGGTTGGTGGGAAGCCACTTTATGTAGCACTTGCACAACGTAAAGAAGAAAGGAAAGCTAGGTTGCAGGTATTCAATTTGAATCTTTTCTTTATCAATCCATCAAAGTTGCACATGAAGCACTTGATGCTTAGCTCGGTTGTTAGGAACCTGAATTATAAACTTTTAGATCGAAGGACAATATGATGCATTTTGACGTATTATCATGTTTGAATGATACTACTTTCTAGATATTTAGTTTGATGACTCTTGTGCTAAACTGCTTATCAAGAGGCAATATGTTCACTAATTCTTGAACAGAAGGTTATCCTGAAATTCTTGGTTACTTAAAATTGCATGCTTGAAATGTAATTGATTTTGTACATGTGTGGGGAGTTGAATGAATGGTATAATGTACTTTTTTGCTAAGGCAGAAACTGCTTCTAAAGAATGGAGTTTTTGTTTTATTTTCCATTCAGTTGTAATAATCTTTTTGTAACTTTAATTAACTGTTAACTTTTTCTTTTTTTACTTTGATCTAGTATGACACTGACATTGCTAAAACATGATTTCACTTCCTATAATATTCTTGACAATGAACAGTGAGTACCTTATCAACATAGTTCAAGATGCTTTATTAATCAACTAGATACGGGAGATATCCCTTCAATGTATAAATATCTTTCTCAATTTCTTTTATATACAATGGCCACTAATATTTGGAAATGGTCATCACCAAGAATTAAGCTTTATGACTTCAAACTATAATTAGATTTTCACCCTTTGACCTTGTCAGTGTACACTTCTGGGTAGGAGTCCAGGATGCACCAAAAAGCTTGATTATGCCGTGAATTGACCCTTATTTTTAGTTTCTCATTGTTCTAAGGTTTTCTCTCTTTCAATAGATTGTATAAAATATTTGGCATATATGAGTCTGCATTGGTTGCTGTCACATCTGATTTCAACTATCTGGGCTATATTTTCCAGGCACAGTTTTCACAAGTACGTCCAGCAGCAATAATGCCTAATGTTGGTCCACGTGTTCCCATCTATTCTAGTGCCCCTGGTATGGGGCAACAAATATTTTATGGACAACCTCCCCCTGCCCTTGTTCCACCACAGGTAACTGCTTTGTTATTGTATGCTTGATTACATCCTGTGTTGGGACAAATGGTTGTCGTTGATGATGATATTTACGTCCTATTTGTAGTGCTTGAGAGTCTTGGGAGTGGGGACTCTTGTTTTTGGTAATCAATAGTTCTACATGATACTTTTTAGTTGATCGACTGCCTTAAGAGTGTTTATTATGCACAAATTGGGCTTGTACATGGTAAAATTATGCTATGGATTGTTGAGTTTAAATAGTAAACTTGATGCCTATGTTTTTAGGATTGGTTAACTTTTAGCAAAGTTTATATTTCAGATGCCAATTCTTACTATTAATTTATGCTTATTTATTGAGTGCTGACTAACTACTGGTTGAGGTTCGTACTATATAATATCAAACTTATCTGCTTTTTTTACATTACAAGATGTGGCATTTCAGGGATTCTGTTACTGCAAGTTTGGTTTATCCTATATATTGATTCTTCTTCTTTATCTTTCAATCTTAGGTTTGTGCATTCTTGTAAAGCTGTTAGTCCTCTTAATTTTGATGACAACGCTCGTTGATGCTTTCTCTTATTGCCAAATTCATCTATTATATTTACATTGATGTTAAAATTAGTTTATTTCCTTTATTCCCTGAGCCAAATGCTTTTTTGGAACTTTGGTGAAGAATTTTTTATTCATTTAATTTGCTATTTTTTAATTTCTTTTATACCAATTTCCTTTATTGCATTTAAGTAAATTTTGAATCTTTTTGAATTTCATATGCTTATTAAACATTTGATTTACCAAGATAAATCAGGCTCTGGACCATCTTTTAGTTAACTTTGATTATTGATTTTTGTGGTAGGAATTTTATATGAAACATAAGATGATATTAAATTCAAAAGGGTGCAAGATTTTGAATATGGGAAAAGGTGCAATTAATCAATTTACAAACAGTCATATGGGCTGAATGCTGAACTAGGGAATGAATAGCAACTAGTTATAGTCATGCTACTGTGTAATACTTTTGGTCAAGACAAGCAGTATCTCTAGTATGCAAGTGCTTGAGCTTATTATTATTATTATTATTATTTAACTTTTTGTATTTGGATTTTGCTCCTTTCTAAGACCAAGTTGTTTTCATGCTTTCTAAGTTGCATTCTTGTTTTCCTTCTCTGTTTGCAGAATTCATGCTTTAAACTTAGAACTCCCTGTAGAATGAGTGTATGTTGGTATTTAGTAGTGCAGGGTTTTGGTGATCTTCTTTCGTCTCTTGTTTCAAATACTTTTGATGCTTCTACTGTCACATGCATACTGTACATAATTGATATGACATTCTTAATCAGTGCTTTGCTTTTAGGGTTGTTTAATATCCATGGTTCATCTACTTTGTTAGCAACATGGTTTGCCAAACTTAAGTCCTTTCTACTTACCACCATTTCATCAACAGCCAGGTTTTGGGTTTCAGCAACAGCTTATTCCTGGAATGAGGCCTGGTGGGGCTCCCATCCCAAATTTTGTTGTTCCCTTGGTCCAACAAGGTCAGCAGGGGCATCGACCAAGTGGTAGACGTTCTGGAGGCGCTGTGCAACAAATGCAGCAGCCAATGACTTTAATTCAGCAACAGGTCTGTAGTTAATGTTTCAACTTTGTTGCCTTCTGCAGCTGAGACATACTGTGGGAATTAGAACTATCTAGCTCAAATTTTTCAGAAAAGAGTCTACAGTGGTTAAATTCCTTATATTTGTTAACTTTTAGAGGTTTTGTATATAATTCATTATCATATGAAACCTTGCAAGGAAGCCAGTTGCTTGTATGGTTGGTTCTGTAGCAATTTATTGAGCTCTTATGCTAAGCAAGTAGATGCTTGAAACAAGCAATTATAGTAATAAATTAACCAATTGTTTTCAAATCATTGTTGGTGGAACATGATGATGATTTGCATAACTCCTCTATTCTATTAGCCAAGTCTCATTGGATGGAGAGAAACTGATAGTAGCATACGTGATGAGAGAGAAACAATTTACTACGTATTTGTGTTTTATTTGCAGTAGCAGACTTGATACTTATACTCTTTTAAGTGTATGCTCAATCTATTTTCTTCTTGAATTGTACTTGCTCAATATTGAATTTCTGCTGTATTATCTGGTGTTCAACTAATTGCAATAGTGTGCAGATATATCCTTTTCCTGCCCCTTGGCACTTGCAGTGAGAATTATCAAAGTTTTGTGTTTTCTTCTCCATGGATAATTGGAACTTTATAAAGCATGATCCACATGGTGCAAAATGGTTTGATATTAACTAAAATGTTTGTGTACAGCAGATGCTTCCGAGGGGTCGTATCCAGCGCTATCCTCCTGGCCGCAATATTCCTGATGGTCCAATGCCTGGTGTTATTGGAGGTATGATCTCTCCATATGACATGGGAGGTTTTGGTATGCGAGATGTTCCCATTCCACAACCCATTCCAATTGGGGCATTGGCTTCAGCACTTGCTAATGCAACTCCAGAGCAGCAAAGAATGGTATTGATCTCTTTAGTCATCTGCACCTCCTTTGTTTTGTTTTTTTGTTTTTTGTTTTTTTTTTGTTTTTTGTTTTTTGTTTTTTGTGATACTATAATTTCCTTACATATGCTTTGAGCTGCCATGCCAGTTGTGATACGGGCAAGCCATTCACTCAGAGTTTCCTTTGTCCATTAACATCTGAACCAAGCTCTGTTAAAATCATTACACAGATAACATTGGGTTTGTTATCAATTTTAACAAGACTAACACTAATGCACAAGTATATTAGTATATCTACATTTTTGGAGGTTAACTATCAAAACATTTTGGTCAACATTTATATTCCACATGGTCACAACGGGCAACAGTCTTCCATTAATGGAATGCAGTTTGACCGTTGTGTGCAAATTAGATAATTTCTTCCCAACCTTGTTTTTTTATCGTTTGAATGTCTTTTATTTTTTTCCCATCAATAAATATGTTTTTGTTTTGCCATGTGGCTCTATAGTCTATGATCCATTGCTTGCAGATGCTTGGTGAGAATCTCTACCCTCTTGTGGAACAACACGAGCATGATCATGCTGCCAAAGTTACAGGAATGCTGTTGGAGATGGACCAAACTGAAGTGCTTCATCTGCTGGAATCGCCAGATGCGCTGAAAGAAAAAGTTGGCGAGGCAATGGAAGTCCTGAGAAATGTCCAGCAGCAGCAGGTGGTGACTGCGCCGACCGATCAGTTATCAGCGTTGTCGTTGAGCGATGGCCTTGTTCCTTGATGCAAAACCAACGTTACTTTTCTCCATTTGGTTGCCATTGTGGAAGACTGAAACTCGTGAGATTATTTGGTTTTCTTACGATTGAGATGATGTATCATGGGATTGGTTTGCGACCTACTGTTGAAGTTGTCTGCTTGCATGTGTTTGTTGATGGACTGTGCTTTGTCTGTCGAACCCTTCCAATAATTAAGATGAAATTAAAAAAAAAAATTGCTCATTTTCTAATATCTATATATACGTAGTATGTGCATAAGATCAATTATTGAATATAATATTTTTTTTTCGATGATTTAGTTGGATATTTGAGACTTCGACACTTCGACAAGTATAGTGTTCTCCCTGTTATCGATTTAGTCGTGCGCGAGGGGGTTAATTATGACAGGTATGGCTGTGCGGACCCAGGTCAAGATTAGACTCGGCTGAGAACAACTCACAAGCTGGCATGCATGACCCAACTCTAAATTGGAAGGGCGAGCACAGCATGATTCCTTGCGAAGAGCCTTACGACATGAATAAGACTTCCTAAGGATTTCAACAGTCTATTCTCTTCTTCTGTGCTCTTCATTCGTTAATCAGTTAATCTCATAGTATAGTATATAGTATAGTTGAATGTTGATGGATAGAAGAAGATTAAGTAACTTACCACTTAGGTAAGTAAACGTGAGAGTGCATGAAATCATCAGATACTTGTGTAATTTTATACATTTTATTTCAAAAGATAATTCCAAGTACATCATTCATTCGACTGTCTACAAATTAAAGAAAGATAAATGCACGGATGAAGTGCAAATCATTGGACTGAAGGGAGCTCCTACTCTATATCATCAAGCAAGCTATCTAAAAATGTCATCATCGTCCCCTCCATGTTAAAATCCATATCGAGATCCAAGTCGTCGGGATCAAACACCAAGTCGGAGGGATCGAACTCCAAAGAGGGATCCGAGCTGATAGCCGGAGTTAGAACTGGATCAGGAACCGGATCCGGAGCTGGAGCCGGTGCCGGTGCCGGAGCTGGAGCAAGAGCAGGAACCGGATCTGGAGCCTGAGCTGGAGCTGGTAACGGAGCAAGAGCTCGAGCAGGAGCAAGAACAGGATCTGGAGTCAGTGCCGGTGCCAGAGCAGGAGCCGTAGCCATAGCAGTAGCCGGAGCTCCGGCAGGAGCAGGAACCGGAACCGAATATAGAGCTGGAGCTGGAGCTGATGCCGGAGCAGGAGCTCGAGCAGGAGCAGGAACCGGATCTGGAGTCGGTGCAGGTGCCAGAGCAGGAGCCGTAGCCGTAACCGGAGCTCGAGCAGGAGCAGGAACCGGAACCGATGGAGTCGGTGCAGGAGCATAAGCCGGAACCGGATCAAAGAGATCAGGGGGCGGAGCAGGAGGATATATGAGTGAATGAAAAGAAGGAGGGATGCGGATGCCCATGCTCTGCATGCTCTCGGCGTAACTCAACATCACTGTCGTCCTTTTGACCCCGGGATGATCAAGATAGCCACCGACGATCTCCGGTAGAGGAATATTGTAGTTCTGTGACTGTGAGCATGGATAAGCGGCCGGTAGAGGAATACTGTAGTCCTGTGAGCATGGATAAGCGGCCGGTAGAGGAATACTGTAATCCTGTGAGCATGAATAAGCGGCCGGTAGAGGAATACTGTAATCCTGTGAGCATGGATAAGCCGCCGGTAGAGGAATATTGTAATCCTGTGAGCATGGATAAGCGGCCGGTAGAGGAATGTTGTAGTCCTGTGAGCATGGATAAGCGGCCGGTAGAGGAATATTGTTGTCCTGTGACTGTGAGCATGGATAATTATAATGTTGCAGCTTAGCCATGCTCGGAGGATCCAAAACAGGAGCTGCAGTAGTATCAAGGAGAACATGACGATCAAATCGCAGAGGTTTCTTCTTCTTCAAGCAGTTCCAAAAATTTTTGATCTCGTTATCGGTGCGACCAGGCAACTGCAATACAAATTGTAACAGTTATTCGTCATGCAGATTGTACTAAAATGGAAATGAATACATCAGAGATAAATAATAGGAATGAATTTATACGGACAGTGGACTTACGTGTGCCGCGATCTTAGACCACTTATTTCCCATATTCGCTTGAAGTTGAACGATGAGCTGTTCTTCTTCGGGTGTAATCGGACCTTTCCTCAGATTAGGTTTTAGATGATCGAGCCATCGCAATCGACAGCTTTTACCGCATCGATCGAGTCCGGTGGCTTTGGCGATCGCATTCCAATTTCGCTCACCGTGTTCCTTGACGTAGTGGAAGAGAACTGCATCTTCTGCCTCTGTCCAGCGACGTTTTTTCTCCATCGGAAAGAACACTCCCAAACGTCTAATATGAAAAAACACAATCGGAAATAAATAAATCGCAGTGAGAAACAAAAAACGATGAAGGAATAAGATCCGCAGTCAGGCCAAGACATTGAAAAGCATACCTAGATCGCCGCAAGGGATCGCCGATGCAGGGAGAAGGAAAAAAGGCAGCGCGGCGGCGGTAGGGCGGAGAAAAAACTGGCGGGAGCGCGGGGAAGGCAGCGGCGGCGAGAAGGAACGAAAATGAATAAAAATTGCGGTTGCCAAAATACTTTATATCCGTCAAAAATCGAAATTGCGGTTGACAAAATTTAAAATTTTATTTATAAAGAAACCAGTTAGTGATAGACAGTTAGTGAGAGACAGTACTAAATGAATCCGTTGCAAGATAAAAATTTAAAAACTAAAAAAAAAAGTTAATAAAAGTTTTAAAAATATTTCTTTATTTTTTAATATCTAAATATAAGGGGAAAATTTTTAAAAAATTTAGAAAAATAAAACAAAACAAAATTTTAATTATTTTATCAAAAATTTTATTGATAATTTTAAAATTTATATTAAATTAATATTGTTTATTTTGAATGACCTTTTAATTTATTTATATATATTTGTAAAAACTAGAATTCACTTTTGTATAAAAATCATTGATAAAAGCTGAGTTTTTAAAAAATAAAATAAAATAGCTGAATTTTGTAAAAAAAAAAACGGATATTACCATTGCTGTCCGTGTGAGGAGATTTTTTTTTTAAAAAAAAATATACCTGAAGTATAATTGAAATATATTTAAAATTAATATTGTTTATTTTGAATGATCTTTTTAACTTATTTATATATTTTAAAATAAGTTAGATTATGAAAATCTTTGATAAAATAATCAAGTTTTATTTTATTAATTTTTTATAATTAAATATTAAAAAAGAAAAGAAATCAAAATACATTTTAAAAAGAATTTTAGTTGTTTTATTAACCTTCTTTTATTTTTTATTAAAATTTTTAAAATAAAAATTAATATATATCTTACTATTTTATTAAAAATCTCTCCCCTTTACTAACTAACTTTGGTGAAGTCTAAAATATATTTACTTTAATATCCTTTTTCTATTTACACTAAAAATAATTTCAAAGTTTATTAGTAATTCCACAAGCGAAACAATTTATTAATTTTCTCTGGTTGTTTTATATAAAAAAAATATAGTTCTCTTTAGTCCCACATCTTAGAATTTATAATACTATAATCAAAAAAGCTTCTATAAATATTTTAGGCCGACGATGTTAAAAAATATATTTTTCTTAGTATTTTTTACTAAGACAAGTATAATATTAAAATAAAATAATTTTTTACATAAAGCAGTTTTTATTGTATGGGTCTTGTATGGGTCTGACGACCCAAATAATTAATTCTTAGTTTATAAAGGTGACACTAGAAAATCCAAACAATTCTGATTTAATTTATATATTATTATATTACACACGCGAACGCGTGTGCACGATCACACTAGTATAGTCACTTAAAATTTTATGAACAAGTGAAAGAAAGTCCATCAATTTTGACGGATTTTTAAAAAATAAGTTAAATTAAAAAAATAATAAGATAGCTTCCTTCAACCTTTTTCATTTTTTTCTTAAAAATATATAATAAATTTTATAATAAAAAAAGGACGGCAGGGGTGAAGTTTGAGATTGCGGCAAAATTTAAAAACTAAAAAAGTAGGTTAATAATAATTTAAAAAATACTTTTTAATTTTTAATATATAATTACAATAAAAAAACAAAATTAATAAAAAAATAAATATAAAATAAAACAACATTTTAATTATTTTATCAAAGATTTTTTTATTTCTAATTTTAATTATTTAAAATTTATATTAAGTTAATATTGATTATTTTGAATGACCTTTAAATTTATTTAAATATATAATTTAAAAAAAAAAGAGTATTGAAATTACAAAATTAAAAATATAGATAAATTTAGAAGATTACAAAAAACCCATGATAAAATGCCTTGATTTCATATAGAGTTTTCTGATTTAATAAATTTATAGTGTTACACTGATAATACAGTCAATTAAAATTTTATGAACAAGTGAAGGAAAGTGCATCTATTTTTATGGATTTGGTAAGGATGCCACAATCTATTTTTATGGATTTAATAAAAAATAGCACAGCGTCCGTTAACCTTTTTTATTTTTTCCCTAAAAATATATAATAAATATTATAATTGTATTTTTGTCAAAAATGAGATAACTTATCTAGGATAAGAAACCAACTCGTGACCCATTATGTAAGTAATAATGCCGTTTTCATGATCTACATGTTAAGTAATCAATTATGGCAAAAGGTATGAATATGTTCATGGTTCATCTTCGTGCCCTCGTCAATCCGTTCGAAAATCAATACAGAAGAGATAAATCATGGATGGCTACTAACATTGGAATAGTGACTAGCACATAAGGGAGGTATTTATCTCGGCTTTACCGAAATTCGAACCCCATATCTCATTATGATAACACCTCATGTGCTAACGACTAAATCTATCCGAGGAGACTACAGGCTAAGTAATCAATGCTGGTTCAACTAATTGTTTGATAAACATATATAAAATATCACTGGCTAGGATGTTTAATACATAATCAACCATTCTGTCTTGGGCAAGGTCCTGAACAAGAAAAATTGTGAGGATCCTAAGACATTTTAACAGACTCCCAAACATTAAGAATCTTATAGGTCTAATATGAAAACAATCACACGTTAGATTAAATGGTCTTTAATCGAAATCCTTTGCATAGCCTAAATAATTTTAAATTGCACGTAAATTTCAAAAAAAAGAAACATTAAAATAGTTAAGGAAAGATTGATCATAAGCATGCATGTCTTGGTTGAGTTTGATCGAGTACACAAAGCCCCATCATAGAAAAAAAACATACAATAAGAGATAGGGTTGAGAAAAAAGATGGGTTAAATCGAACGAATTGATCCAACTAAAAATTCGATTGGGCTATCTTGAAATTTCATTTAAAAAAAAATTCGATTTCAATTTTAAATTTCTTACACAGTTAAACATAATAAATGAAAATAAAAAAAAACTAATAGATAAACATAATAAGTAAACTTATAAATCTCTAATTAACCAGTAAATCTTTTATGATATAAAAAAAAGCCGATTAATTCGATTTTTTAATGAAATTAACTAATATTTTATCGATTTGATTTATTCAGATTTTATTAAAAAATTTAGTTGGTTTGAAGAAAATTGATTTGTTCAATTTTCGACTAATTTAATTTGATTCAGTTTATTTTAACCGATCAATTTCTAATCCCGCATGAATAATAAATGTTTATCTAAATCTAGATAAAATATAAGTTAAAATACCTTTAACCCTTTTGTTTTCTATTCCATAGCATGTTGCTCCTTTATATGTAAAAAAATAATGTTTAACGTTCCTTTCACGAAAAGTTAAAGGTGAGAAATCTTATAAAAGATAATTATGCCCTTGTCTTTTTTTTTTTTTTTATCATTTTTAATAATAACCTCAAGATAAGAAAATCATATTGAATTGACTATTATATCTTTCAATATAAATCCTCATAAAATTAATACATGCACCAACATAAATAACAGAAAAATAGTAATTCTGAAAGGGATAACTAACCAAAAGCTCATTCCACCATCTTCACCAAACAAAAAAAAAAGACGATAAATGGGATTTGCCCAAAAACTCATTCATACATGAGACTAAGAAGCACTATAGTACTTGGATTAATCTCATCAGAACTATCTAAGGCGAAAATGGGTTTTGCCCGAAACCCATAACTCGATGTAGGAGGTTTTTCCCAAAACCCATAACTCGATGTAGGAGGCTCAGAACAAAGATTACTCATCATCTATACCTTTTGTACACTCTCATCATTCACTCCACGTTTAGGTTTCATAATTGCGAATTCTCTAGGTCATTTAATGAGTTTCAGTTAAAATTCATTGATAGCCTTTGCTAGTTTTGATGAGACCCAAATCAACTCATGTAGAGTTCTACAATGCTTCTTAGTCTCACCGTATCCTAAAGTCTCAATTCAAAGTTTTTCTAGTCATGCATACCTTTTTTTCAAAAATTCAATCGATGTGTCAATTGGCACTAATCCTGTCTGGAATCCGAGTCAGATGGAGGTTGACGGAGATTGCGCAAGTGTTGACTGAGAGGCGACTTTAACGCACCCTGTGTATGTACATCTCAAAAACTAACCTCCACGTGGAACTCCAAGGTCTATAGTATGAGGATTGGTGGTACTTGAACTTTACACACACTAAGACAAGCACCCGGAGGGTTAGATACCAGAAATCAGGGAAAAAGTCTCCGACGCAAACCCTACGATGCTCAAGTCAGGTCCTTTTTCCCTAGAAGAATAGTGTACGATGGAAAAATAATTGTTGAAGATGAGTACGTATGTGTGCATACCTGGCCAAGGAAGAAGATCTCCCTTTTTATAGACGATGTATACCTCCAAAGTCTGACCGTTGTCAGGACCTGTCGAGTGTCAGGGCCTGTCGGGTGAGAGAGGATGTATGGCGACCTCCTATTGGTGGAAGGAAGGTTCCACTCTCAGGTAATAGCAGACTAATGGAATATTCCCTGGCATATATATGGTAGTTATTTTCTGATAGGAGGTTACGATTTTCCGACATTGTTGTCGCTTAGTGTTCTCCATCCCGCCCAGGTTCAGCTACAGACAACTCGGGATAACCGCTCAAAGGTACTACCAAGATTGAGGCTTGATGAAGAGGATGAGCTACGACGAGGGACTCCTTCACGATGTGACCGTTGAAGAGCCGGTCGAGAGTTGTCTTAGCAAAAGCAACAAGACCATCTACAAAGCCCGAGCTAGAGAAATCTGATCAGTCGGGGGCAGGTCAAGAACTAGTCCAGGGTACGTCTTACATATCAGATTTGGGGACCTGCCCCACCTGTGCCTGACCAGGAATTATGCGACTGATGATGCAAGGCGACCTGACTCCCGCCTTCCCTTGACTGTTGACTGTCATGCCCTCTTTACTTTTGATTGTCACGTCCCTTTGATTATTGACTGTCACATCCTCTTCACTATTGACTACCATGTCTCCTTGACAAATGATTGTCATATCCCCTTGACTATTAACTGCCACGTCTCCTTGACTATTGATTGTCACTTTCCCTTGACTATTGATTGTCTGTCCTTATCAGGCCCCTCCTCTATGCATCGTATCACAAGCCTCCCGTCTAAGTCTAGTCGAAGGAGACTTAAGTTCGACTAACTAGACCTTGACACACTTGTGACTCAACGTGCATACAAGAATTGCCGTGTGGCTGATTATCTTTGCAAAATTCGAAACCTGTATCCTTGTCACAGTGCTGCTATCAGCCTAGTGAAGGTGGCGAGTCACAGTACTGCAATTGGCCCAACGATGTTGAAATAGATGAAGGTGATCCAAACGCTTAGGTTGTTGACAAGTGTTCGCAAGAGCCGTGCTGGCTCATACCTTGTGTTGGGGTGAGAGTCAATAGCCCGACCAAGAGGTCGTTGGTTGCAAGAGCATGCTCGCTTATAACTCGTACTGGGGTGAGAGTCTGGAACACCTACCGAGAGGTTGTTTGTTGTAATAACATGCTTGCTTATGACTCGCGCTAGGACAAAAGTCTGGAACACCGATCAAAAGGTCGTTGGTTGCGAGAGCATGCTCGCTTATAACTCATAGTGGGGCAAGAGTCTGGAACTCCGACCGAGAGGTTGTTGGTCGTGAGAGCATGCTCGCTTATAACTCACACCAGGGCGAGAGTTTGGAACTCCGACAGAGAGGTCATTGGTCGTGAGAGTATACTCGCTTATAACTCGCACTAGGGCGAGAGTCTAGAACACCGATCGGGAGGTCATTGGTTATGAGAGCATGCTCGCTTATAACTCGCGCTGGGGCGATAATCTGGAACGCCGACCGGGAAGTTGTTGGTCGCGAGAGCATGTTCACTTATAAATCACGTTGGGACGAGAGTCTAGAATGCCGACCGAGAGGTTGTTGGTCGCTAAAGCATGCTCGCTTATAACTCGTGCTTGGGCGAGAGTCTGGAACGCTGACTGAGAGGTCGTTGGTCACAAGAGCATGCTCACTTATAACTCGTGCTGGGCGAGAGTCTGGAATGTTTACCGAGAGGTCATTGGTCACGAGAGCATGCTCGCTTATAACTCATGCTGGGGCGAGAGTCTGGAATGACAACCGAGAGATCGTTGGACGCGAGAGCATGCTTACTTATAACTCGCGTTGGGGCAAGAGTCTGAAACACCGACCGAGAGATCGTTGGTCGCGAGAGCATGCTCGCTTATAACTCATGCTGGGGTGAAAGTTTAGAACGCCGACCGAGAGGTCGTTGGTGAGCAAAGGAAGCATGCCATGGACTTAACTTCAGTGGTCTTTGAAGCAACCTGTGGTCATGACTTCCACTCAGTAATTAGGCTTTGGACCAATTTGAATCTTACTCTAGTTCCGAGGTTGGGTAGAGGCACCAAATATGATCAATGCTCCCCGCCGCCTTCTACTCCTGTTCCCAAGGTATCCGTATGGAATTGTTGGTCTTCAAGGCATGAGGCCAATGCCCCCATATCAACCTCATGATTTCTCTGTCTTTTCCATCATAAATGTCATTTCATAGGAAGATGACACATGCCTGGCTAACTTCCTTTGACACGACGCCTAACGCACTCTTTCTGCACGTGACTTGATAGTGTCTCCCTTTTGGTGATCCGACGGCTATCCTTCACATCGCAGTTTTGATTACCTGGCTCACATTTCCAGGCCTCTTAGTGGTTTTAGTTTAAAAACCCCTAAAGGCATCGGATGGTTGTTCATCGATGCTTCTTCTTTCTCAGACTTCTTCTTTCCTGCTTGCTTGCCAGAGAGATCTTTTTTGGGATTATGGCCAGAGAGATCTTAGTCCCTTGGTATGCCTTCTTCCACTCCGATTTTGATAGGAGTGATCTTAAGTCGGTGCAATCTAGCCTGCATCTCTTTGAAGCGTACAATCTTTGCATTCCTGGTCCTGATGGTCATCCATGCTATCCTCCTCCCTGTTGTGTGACCTTCTTTAAGGACCAGCTTCTTGGCGATCTATGTTTTCCCATCTCCTCTTTCTTTTCAGAGTTAAGTTGGTATTATTGTATCCCTTTGTCTCAGTTCACTCCCAATGTCTTCCGTGCTATGTGCGGGATGGTAATCCTATGCCGCCTATATGCTATTCCCTTAACTTCTCAACTTTTTCATCATTTTTATTCCCTTAAAATGCAATCTCTGTTGGATCGAGACCACGCTAGAGGGAGGGGGGGGGTGAATAGCGTTCGTGGCTATTTCTTTCGATTCGTAAAACAAACGAGTAAAAGCGCAGCGGAATAAAGAAATAACAAACACAGAGAGACAGGAAGATTTACTTCGTTCGGAGCCTAAAGCGACTCCTACTCGAATGCCCGCGATCCTTGATCGCTTTCCGTGGGCAACAACTATAAGCACGATAAAACTATTACAGATTAACTACAATTCAAAGCAGTAAACAGATTATACCGACAACAAAAGACTAAATCGAAGCTCCGGGTTGTCGGGGTGTCGTTGCAGCACTTTCTGGATCGAGTCGTTAGCAGCTTGTCGCAGGGAGATTACTTAGATGGTTGTTCTTCTGAAGCTGCACCTTGACCCTTCTTTTATATGATGTTCCGGGCGCCTGAATCCCTTCCGGGCGCCTGGAGTGTGACGTGGCCACCCAACCAGGATGCTCCACGTGGCGAAGTCGCGGCAGGGATAAAAGTTGGTCCCGGGCGCCCGGACCTGTTCCGGGTGCCCGGATCCATCCCGGGCGCCCGGACAGCCTTTTTCCAGCAGGTTCCTCACCTGCAAACAAAGATTAGTCCGAGCAAAATCCCCTGCAAAACAGTGTTAGAATAAGATAAAACATCGTAAAGAAGAATTGACAGTCTTCGGATTGTCCGAGTCTGACTTCGGATTTCCAACCGGAAATCCTAGGTCGACCCGACGCCTACTGTTCCCTCTGCAGGGGAACGCGTCCTCACTTACTCCACTCAGGAGATTTACCTGTTGCCAGTCCGGCCCTCCAGACCGACTGGACTTTCCGCCTAGGGTTACCACCCCCTAGGACCTAGGGTTACCGCCCCCTAGGGTTTTTCTCCACCTAGGGTTACCACCCCCTAGGACCTAAGGTTGCCGCCCCTTAGGGTTTTCCTCCACCTAGGGTTACCGCCCCCTAGGACCTAAGGTTGCCGCCCCTTAGGGTTTTCCTCCACCTAGGGTTACCGCCCCCTAGGACCTAAGGTTACCCCCCCCCTTTAGGATTTTCCTTCACCTAGGGTTACCACCCCCTAGGACCTAAGGTTACCCCCCCCCCCCCCCTTAGGATTTTCCCTTACCTAATCGCAGTTAGGACTTTCCTGAAACCTTATTTAACCACGTTAGATAACAAGGAATCTTAACTTTGAATCCCTTTGCCATTATCAAAACTGAGGTTCGATCGTCGGATGCTTACTGCACCAACAATCTCGACCGGGGTATAAGTTCATCACGGGCATGCCTTCTTCTAATAAAGACTGGAAGTCCCATTTTTTCTATGTGCAGCTACTCGACCCTATGGTTTGGGCCACTGAGTGGCGTTTAGATCTTCCTCCTCTCTCTGGATTTAATGACCATTAGCACCATCCAGATTGCTTTGCTGCTTCTGAGAAATTGGATAGGGTGTAGCTCCAGCTCCCTTCCTTACTATGGGAGAGTGTGCTATATACCTTCGGGCTGAGTACAATCCGGACGCCCTTGACTGCACCTTTTGGTAAGATCAACCAACTCTTCCTTTATATCCTCACTAACTGAGGTATTTTCTTTTACCTGCAGAAATCATCATGTTCAGAGCTTTCACCTTTGACTCCTCCACTCTGCCTAGTGACATTCTGCGAAAATGTGGAAGAGAGATCACTTCCGGCCATGACGTTCCCCAGGCCAATGCCTTAACAGGAGGTTCGTCTCAACAAACGGGAGAATACGAGGTCCTTGAAGAAGAATCTCGCCCTTTAGTGGAACCTTCTGTCGTCGCTGCTGCTAGTGGAAAGACTGCTTCTTTAGCTTCAGAGCGCCCCTTGCGCCTTCAACGCAAAAGGTGATATGTTACTCCTTCAGTCTAGTCTTCCCCCAAGAGGTTGCCCATGCTACAGGTGTCTGCCCAGAACGCCGAAGACAAGACTCCTTCCTGGGCCAGCACTCTCGCCTCCTTGGAGGCTGCAGCCTCTTCTCCTATCCTTGCTCAAGTCACGAAGCAGATACCTTCCTGACTGAGAGATCAGCTCGCGACTTCTACGACTTCTCTGTCGCCCGCATCCTTAGCTCAGCCATCTTCTGCGGCTCTTGCACCTTCCTTCGACTCTAAGGACCGTTTCAAGGGGTGGTATGTATTCACTTCTTCCTTCCAACTGTCGTCCCTCTAAGTGCTGAGCCCCACTCCCTCTTCCAGTACTTCCATCAAGTGTGGCCAGGTACAGTTAAATGGCGCCCCGGCCGACTTATGGAAGAACACCACCAACTAGATTTTGGAATGCCCTCAGTTGGATTTATCCGATACATTTTCCTAACAGATGATGTCGATAAGTTTAGGTTCCTCCCCCCCTCTACATCTTTGAAATACTGCTGATTCGGTGCTCTTTGCAAACCTGTGTCATGGGATTGAGCATCTCTCAATTTCTAGCTGGTCTTTGCTGAGAGAATGAGTCCTTAAGGGCTCATATTCAAGAACTGACGTCTCCTACGACCGCAAGTCAAATTTTTGATCTGACGACACAAGTGAGTTTGCTACACTCCCACCTACAAATAGAAGAGGACCAAACTCAGATCGCTAGGAACCTGACCCGTGTTGAGTCTGACCAGGTGAAGTTCTTGGAGTCCACTTTGAAGACCAATGCGGCTAAGCTTAAGTCTGAAGGTCTGAGGCGCGTCCAAATCTTGGCCGATTTGGAGGCAAAGGAAACAGAGATTACCAACCTTTCCTCCCAACTACAGGACCTACAAGAGGCCCATGCCTCCCTACGGACCGACCTGGACACTAAAACGGTTGAATTGTTTGCCAGTGTCGATCGGGAGACAGCTCTTCAGAAACAAGTGGATGTAGCCTAGGCCACCATCAAGTCGATGCAAGTGGAGCTTTTGGCGGCCCAGACCAAGGCAACGTCCACATGCCAGGAACTAATCGGGGCTCAAGCTAACCTGAACAAGGTCCAGGAAGAGCTAAAAGAGTACCAGGCTGGAGAGGACTCTCGTCTTGTAGCTCACAAGACCTCCTTCTTAGCTTCTAAGGATTTTGGGGCTACAAGTGCTTCTAGATTTGCCTGAAAATCAGTTTATGAGGTTGGGTCGTTCACCTCTAAAATTAGTTGGATCGTAAGAACTAGATACTTGAATTCTAATATATATATGAGGTTTAGAACTAGAGTTGCACATAGGAGCGTAGCCAGGAATTTCAATTAGGGGAGGGGCGAATTCAATAAATTTGAAAAAAATTAATACAACACAAAATGTATAATAAAGATCATATATTAACTTTATATGTTTTTACAATATCACTCTTCAAGATTTCATACTTTGAAAATGTCAAATAATAACTTCATTGTCAACGATATCAAACACATCCGGCTCAATATATGGTATCAAATAATCATTTACCATATCATCTCCCAACCAATTTCGAAGTGAGATTTTGGTTATTTTCATTGCTGAAAACACTCTCTACAGTTGCAATTGCAACAGATAATAGCAATGCTAACTTCAAAAGTAAATATATTAAAGGATACAGTCGATGTTTCTTCAATTGAACTATCCTTTTAGCAAGCTTGCTAATCCCCACAACCTTAGAGAATTGATTTTTACTCCTCATCTCAAAAATAAAGCTATCATGTTAGAGATGCATTAACTCTATCAAGAAAAAAATTAGATGGATAGAACTGAGCAAAATGAAGTAATTTTCTCTTATCATAAGCAGAAAATGAATTTGATAGATCAAGACAAGTCATATATAACAACAACTCCGTGTTCACTTCATTAAAGTGACTGTTCAACTCTTGAAGTTGTAAATCTATCACTTTATAAAATATTTCAACACGATAATAATGAAGATTTGTCTTTCCTTCAATATTTCGTCATGATCTCCCATGAAAGATGAACAAGTCTTCCATGTGCAGCGTGACTACCTTATATTTAACACAAAATAAAGAAATTTCATTCAGTAACAAATTTCAACCATCACCTTTCATGCTTTGCAGTTGATGTTTGTTTGATCTTATAGGAATTATGACATTTACAACATCTTGATCTTTTCTTTGTAAAGCTTGTGACAAATCATTCATGACTCCCAAGATATTCTTCATTAAGTGCATCTGAAATATAAATCCATATTTTCAAATCAATTCCAACAATTTAT
Source organism: Zingiber officinale (assembly GCF_018446385.1). Classification (NCBI taxonomy): domain Eukaryota; kingdom Viridiplantae; phylum Streptophyta; class Magnoliopsida; order Zingiberales; family Zingiberaceae; genus Zingiber; species Zingiber officinale. The sequence continues at coordinate 191,093,490 of NC_055987.1, forward strand.
TTGCTTGCGCCCTTTGCTTGTGATCTTTTACTTCCTCTTCAACAAATAAAAGGACATCAATAATTGAAGGATACAAGCATATCCAACTCAACAATATATTATAATGTGAACCCTAATGTGTGCTCCCAATTCTTTTGAATGTCTTCTCTTGATTCATACCTTGTCCAGTGAAGATATCACAATTGCAAATTCCTTTAATAAATTTTCCAAATTGTTTCTCACGAAATATATCTCTTCGCTTGCATGATGCTTCAACAATATTGTTCAATTGTGCAACCACATAAAAAAAGTAGAAATCCTCATGTGATTTTCAACAATAGCTACAAGTGTAAGTTGCAGTTGATAAGCAAAACAATGAATATAGTAAGTAGATTTGTTCTCCATCATAATTAAGCTTGTTAAGCCATTGGATTCTCCTCTCATATTGCTAGCTCCATCATATCCTTGCTCCCTCAAATTAGATATAGATAATCTATGTTGGCACAACAAAAGAATCAATAGCAGTGTTAAGTGATAAGGTAGTAATGTCGCTTACATGTACAATGCCTAGAAAGCGTTCAACAATATTTCCCGTTTCATCTACAAACCAAAAGACAACTTCCATTTGTTATTTAACAGATATATCACAAGCCTCATCAACAATATAGTAAATAATTTATCACCAAAATCTCTAAGAATATAATTAGTGGTTAAATAGACAATAAATCTGATAATATCTTGTTGAATATCAGGCAATATCAGTTTGAGGTTTGAGGGAGCATTGTCTAGTGCAACTCTATTGATATTCTCATTATCGTCAGCAAGAAATCTTAACAATTCAAGAAATTACCAAGGTTGAGTGAGTCTGTTGATTCATCATAACCACAAAATGCTAATCTTGATGCATAAGAAGTCTTATGCAATTAATTGATACTATCAAATGAACACGATAATCAACTATTACCTGATTAGATTGATTGACCAAACAAATTTTAATATGTTGATTTTTATTCATTAAGTCATAAGCTGCTATATATTATACACCTATTGTGGATGCTGCTTTGATTTCCAACATGTTCATGAAAATTTTATTTCTTTCTCCAATTTTTAAATCCCTTGGTAATAAAAGAATCATCACCACTTTGACCACCATGATTCGTTTTGAATAATTAATAGCAATAAAGACAGAATATCACATCTTTTGCAATATTGTATTCTAGCCAATTAAGATGAAGATTAAACCATATAGCTTGAAATCTTCGTTCTCCTTTAGACAAGAATGCTAAGAAAATTCATGATTCTTAGGCTGAAAAAGATCTTTTTGCAACTAGTAATGTCGAATAATCTTCCTTTCATTAATATTATACTCAAAGATGTACTATCTTAGCCCAGAATCACTAGAATACTCATTTGAGCCAGTATTAGAAGGAGGTGGTGGAGGAGGCGGAGGAGGGGGAGGTGGTGGAGAGGGAGATGACTTATTTGAAGTAAGTTCATCTCATATTTTTTAAAAATATCTCAACATTATTATTTCACCTAATTTATCATCAACATAATATTTTAGAAATATAATTACCTAATTTAATGACTATCTTTTTTTTCCAACAATTCATATTAAAAAATAAATGATAAACAAAATTGATAGAATTGACTTGAGAGTTAATGACCTCTTATTTTTTATACATATAGGTAGAGATACTAAGTCAAATATTTACATTATAAAAATATATTTTTCTAGTTATATAACTATCCAATTTTAATTCTTATCATAAAGATGATTCCTTCCATATACATGTGGTTATTATAGATATTCATGTAAATTATATGATGAGTCTATCCATACAATAAATGATGTGATTTAATTGATCAAATTTTTATATAACCGTCAATGAAATTGACCTTCATATAACAAATCAAACATCAAATACATGAAAGATCTCAATATATGTAAATATTTGGCATACTTGACTAGCAAACAAAAAAATGAATACATGAAAAATTCACACTATATGTTTTTTCAATACTTAAATATGTAATCGAAAGAGATCAAACAAGAAAACTTCATCTCAATCAAAAGATGTTTGTTGCGGAGTGCCGGTGAAGTGATGACAACAACATTGGCAGCAAACGACAACGACACTATAACACCCCGGTCCGACCCCACTTGGATCGAACCGGAAACACCACCAGAATCGCTCATCGGGTTGATAACTATCTCCACAGACCACCGTAGATCCTTTCAGCATGCTCTATCCTCACTCGCACGCCTCTTGGATAACTAGCTCCACAGACCACTATAGATCCTTTCAGCATGCTCTGTCCTCACTCGCACGCCTCTTGGAAAACTTCCCAGGAGGTCACCCATCCTCAGATTTCTCCAAGCCAAGCATGCTTAACTTTAGAGTTCTTAAGTTTGGGCTTCCGAAAAGGAAGGTGCACCTTAGTGATATGGATAATACCATCTAATCTTTTATGTCATACTTAACCTTCCAGGGTGCATGCAAGTGAGGACAAAGCACGCTGAAAGGACCTTCGGTGGTCTGTGGAGCTAGTAATCAACCCGATGGGCAATTCTGGTGGCGTTCCCGGTTCGGCTCGGGTGGAACCCACCTAGGTCGAGACGTTACAGACACTGGAAGTAGCGTGCAATGATAGTTACGTGGATGACAACGGGATTTTGAGTGCAAAATTAGGATTAGGGGAAGAATAAGAAGGAAATTAGAGGAGAAAGAAGAACATGTAATAGAGAAAAAGGGGAAGGGGATTAGGGGAGAAAGAATAAAATGAAAGAGGGGAAAAAAGTTCAAGTTTCAACAGAAGGGGAAAAAAAACTTCAATGGTAAGAAAGGGAAAAAAACTTCTATGGCGAGAAATAGAGAAAGGGGAAAAAAAAACTTTAGCAATACGGGAGAGAGAAAACAAAGGGATCGGTTGAGATTTTAAATGATTTTTTTAAAACAGTCTAGAGACTTTTAGAATTTATAACTAAATCTTTTTTTTAAAAAAAAATTCTTCCCAATTGATTCAACACATTGCAATGCACTGTGCTTCGCTAAAACCTTCTTCCAATCGATCACTTGGGTTCAAGATGAATCGATCACTTGATTGATTCACCATGCACTTCGCGAAGAGATGTGCTCAATCGATCAGCTGGTCGATTGACACATGTCTCAATTGATCATCTGATCGATTACCCAACCCTAACTTACTTAACCTAAGTCTAGGGTTCCCTTGCCCAATCTCCGGTTAACTGTGACTTGTTGGGATTTTTTCACCAAGTATCCAGTCAATTTTTTGACCCACTTAGACTTTGCTAACTTTCTATTGGACTTTCGATCACCAAGTACGGTCCTCCTTTATCCATATGAATTTTCCTCTTGTCTAACCGCAATTAGGACTTTACCTTGCCAACGTGTGACTTCCCTTAACCCACTTAGACTTCCCATTACCTAACTATATTTAGGGTTTTCCTTTGGCAACATGTGATCCTCCTTGATCCACTTGGACTTTGCTTGCCTAACTATAGTTAAGACCTTCCTTGCCAACGTACGGTCCTCCTTGATTCACTTGGACTTTCCTTTGCCTAACCATATTTAGGACTTTCCTTTGCCAATGTGCGATCCTCCTTAACCCACTTAGACTTTCCTTTGCCTAACTACAGTTAAGACTTTCTTTGTGAACGTACGGTCCTTCTTGATTCACTTGGACTTTCCTTGCTAAAGTGCAGTCCTCCCTAACCCACTTAGACTTTCCCTTTGCCTAACCCTCGAGTCAGGACTTGCCTTGCCTTTATTATCCAACAAAATATTGCTCTTGCCTAATCTTTAGTTAGGATTTTACGAGTCAATACCTGTCCTCCTCGACTTACTTGACCTTTCTCACATATTGTCTAACATATTATTCAAACATGTTATCCATAACATATTTTCTAAATATCAAAACTTAAGTTCGAATCTACTAAAACTTAATTAAATTTATCAACCTTAACTCGAGAGACGATTACACCAACAATCTCCAATAAAAACCTCTAAGTGATCACTTTTTTTGTAATCCAATTTATAACATGCAATTCATTTTACATCAATTTAAAAAAAAAAATGAATGTTGACTATTCTTCTTAAATTATAAACTTTAAAACTCACATCGATTTAAGTTATTTTATTATTTTTTTTAATTTTATAAATCTTTTAAAGCTTACAATTTTATAAATCTCTTAAATATCTTACATTAGATATGCCCTACTTCTTGGATCATGATATAGCATGAGCATGTAATTAATTGGTCCAAGCCGCAAGCCCCGTACCTATTGAGGAATGTAACACAATTTGTTACACTGGGGGCGAACGTATTAATCTTTTGTCATGAATGTAATACAATTTGAAATTAATCATTTGAATTCCTTATTCCACGGCTTCCATAAAAGGACCCCCAAAAAATCTCTAGATCTAAAATAACCAATTTTATATTGCAACCCAATATTTTTCTCTCCTTAAATTGTTCATTTGCTAATGATTTTTTAAGCTGCGAGAAACTTAAAGATTAAAAATATATACGAAATCATACATTTCAAAAACCATAAACATGTTTTTTTAAAAACAAAAACACTGCATCTAATATACATACAAATGTTTTTAACATAAAACTGATTATAGACTAACTAATTAATGAAGTTTGAGGGAGGCTGCCAATATAATCGGACCCAAGTCTTGTCGATGCTAAAGGAATTCGGACAATTCAGAATTTTTCTGAACCATTTTCGTTCCAAAAACAATGCCGGAATGCAGCAATGGTAAAAGTAGACATTAAACCTCTGCAAATTTCGTTCTTCAAACATTCTCCGATAGTAGGCTTCAAACTCTGGATCTCGAAATATGTTGTCATCTGTAAAATATATAGAATTAGGCGTTAAGTGTGGAAAATCACAAGCAGACAAGCAAAGTGGTTTGCGGCCGCCTAAGAAGACGATCAAGTCTCCCAAGTCATCCTTCGTTTCTTCTCTTTGAAGAATCTGCTTATCCATCATGTCGCCTTTTAAGTAGTTAACAAGCTCTACCATGTCCATCGTTTGTTCTAGTCTTTTACTTGGCTTCTGCTCATCATCTATCACCACCCTGCGCACCTTGAATGATATGGTCTTAGCAGTTTTTGTATCTTTCTCCCTCCAAATACTCAAAAGATCCCCTTGAGGAGTTTCAAACAAGTAGCGTAAGAGCACGTTAGAACTTGCACCTTGATCGACCACTCTAAATCTGGGCATCTCGCCATGTTGAATTTGGGCTAAGTCACAAACATACACTGCCGGAAATGAAAGGGCACTCATATACAGTTTTCCTTGATGGAAGACCATATTTTCAATTAAAATGGGGTTATTTAAGTCGAACCATATCTCGTCGCCGGAGCGGGTAAAATAGATTCTTCCGGGAGGATACTGGATGAGCGCCACGGTGTAGCCATCTCCGAGCGACGGATCAGCAGATAGGATGGCTTTGAGGTGAACCTGTTCTAGACAGTCGATATAATTGTTTCCACACCGTACCTGCCCGTCGTACACTGGTATCGGCATCTCGAAGCCGATTAGGCATCCTGCAGTGTCGCGGATGGGGTGGGTGTGCTCGGAGGGGAAGACGCGGCTCAGGCGAGGGAGGTCGATCTGCGCGCCGGTGATCGGGTTCAGCAGTTGCAGCCGGAGGCGGACGTCGATCGTGATGATCCAACCGTGAGCAGAGCCGAGGAAGATTCGGTCGCTTATGGGAGGGTCCGGGACGGGGATGGTGTACTCCCTTCGCTCGTCCAAGGCGTAGAAGGTGATGGCGGATGGGTCGACCTTGGGATTGTGGTAGAGCACGAGCCAGGGGCTCTGCCCGCGAAACTTAAAGCATCTGCCGCGCGTGGAAAGATCGCAGACGGCGGCCGACCACGAAACACAGACGGCCATTGAGCGGAGAAATTGAGGAAGGGAGAGTTTGGAGAAGACGAGGGAGAAGAGATCCAGCGGCAGATCAGACCAGCCGCGGCCAACCATGGGACGTGAATGTGGCGGCGATAAGGCAGGCGACGGCTTCTTTCCCCGGATTTTATAATTTTGTTATAGGGATTTCTTTCCAAATTTTACTCAATAATCCTGATTTTTTCCCCTCAAATTCAAGATCACCTGTGTGATTTTATAGAAAAAAATTACAGAGAAATAAAGTTGCTAAATTTATCTTAAATTTGACACACGAATAAACAAACTCCAAATTTGGTAAATAGGGATTGTTCCTGCACCAAAGACTCTCGGAAGAAGAAGGGAGGAACCATCTCACCAGAAGAATTTGGAGAAACTCTGAAACTGAAACAAGGGTTAGAATGACGCACGGTCCAGAGCTGCAAAGCACAGTGAGTTAATCAATTTTCGTCCTGGTTAGTAGGTTTTGAGCTTGCCTATCTTTGACTTTTCCATTCATATAGGTAGATATCTTAACTTATGAAAAACACATGGAGATTCTGCGGCTGCCACACCATCAGAGGGACTTGTTCTTCACTTTCTTCTTCCACCTCATTGTCTTAAAAAGGACTTCGTCAGGATTTTCTCTTGCCTTCTCACTACCAACCCCGTCGGTCTTTTCCTCTTCCCTTAGGATTATGCTGCTATACCAGCATTGCCGGAACAATTCACCATTCAACACCGAGTCAGAAACTTGGAGAGAAGCCTGGGCATGGCTGAGTGGTTAGATTCGTATTCAATTTACTAATTTACCTCTTTACATTTAATCATAAAATCTGCTGTGTAGCAAAGACCTTTTGTAGAAAAGGACCTTGGAAAGAAAAAGTACCCGAAATAATTTTCCCATCCTTTCCAAATGATAAAAAAAAATAAATAAATACAACGGCTCTTTCGATCTGCAAATAAGAAAAAGTTACAAAATTTTTAAATGTTAAAGTACGATGGTACTCGACTTCGTAAAAACGATGAGATATCATCATTCTGCCCGCTATTAAATTGCATCACTACAAGATATATATATATATATATATATATATATATATATATATATATATATATATATATATATATATAGTAGAATGATGATATCTCATCGTTTTGATGAAGTCGAGGCTAGAGTTAGACTCTTTCTTTTTAAAATGAATTTGCCCAGCACACAATGCTCATGGAACACGACAATCATATACAATGATTGTATATTGCGATAGCAGCACTGCAAATCGCATGACCTCTGAACCGAGAAGCTTCTTGAACTCTCAAATACAAGTATGGATTGCAATACTTGCTTTGCTTGGAAGGAATTGAGTGATTGAAATGAGGATGTGAGGAACCTTATTTATACTAAATGAAAGGGTATAAGAATCTCTTGGTTCAATTAGATCTCATCCATCCATTTGAATTGAATGATGTAGTTCACATCCTTTCCTACGAGACACATTACCTCTTCATTAGATGTCACCCTTTAGAAATCAATGAATGAGATTTAGTCATCCAAAGGACACTTAAACCTTTTAAGTTGAATGAACAAGATTTGTCAATCTTGATCCAACAATCAAGATTTAATTTCTCATTCACATTAAATTTTCATCAATCTCTCATATAAATAAAAATTAATGCATGCATGTTATCGTGTAAGGAGAGTTCAATCGAAAAATTATTACATCAGGAGATGTAGCTTGTGACATTGAACCTTCCAAGTAGAATACTATTGAATTTACTAAGCTACTTAGTGAATATGATGTCTTGAACTACTCAGCCATTTGTGTAAACTTAGACAATGGTACATACACAATAACTTTTCTCACTTCTTTATAGTTCTCACTATTTTGTCCGTTTTGGTCATGGACAACATCTTAGATTCATAGGTATTTCATTGATGTGGCTCGTCTTCATACTTATATAGGTGACCTCCCACTACAAAAAATACTATTATTACTGACTGAATATTCCGTCGGTATTTGGCATTACCGATGGAATACCGACTGAATTCATGGTATCGGAAGTATTTCGGTCAGCATTCACTTTACCGACGGAAAGGTATATCCGTCGGTAATTACCGACGGAATTATATTTTCCGTCAGTATATTACCGACTGCAATTTTTACCCGTCGGTAAAAAAACAAACGGTGGTAAACGGAGATTCCCGATGGAATCCCTGATCCCATCGGTATATTCCGACGGAATAAGCGATTCCGTCGGGAATAGGCCGACGGAATCACTGATTCTGTCGGGCCTCACCGACGGAATCACCTATTCCGTCGGTAATTACCGACGGAATAAGTGATTCCGTCGGCGATATATCGTAAAAAAGTAACTGTTCTTTCGATATTTTACCGACGGAAACTATAATTCCGTCGGTAAAAAACTGAAAAAAATTTAAAATCCAGCCCCTGTTTTACTCGTTTCCCATATACAATTTTAATATAAATACAAACCATCACAAGCGATGACATCACAAACACAATCCACACAATATATTAACAACATACAACAACAAAATCACAATATAAATCAATCCACAATCTCCAAAATACAACATACAACAAATACATAAACATAACTGAAGGACAAATAGAAAATCTTCAAAATATAATAAAATCTAAGTATCAAGTTCTCACAATCATAAGAATCTAAAAGTATATAAGTGAACGACAAATACAAAATATCCAAAATACATACTATGATACATCACCTATACATATATCCAAATATAATTCTGTAAAAGTCAAATACAATAGATTATGATTAGAATAAATCGATGCAAATGTAATATAACTCAAACATTGTTATATATAACTAATTTTACTTGTAAAAAAAATACCTGGATTATATTTTGGATAACCAATAATAGTGGTGATGATGAATGTATCAGTATGAACTCCTGAAAAATGTAAAACACTTTAAGATAAGCATCTAATAATATCCCAATAGAATAAATATATTTGGCTTAATGAATTTCTAAAAAATTCTAAAAAAAATCAAGTTATAGTTAAACATATCTCAAAAAAATCTAATCATCAGCGGGGTCTGATGGGTCTCGGGCTCCTCTGATTGGGACTGCTGTGATGGGTTCCATCGTGCAATGATTGCTTGCATCTGGGCCAATGCTTGCTCTTGTGCAACCCACTTCTTCTCCCACCTCTGATCCATGGTAGTCATTTGAGTCTTCAAGTATTGGTTTTCTTTTCTTAATGACTCCACCTCAGAAGAAGAAGAAGAGGAACTCGCATGACCCCTAGGAGTCCTCAAGCGATCAAATACCACCTTGGCATGAGAGCCAAGGTCGTAGAGGGAGGAGTTCTTTGTCCTTCCACCCACAACATCATAATAAATTTCATTTATTTCCTGGGTGGATAGATCCTGTGACTCCCCTCCCTCTACTGGTGGCTGAGATGTCTGAGCAACCCTGCTTGTCATTTCCTTCTGTGTAGAAAAAATATACAATTTATATCTTATACATAATTATTAAAGCTAATTAATCATTATTAAAGATTAAATATAAATTACAAGTTAATAATTCAAACCCCAATGTTCTTTGATCGATCATCAACATATGTGTCATCCTTTCTCTGGTGAGTCTTGGGAAAGACCTCTAAGCAAGTGGGTTGTCTTTCTAAAGAACACTCCTGCATGCACAAATAAGTTTGGCTAAAATTATACAAGTTCATTAATAAACAAAAATTTAATTTATATAACTTTAAATTAAAATCACCAGATCCATAGCGTGCTCAACAATAGATCGAGATCCTAATGTATGCCGAGCAGATTCGGTACTCGGGCCACCTGGCTCTGTATTCCTATTCGCTCGAGCTTTTAGAGCCTTTGTCTGCCATCTTTCTGCAGACCAAGTGGCCGTCCATGCACTCCAAATCTCGTCGGATACATAAGCAGGTCGTGTGCCATCCTTTCTCACATAGTATAATAGGTCTTTGTATAACTTGGCACAATAAATATTCCAAGTTTTTGCAAATTCTACCTCGTGCCCCTCCTCCCATGTATATTTTTTCTGCAATTTAAAAATAAAATTTTAGTATATTAAAGGATAAATATAATGTACATATTCAATTTACTTACCACAAATTCTTGATAATAGAAATCCTTAGTTGCAGCATTTACATGTGTCCATGTAGTCCCAGATATGCAGACTCTTTCCTTAAATTTCCGTGTGATATATGTGGATACTCAATGGCCGTCGGGAGTAAACCTACATATAAGCAATATTAAGACATAAGATATATGTTATAAATAAAGAACTTGAATTACTAATAATAAAAAAAATACTTATGACTCTCCAACAACCCTAAGGACGGTGGATCCACGGAGTGGTGCTGGAAGATATGTCATGATACCTTATATCTACAAAAATATATTACAGCACATCATAATAAGTCTTTAATAACATGATAAATAAGCAACAAAACATGATTAAAGCATAACTTACTAGATGAATAATAATGCTAAAATTTAATCAATGCTAGACTCTGGAAGCATTTCTACTCAACATTAACAGTTTGTAAGTCGTTGTCACAAGACTCTGTTAGTTCAACAAAATCCTCACTGCTGGATTTCTCTCCATCATCTATCTCCTCGTCAGTGGCATTACCATCTACAAGTAATTGTGATGTAGATTGGAGTTGTGAATCAACCGAATGTCTCTCTACTTCGTCATTCTGAAATGCATCATGGTTTTGAGCAGTAATAGTGTTCGACATTTCTATGGTAGAGCTAGACTTCAATCGACAAACAGACAACCATTCACTAGCTCTTCTTCTCTTCGTAGGATATTCAAGATAAACAACCTGACCCGCTTGTATTGCAAAAATGAAAGGTTCAAACTTATTGAACCTTCTGTTTGCATTAACCTATACTAAATTATAATTTGGATGTATTCTGGTACCTGTTCTTGGGGTTGGATCATACCATGAACATTGAACAACACACACCTTTTTATCGGTAATTCAGGATACTCAACCTCTATAATTTCCTCAAGTCTACCATAGTAATCAAACTCAGTGTTATTGGTGTCGATAGATCCTTTAATGCAGACACCAGAATTAAAAGTTAATCTCTGCAAATCTTGTTGTCTCACATGGAATTTGAGACTATTAACATAATAACCTGAATAGACCATTATTTGGCGTAGGGGTCTAGATGCAAGATTCAATATTCTATCATCTTGTACATTAGATATTCTTCGGTCTTTCACCTATCAAAATAGTAATAAGAAAAATTAGGGCCGAACTTATTTTAATAAAGAATTATGAAAATTTCTCTAACTCACATATATTTGAAACCATAATGTAAATTCGGTCTCTAACTTTTCAGCAACCTCACTTGCAGTCATTGATGGATTTTGAAGATGTAATTGTTGCTCATACAAGCTTTGAAAGAAGGTAATTATAAGAAAATTAGGATATCAAGCAATTAAGTACAACGAAATAAAAGCTTGATTAGAGAAGTTAACTTACTTTATGTACGGTTTGACCTCATCACAGTTTAAGAGTATGTATGTTCTTGCAGCATGGTATTCTTGTTGAGTTAACCATCTAGAAGCAGATGCACCCATTGGTTTACCAGAAAATTTGAAAATAGAAAGCATCGATGGATCTATATTATGAGTATCATCGGAATTTCTAGGATATTTGCGGTGTCTGGTTTTAACATTATCAGTAAAATAATAAGAGCAGAAAGAAGATGTTTCCTCCACCAGATAAGCATTACATATTGACCCTTCAACTCTTGCTTTATTACGAACATTATGTTTTAATTTTCTCAAAAACCTTGTAAATGGGTACATCCATCTGCACTGCACAGGGCCAGCTATTCGTGCCTCATATGATAAATGTACCGGTAGATGTTCCATTGAATAAAAAAAACTTGGTGGAAATATGCGCTCCAACTTACAAAGTACGAGAGGAATGTCAGTCTCTAGCTGAATCATATCAACCATCATAATACACCTCGCTGTCAAATCTCTGAAAAAAAGACTCAACTCTGTAAGTGCTTGCCAAACATTATTGGGAAGTAAATCATGAAAAGCTATTGGAATAAGTCTTTGCATGAACACATGATAGTCATGACTCTTCATTCCAAACATATTTAATTTGTTCATGTCAACGCATCGAGCCATATTCGAAGCATATCCATCTGGAAATTTGATTTCTTTTAACCAACTACATAAAGCTTGTTTACCATCTTTGTCCAATGTATAACAAGCTTTTGGAAACTTATTCGTTGTTTCATTCTGATGCAACTCTGGTCTGTTGACTAGTTCTTTTAATTCTTCACGTGATTTTGCAGTGTCCTTAGTTCTTCCAGGTACATTCATCACAGTGTTGAAAATATTATCAAAAAATTTTTTCTCAACATGCATCACATCTATATTGTGTCGAATGAGTAGATACTTCCAATAAGACAACTCCCAGAATATGCTCATTTTCTTCCAACCACACTTACATATCCTCACAAGATACTTATTTATCTCATCAGAATTAGGCTGAGATATTGGGAGGAATCCATAACTATCTATTTGTTCAATGATTTCTTCACCTGAATCATGGACTGTTGGGGGAGGTTTTCTGACTACAACATTCTTTAGAAATTTTTTCTTATTTCACCTAAAAGGGTGATCCAGTGGTAGAAATTTACGATGATTATCAAACCAAGATACCTTCCCACTGCAAAGCAATGAAAATGCATCGGACTCTGTCATACAATGTGGGCATGCTAATTTACCAGTCGTGCTCCATCCCAATAACATTGAGTATGCTGAAAAATCACTGATCGTCCATAATAAGGCCGCATGCAATGTAAAATTAGTTTTACTTGTAATATCATAAGTAACCGACCCTACATTCCATAATTCATTAAGCTCGACAATTAGACGTTGCAAGAAAACATCTATCTTATCTTTTGGATTGGTTGGACCAGGAATAAGCACGGTAAGAAACATAAATTCATCTTTCATGCACATCCATGGTGGTAAATTGTACGGTGTTAATATAACTGGCCAAGATGAATATTGTTGTCTTGACTGACCAAATAGTTGAAATCCATCTGCAGAAAGTCTCAATCTCACATTTCGTGGTTCCATTGCAAAGGAGGGAAACACAGTATCAAGATGTTTCCATGCAAGAGAATCACAAGGATGACACATTATATCTCCTTCGTGCTCATGCTCATGCTCATGATGCCACAACATGTGGTTAGCTGTAGCTGCAGATGCATACAAGCGTTGCAGTCTAGCAGTTAACGGAAAATAATACATCACTTTCTAAGCAATATTTTTCCTCTTCTTCTCTAGTATGCGATTACGATGCTTAAAACGAGGGTGAGTACAGATTTTACATTCATTCAAATCACTGTCTTCATTCCAAAATATCATGCAGTTGTTTATACAACAATCAATCTTCTCTACAGGCAAACCTAAACCTCTGATCAATTTCTTTGTTTCATAAAAGCTATCAGTCATTATGTTATCAGTAGAGAGCAACTTTGACATCAATTGACAAATGTCATCGTAACATCTTTTTGAGAAATGATGTTCTGCTTTCATATTCAATAACCTTGCTGTAGCTGATAATTGTGAATGACCAGAAGGAATGTCTTCCCACACTTCTCTTTCACTAGCCTTTAACATTTCATATAGTTGTTGATATTCAGGGGTTGGTATTTCATCTATATTCGAATAATCAGCTGCATTCATCGCATCTTGAACCATTGATTGCATTGAAATATCAATATTATTTGATGCTTCAGGAGCTGTAACAGTAGTCCCAGAATACGAACCACTAGATGACCCAATTGGTTCATATAAATAAGGTTCTCCGTGATAATACCAATTGTAGTAATTTGGCACAAAATCATTTCTATATATGTGCATTTTTACAGTATCCTCATAACGAAATGCTCTATTTTGACATTTTTATGATTGCACGGACACCGTAACTCAGCACCATTCATACATTCTGGATGACTTTTAGCAAAATTCACAAATTGTTCAACTTCAGCAATAAAATCATCTCTGATAAAACCATTGTCTAATCGATTGTACATCCAAGCTTTGTTCATATACATTGTTACAACCTAAAGAGAATATAATTTGAAACATTATTAAACTTGTTGTATCACTTGAAATAAGCTTAAATAAAGAATTATGTGCACAATTTCATCTCATGATCATCATATCATATTACCGAAAATCTTCTCTACACAAGAGCAAATAAATGAAACTATTATAAACATGTTATTCCTTATAGCATCATCAAATGAAATAATCATACATATATGAGAAGCATCGATCAAACACCTGTTGGCCACTACATTATATTCAAGTACAATAGCGAAATGGATCAAAATATGTCACGACACTTAAATTTTCTAGGGTTTTGATTGTGCTCAGCTACGAACAGTAGCAAAGGACAGCTACAATTGCTAACAGGCTGCTGGTCGCGAGCAGCGAGCCGCGAGCAGGCCGTCGGCCGCCGGCCGCGAGCAGGCCACTGGCCGCGAGCACCCTGCCGGCCGTGAGCAGGCCACCGGCAGCGATCCGCGAGCAAGGCGTGACTGCCGGCCGTGTGAAAACCAAAACGAGAGAGAAGAAGAGCATACCTAAGAGATCGTTGGAACGCGGTGAACGGGAGGAGAGGGCGCCGAGATTGCTGGAGAGAGCCATTGGAAAATCGCCGAGAGAATCGCCGCTGCTGGAAAATCGGAGGAAAAAGAGGGTCGTGCGAAGAGGAAAGCCAAGCCGATCTGTGCCCTAAATCGTGAGTTACCGACGGAACACTATTTTCGTCGGTAATTACCGACGGAATTGTTAATTCCGTCGGTGATTACGGCTAGTTAACGGGCAAACTTTAGCGAATTTAAAAGATAACGAGTACGGGCGGAACCCCACCGACGGAAACATACATCCGTCGATGCATACCGACGGAATTGGATTTCCATCGGAATTACAAAACCCTAAACCCGGATCAACCAACGGAATTATATTTCCGTCGGTAATGTTTACGCTCGCACCCGTTAGCTGTACCTATTTACCGACGGAATATTTAATTCCGTCGGAAATAAACAAAAAACCTAAACCCGGATCTTGCAAATCCGTTATCTCGTCGCGTAGCATTCCGACTGAATTTAGGTCCGTCGGTAATTACCGATTGATTATCCAAATCCGTCAGTATTTACCGATGGAATTAGTACTTCCGTCGGTATTTTTCGACGGAATCATAATTCCGTCGGTAAATACCGACTGACCTAATTTCCATCGGAACTTACCGACAGAAGTATATTCAGTCGGTATACGCCGACAGAGTTGTGATTCCGTCGGTACCCCCGTCGTTAAACACATGCATATTTGTAGTGTCCTATAAAGAGTATCCTACCATACTCTACTTTTTCAAGTATAGGAGTTATTAAAAGTTTATAATTTAACCTCACTATATATCGTAGGTAGTACTTTTCCATCTTAGGAATGAGAGTGGAACTACTCCAAGTGCCCACACAAACTTTCGTAATTTCGTTGTCCCGTTGAACCAAGATTTTGGGATCTCCAATCAACAAGGTTGGGTTACTATTATGAATATTCTTGTTTATAGATTTTTAATCTCATTACTTTTGATGTGCAGTATATTTGATCTCTATTCAACCCTTTTATAAATGGTTCCGCCAAGTTATCTTTTGATTTGACATAATCGACAGAGATAACTCCGTTAGAGATCAACGACCTAATGGTATTGTGTCGTTGACGAATATTTCATGACTTACCATTATACAAGCTATTTTGTGCCCTTACAATTGTTAATTGATTATCACAATATATCATCAAGACATGCACTAGTATTTCCCAACATGGGATATCTTCTAAGAGGTTACGAAGTCATTCTACTTCTTCTGTGGCTTTATCTAAGGATATAAATTCAGATTCCATAGTTGATCGAACTATGCAGGTTTGTTCGTGGATTTCCATGACACTACACCACCAATGGTACATACATATCTACTGGTGGATATAGAGTCTTTTGTAGCAGATATCTAATTTGCATCACAATAATTTTCTAGTACCGCTGGATATCTTGTATAATATAACCCATACTCTAAGGTATATCTTAAATATTTAAGAACCCTTATTAATGTCTTTCAATGGTCATCATTTGGATTACTCATAAATCTACTTAATTTATTGACCACATAGGTAATATCCGGACGTGTGCAGTTAATGATATACATCAAACTGCCAATTATGCTCAAATATTTCAATTGGGATACAGGTTCACCATGGTTCTTAGCTAAGTGCAAGCTTAAGTTCATCGGTGTTTTTCTAGGGGAAAGATCATATACATTAAATTTTCTTAGTACTGTCTCAATAATGAGACCGTGAAAGGATAATTTCATCTAATGTTTTATCGATCTTAATCCCAAGTATAACGTCCATTATACCCATATCTTCTATATTAAAGGTTTTGGTCAACATCTTCTTAGTAGTCATGATTATATCATTATTAGTACCATGATGATCATATCATCTACATATAGATAAATAATAACAAACGAGTCAAGTGTGCCTTTGATATATATACATTTCTCGCACTCATTTATTTTAAATCCATTTGACATCATAGTTTTCTCAAATTTTTTATACTACTATTTCAGTGCTTATTTTAACCCATATAGTAACTTCATGAGTCTACACACCTTATTTTCTAGCCACAAACTCTTCAGGTTACTTCATATATATTTCTTCTTCTAATTTACCATTTGAAAAGGTTGTTTTTACATCCATTTGATGTATCTCAAGATTATGTATTGCAAGAATATCAATGAGTACTCAAATGGATGTGATCCTTGTTATTAGTGAATATGTATCAAAGAAGTCAAGACCTTCCTTTTGTTTGAATCTCTTTACCACTAGTCTTGCCTTGTTCCATCAACCTTATATTTCTTTCTTTAGGATCCATTTACATTCTAAAGGCTCAATTGCAGTGGAATATCCACCAATTCCTAAGTATGATTTTGCATGATGCAATTTATTTCACTATTGATGGCTTCTTTCCTAAAGGGAAGCTGGGGACTTGATAAGGCTTCGTTTATTGTCCTTGGTTCATTTTCCAACATATAAGTCATGAAATTAGGACCAAATAAAGTTGCTATTCTAACCCTTTTGCTGCGTCTTGCGTCTCATTATTTCCACGATTACTCACAGTTTCATAAGTTCTTTCATTTGAACTTTCCTCTTTCCTATCTTTGCAAGGAAAAATATTTTCAAAAAATACAGCATTCCTTTATTCAATTGTTGTTCCAACATGTATATCATGGGCAGCTGATTTATGCACCAAAAATCGATATGCACTACTATTATTGGCATATCCAATAAAAATGTAATCAATTGTCTCTAGTCCTATTTTGGTTTGCTTTAGTTTAGGCACTTCTACCTTAGCCAAACACCTCCACACTTTCAAATATTTATAAGAAGTCTTATAACCCTTCCATAACTCATAAGGAATTTTATCTTTCCTTTTGTGAGGGATTTTATTGAGAATACAGTTTGTCGATAAAATAGCTTCCCCCCACAGATTCTGAGATAAGCCCGAACTTATCAACATAGCATTCATCATTTTTTTTAAGAGTTTGGTTCTTACGCTTGGTAATCCCATTTGATTGGGGAGAGTAAGGAGCTGTCGTTTGATGAATAATGCAAATTCTGCACAAACTTCATCAAATGGATCATATTCTCCTCCTCGATCATTGCAAATTTTTTTTAATTCGTTGACCAATTTGATTCTCAACTTTATTCTTATAATTTTTGAATACTTCTAAGGCTTCATCTTTGCCTTTTAATAGATACACATAACAGTATCTAGTGCAATCATCAATGAAAGTAACAAAGTATTTTTTGTCTTCTCTAGTTTGCACAAATTTTAAGTCACATATGTCACTGTGAATTAATTCTAGAGGGTCGTGCTTCTTTCCACTAAATGGAAAGACAACTTTATCATTTTAACTTCAACACATATTTCATATTTATGTGTTAGATCAACATTAAATGTTGACACTAAATTCTTCCAAATGTCGAGATCATGAAGCACATTAATTAGTGTCACTTCTTTGTCTGATGTCATCTTTAGTACCACCTTGTCAAGACCAACAATATTGGAAGTTGCAGAATTGTCCATTAGTTTTCTCCCATTAATAGGGATATAAGTTGAAAACTACCTTGTCAGAGCTAATGTGTCGTATGACACTAGGAGTGTAATCGAGCCGAGCCAAACTCTTGAATGTTTGAGTTTGATTTGTTTATATTCGTGCCGAGCTCGAGCTTTATTTAACGAATATATTCATGACTTACGAGTTTATTCGAGCTTTTATCGATCCTAAACGAGCTTAATAAATATAAATTATAAATTTAAATATTCATTAAAAACTAAATTATATATTTAGAGAAAATTATAATATTCTTATTAAAATTTATAATTTTATTCTAATAAATAAATTTAATATATTTATTTATATGTTTCATAAGTAGAATGTAAAATCTATAAATTTAATATCAAAATTATTATTTCTTTTATTTAAAAGTTGATTCATGAGCTTAATGAACATGTTCATGAGCTAACGAGCTAAATATTGTAAAGCTTGAGTTTGGTTTGTTTATCTTAATGAGCCTCATTAAATGAGCTTTTATCGAATCGAGATTCGAATAACTCATGAGTGACTTGGTTCATTTACACCCCTAGGCACCAATATCGATCCACCATTGTCTTGGATTGTCCACCAAGTTGGCTTTAAATACAATGGCAGTTAGGTCTAATTCTGACATATCTATTAGTACTGACTTATCTTCAATCATGTGCACTTGAGTAACTTTCTTTAAACATTGACAGTTTTGGCCTTATGATTTGGTTTGCCATAGTTGTGGCATATTCTTTGGAACTTCTTGGCCCTCCCTTAGCTCTGTCCTTTGCCGGATTACTTTCTTTTCCTGCTAGTGTTTGGTTTCAGCAGATTTGCCTTTGCAAATATAGGCATTTTTATTGATTTTGATTGCTTGCGATTGTCTTCTTCAATCTGTAGTCTTACAATCAGATCCTCAAGTCACATCTCTTTTCACTTATGCTTTAGATAATTTTTGAATTCCCTCCACGAAGGTGAACGTTTTTTGATTATTGCGGCAACTTGAAAGGACTTATTCATTGTCATGCCTTTAGCATGCAAATTATGTAGGATCAACTGCAACTCTTGGACTTGAGTTGTCACAGTTTTAGAATAAATCATCTTGAAGTCTAAGAATTTGCTGACTATGGATTTCTTTAATCTGCCATCCTCTGTTTTGTACTTCCTTTCGAGAGATTCCCATAACTCCTTTGCAGTTATCATTGGAATATACACATTGTATAAACATGTCATCCAAGTCATTGAAGATATAGTTTCGACAAAAGAAGTGAGTATGTCCCTAGATATTATATGTTGCCCTCTTTCCTTTATTAGTCTCGTCTTGAGATATAGAGGGGGCATCTTCACGTAAGAATCTCACAAGGTTTAACGTGGTTAGGTAAAATAACATCTTTTGCTGCCATTTTTTGAAATTCGTACTTGTAAACTTCTCTGCCTTCTCGTCATGTGCTAGTAGAATAGGAGCTGTCGATGATGAATCCATTAAGATTGTACAGAAAAATTCATCTTAAAATTATTGGTATCTCTTGTAGTGGTGCAATCTGAGCGCGGGCAGAATGACGGTATCCCACCGTTTTGATGAAGTCAAGGCTAGAGTTAGACTCTATCTCTTTAAGACGAATTTGCCCCGCACATTGTGCTCACGGAATACGATAATCGTCTCACAAGATACAACGACTGTATCTTGCAATTGCAGCACTGCAAATCGCAAGACCTCCGAACCATAGAAGCTTCTTGAACTCTCCAATGCAAGTATGAAATGTAATACTTGCTTTGCTTGGAAGAAATTGAGTGATTGAAATGAGGATGTGAGAAACCTTATTTATACTAAATGAAGGAGTATAAGAATCTTTTGATTCAATTAAATCTCATCCATCCATTTTTAATTGGATGATGTAGATCACATTCTTTTTTAAGAGACACTCTATCTCATCATTAGATGTCATTCTTCAGAAATCAATAAATGAAATTTAGTCATCTAAAAAATACTTAAATCTTTCGAATTAAATGAACAAAATTTACCAATTTTAATCCAACAATCAAAATTTAAGTTCTCATTTACATTAAATTTCCAACCATATATATTCAATATTTTCCATCAAGTAAATACTAACTTCGGCCAGAGAGAAAAAATTTTGTTTAAAAAAAATTAAAGATTAATTTATAAGCGGTACGATTTAACTAATGCCGAAAAAAATTCCCAATAATATGTTTATATATGTAACTACATTTCAGAAAGTATTAATGACTCGCCACCTTCATTTATTTCATTTTATGATGAACTTAAAAGAACATTTGTAAAAGTGCTTAGGATTAAGGCCAATGTAATATTTACGAGAGATTTAATTAAAAAGTTAAATAAAAAGTCTTGAATTTTTGTAGAGGTGAATTTTAAAATTTATAGTTT
Organism: Zingiber officinale; assembly: GCF_018446385.1. Classification (NCBI taxonomy): domain Eukaryota; kingdom Viridiplantae; phylum Streptophyta; class Magnoliopsida; order Zingiberales; family Zingiberaceae; genus Zingiber; species Zingiber officinale. The sequence continues at coordinate 191,114,027 of NC_055987.1, forward strand.
AATTAAAATAGTAGTAAAAATTTAACTACATTAATTTTGTCTCAAAATTAATGTAATCGGTATGCAACCATACAATTCATACTATGAATTGAATCATAAAACAATTTATTTAGAATTCTAATCATTAAAAATATTTTAATAAACTTTTATATTATTAATATGACATATTAAATCATAAAAAAAACTTATTTAACGTTTTAACCGTTAGAGTTCCATGTGATTAGCACAGGGATGACTGTGACAATTTCATGTTCTTAATTTAATCCTAGGCACTTTTTCAAATGTTCTTAAATTTTTATACAACCTATTTTTATTAGTATTTTCATTTCTTAAAGGTCACTTTCCACTTATCAAAGAGATTTAATACTTATATATTCTTATGTGGTTTTTGTTTGATCGCAGGTACAGTCGAGCTGATCACCAGCTCACCAGGCCGTCTCAAGGTTACCATAGGCAATAGGCCTTTAATATTTTTTTTTTTAAAAAAAATAAAATTTTTCTTCGCCTTTGTTTCATTCGAAGTTCAGATCGACAACGGTTAAATTTGTTTTTTTTTAAAAAAAAATATTAATTTTAAAAATCGATAAAAATTAATTTTCTAACTTAGAAAATAAATAAATATTAAAATTTATTTGCATCGATTAATTTAGGTAGCATATTTTATCAATGGTATTCATAAATAATTCTTTGTCAGTAAATAATTAAAAATAGAAATACAATCGCATTGGTTAAGTAGATAAGTATCAAAGTTTATTATGAATTATTTTAAATTAGATACTATGATTAATAAAAATCTAGAGTTATCATCATACGAAAACTGAAAAAACATAAGGAAAAAATTTGATACAATCATCATATGAAAATGAAATCTAGGGTTAACGGGGTCGATGCGTTTGAAGGATAAGGTGTCGTGGAAGAATATGTTGGTAGATGAGAAAGAAGCTCGTGGTGTTTCCGAGGGACGAGAAATCGGAGCGGAAGCTTACTCGAGAAGAAGGTCGGAAGATAAGTCCGAGTGAGTCTAATTCCTGATGGAAGAAATCACCCAGATGATCGAAGTAGCGAAAGAACAAAGGAGCTGAACTACCTTATGGAAGGCGCCTTCCATGGCTTGGAAGGCGCCTTTGATTAACAGTGCGAAGGTGCCTTTAAGCCATGGAAGGCGCCTTCCATGAACTGTGCGAAGACGCCTTTAATGGCTTGAAGGCGCCTTCCCAGTGATCATTAATGAAGATAAAACTTTATCTTCGCACGGATAAAATTGTCACGCTGGAGGTGCCTTCAACCCTATTGAAGGCGCTTTCCAACCTCGGATAGAATTTTTTAGGGATTATAAAAAGACCCCTAGAGTTAGGAATAATTTAACAATTCTTGTATTCATTTCTTAGCACATTTCTGAGCATTCAACGAGTGTAATAAACTTCTCCACCTACATGAAGATCTTTTCAGTGCTTTCTTCTATCTTGGATTAACAACTACCTAAATTGTAACCAAGTAACTCCTTAGTGTCTTTTATTTATTAGTTGTTTAATTTTCTTTTTATAAGTGTGCTACTAATCTGAGTTGAAAGATCGAGAAGGGGTTTTGTTTTATTTTTCAACAGGCAATTCACCACCTCTTACTGGCCCAACCTGGTCCAATAAGTGGTATCAGAGCCAAGACACTTCAAAAGGACTAACCCCTGACCGAAGCACAAGAGATGGCCGGACCGAGTAACAACCCACCTAAGTTCAAGGGGGAGTTTGCGATTTGGAAAAAAAAGATGGAAGTATTCTTTAAGACCGATTTTGATTTATTACTAATTATAAAATTTGGTTTTGAAGCATCAGAAGGCAAAGAAGAATACCAATGGACGAAGAAGGTGTAGGACCGTTGGGCTGGCTAGAAGGGTTGGTAAATAACCTGTTAATTAAAAACAAACAATCCTTCCTCGAACGATTAAGCTAACACTTGTAAAATGAATTAAGCAAAATAAAAGCATAAAAGAAAAGACGAGGCACCAGATGTTTACTTGGTTACAACCGATGTGGTTGTTAATCCAAGGAAGATTAACCTCAAAAAACTCCTTCAGGCGGAGAAGCCTCTTACAGCGTTTAGGCACAGAGAACAGAAGCTTAACTACAACTAAAGCACACAAGTGTTTGGAAATAGAATGATCGTGATTGTTGAAAAGCTTCTGGACCAAGGCTATATTTATAGCCTTGGTCGGGGCGCCTGGAAGGGTTCCGGGTGCCCTGGGGGGATAAAATTTATCCCCCAACGGTTAGATCGAGTCAAAGCTCGATCCTGGGAAAAAGTCAGTTCCGGGCGCCCCGGACAGTTCCGGGCGCCCCGGACAGTTCCGGGCGCCCCGGAGCCAAAAGTCAACCCTGTTGACTTTTGGTCCGTGCTCTCTTCTCCGGTTCAGCTCGCCTCTGGTCCGGGTCTTTCTGCTCCGGCTCCGCTTGCTTGGGTGATCTCTGACATCCGGAATAGGGCTCACCCGAACCCATCTTCCGGTCTTCTCGAGCGTGCTTCCCTCCAGCTTCTCGTCCCTCGGAATTGCCGCGTGTCCCTTCTCGTCCACCGGCACTTCGTCCCTCGGTCGCACCCCGTGCCGACCTTCGCGCTAGCTGCGTCTCTTGCTCCCCGAGCAATCTTCCGCTCCGACTTTCGTACCTCGGAACCACCGCGCGCACTTCCTTCTCGTCCGCCGGTGTACTCTTCCGCAGCGCCTCATCCCTCGGACGCACAGCGTGCAGTCCTTCTCGCTAGCTGCGTCTTCCGCTCGAGTACCTGTGCTCCTAAGCTCCTGCACACTTAGACGCAAGGTTAGAAACAACGCAGGACCTAACTTAACTTGTTGATCACACCAAAACAACCTTGGGGTTCCAACAGAAGGAGCAAGCCGACTTCGTGACAAACGGCAAAGCAGAGTTCCATCTGCTGAGTGTCTTACCACCATAAGAAGTCAACCGGATCGGAACCTACAAGTTAGCTAAGGAGTTCTGGGATAAATTCCTGAAACTACACGAAGAGAACTCGGAGTTAAAACTCGCGAGACGGGATCTGCTCCTGAACTATATCAGTAACATCAAATTAGAAGAAGGCGAAATAGTTGCACACCTTCACTCAAGAATAAAGGAGCAACTATTTTACATCAGGAGATGTAGCTTGTGACATTGAACCTTCCAAGTAAAATACTATTGAATTTACTAAGCTACTTAGTGAATATGATGTCTTGAACTACTCAGCCATTTGTGTAAACTTAGACAATGGTACATACACAATAAATTTTCTCCCTTCTTTATAGTTCTCACTATTTTGTCCGTTTTGGTCATGGACAACATCTTAGATTCATAGGTATTTCATTGATGTGGCTTATCTTCATACTTATATAGGTGACCTCTGTTGGTGCGGTTAGCACTAACGGTCTAACTCAGGTTTTGATGAATGACAAATCGGGTTAACTTAGGTTTGTCGTGATCTAACACTCTGACCGAGTGTGCAGACGAAGTCCAGACAGGTCAACGGGCTGACCGGATGTCTGGCACGAAGTCCAAGTGGGTCGACGGGCTGACCGAACGCTTGGCGAGAAGTCCAGCTAGGTCGACGGGCTGACCGGATAGCTGGCGAGAAGTCCAAGCGGGTCGACGGGCTGACCGGACGCTTGGCGAGAAGTCCAGCTAGGTCGACGGGCTGACTGGATAGCTGGCGAGAAGTCTAGACGGGTCGAAGGGCTGACCGGACGTCTGGCAGGTGAGTAAAGGTAAGTCACTGGAAGGGAGTGACTGTGAGGACGCGTTCCGGAGAAGGGGACATTAGGCGTCGATCCGGCTTAGATCCATTTCGGATCTCTAAGTCGAGATCATGACTAGATTCCGGTATCGAAAAGACGGAATCTAAGTCATACTTTTTATGTCAAACTTATAAACTGTGCTAACACTCTGTTTTGCAGGATATACACTATTTATTTGCCTCGGACTAACCTTGTCTTGCAGGAAAGCTGGTTTTTGGAGAAAGGTGGTCCGGGCGCCCGGGAGGTGATTTTTATCCAAATCACGCTCGTCACGTGGAGCTCGCTGGTTGGGCCTGCCACGTCTCACCAGGGCGCTCGGAGGGGATCCGGGGCGCCCCGAGCATCCTATAAAAGGAGGGTCAGAGAGGAGCTTCAAAAACAACTGAAAAAGAAAGATCCTATATTGCTTGCTCTGCTGCTCTGCGCTCCTACGACGCTAACAAAGCTCCGACAACACGCTCTTTCTTCTTTGGTTAATTTTCTTGTCGGTATCGCTTTAATTTCATTAGCATTTCAGCACTTAGTTTGTAATAATTTTTTGAACCGCTAGTGATTGCCCACCGAAAGCACCATTGTGTGTGGGCTTTAGAGTAGGAGTCGACACAAGCTCCGAACCAAGTAAAACTAGTTTGTGTTAGCATTGTTTTTCTATTTCCGCTGCACGTAACTCTTTTCGAACGAATTTCGTAATCGCTATTCACCCCCCTCTAGCGAAACATCACGATCCAACAAGTGGTATCAGAGCAGGTACCGCTCTGATTTGGTGCAACCACCAATCAGGCAAAGGGGGGACTTTTTGAAAGAAAAATAGATATCGTTTGTCTTTAAAATAAAACCTTACGCCTTTTATTTTTTTCCCCCCAAAACTGTTTTTGAAAAATACATCACCATCTCTTCACCATTGCTTAGTATTGACAAAATATTACATTTTCAAAAAATTTGAAATAATATTTTTTATTAATATTTTATTAATATTTTAATAATATTTTATTACTTTTTTCGAAAATAGTGAAATATTATTTTTTTCCAGCACTGCTAATCCAAGACCAAGTCTTGAGATTTTTTGTTTGTTTCTCTGTGTGCAAGAATAATGACTCTTCTAGAAGGACGGAACTCTCATGAACCAGCACCATATGATCAAGATTTCAACTACTGGAAGCGATTAATGAATGCTTCTTAGGAAGCTTAGATTTTAATTATGTGCTACTATTGAGGAAACCTTCTCAGGACTCGGAACTGAATAAAAATGTAAATAAAATTATTTGTAATGTTTTACCTAACAATATTTTATGCAGACTAGAAAAATACAAGAATGCATATGAGTTGTGGACTCAGTTGATCAAGCTTCACGAGACGCCAATGGAGCTAGAAGATCAAGTTAAAGTCGAATTCGGACTCGAGTCAGATCCAACGGAGAAGCCTGCTGAATTAGGGGTTGCGCTCAAGGTTAGTAATATTTATCAAAACACCCTTGCTAGTAGTAGTTTAAAATATGTGCATGTTAATTTGGATATATCTGAAAGTATATATGAAAATAGTGTAGATGACAATACTTGCAAAAATACCTCTAGGATATTTTCTGATAAAACAAATATAATTAATTTAGAAAATACAGAAAATACCCCTAGGATATTTTCTGATAAAATAAATATAATTAATTTAGAAAATACAAAAAATCTGAAAATAATTAATAAATCTAAAAATTCGAATTTAAACCTAAACAAATTTGAAAATTCAAACAAAAAGGATGACAAGGTCAATATTGATCTAGATAAAATTAATAAATTATTTAATCTAGACAATATTAATCTAGAAAGTCTTATCCAAACTCGAGATAATCTAATTAACAAAAAAATAAATATTAAAGATAAAACTTATCTAATAAATTCCACCAATTATATCAACTTAAAAGATAAAGAAAATATAAGGATAAACTCAAACACTCTGATAAAAGATTAAAAGATAAACTTTTAAAGAAATATAATCTAATTAATTTAAATTTAAAAATAAATAAAAATAAGCTATTAAAGAAAGATAATTCAATTAACCCAATAAAATTGAAATTGAAAGAAATTTTAAATATTAAATATACTCTTTTAAAGAAAGATAATTTGACCAATTTAATTAATTCAAAATTAAAAGCTTAAATTTAATTAAACATACAAACTTAACTAAAACCAACTCTAATTATACAAAAATCTTAAAATAAAGGCCAATAATTCAGGGGGAGACTCCAAAATAGCTGGCACCTCCAAAAATAATTTACCTGGCAGGGTAACCAAAACTAACCTACCCAGCAGGGTAACCCTAACCAACCTATCCGATATGATAATTAGGACTAGTTAAAAAGGGTTCAAGTTTAACTTGAAAAATGGTACTGGTGAAATTTTGGATGATAGTACGTTAGGGAAGCTTAGTCTATGCATGTCTAGGAAGATATGGCTTCGACCTGGTGCATTTGACTAAGTGGAGCTAGCCGAAGCTACCCTTTATGGATCTTAACCAGTTAGACCAAGGTTTTGTACTAAGTCCAGTGGATAGGACTATTTGGAAAACCTCGAAGACATGGTTACTTTAATGATATCCAAGTGACTCACCATAGCCCAGAAGTTTATCCAGAGAACGCCTATTTGTTGAACCCAAAGCTAAACCTGAATCTAACACAAGTTAAAAACAAACCCTAAAATTAAACCTAATTCATCTCACAAAATTATAGGATTTCCTAATTGAAAACAAAGATCGAGTGAGATGACTAAGGACCTAAATGAAATTACTTAAATTAATTAAATTAAAGTAAATTAAATTAAATTAATTAAATTAAATTAACATTTTAAAATTAAAACTAAAATTCTTTTTAACTTAAAAAATTAAACTTAATTTTTTAACATAAAAATTATTTTAAAAATTAAATTTAATTTTTTAACATAAAAATTATTTTAAAAATTAAACTTAATTTTTTTTTAACTTAAAAATTTATGTTAAAAATAAAATAAAATTTTTTTTAACCAAAAAAAAAACTTATTTTAAAAATTCAAATTAAATTTAACTCTCTTAATTTAAAAATCTATTTTAATCTTAAAAATTTATTTTTAACTTTAAAAATTTACTTTAAAATTTTAAAAATAATCTTAAAAAAATATTTTAATTTAAAAAAATTCTTTTAAAATTATTTAAATAACTATTTTAAAAATTCTTTAAAAACTATTTTAAAAATTCTTTAAATATTCTTTTAAAAATTCTTTAAAAACTATTTTAAAAACTATTTTCAAAATTCTTTAAAAACTATTTTCAAAATTCTTTAAAAATTATTTTAAAAAATCTTTAAAAACTATTTTAAAAATTCTTTAAAAACTATTTTAAAAATTATTAAAAAAATTCTTTTAAAACTATTTTAAAAATTCTTTAAAAATTATTTAAAAAATTATTTAAAAACTATTTTAAAAATTCTTTTAAAACTATTTTTAAAATTTTTTAAAAACTATTTTTAAAATTTTTTAAAAACTATTTTTAAAATTCTTTAAAAACTATTTTTAAAATTCTTTAAAAACTATTTTTAAAATTCTTTAAAAACTATTTTTAAAATTCTTTAAAAAACTATTTTAAAAATTCTTTAAAAACTATTTTAAAAATTCTTTAAAAACTATTTTAGAAATTATTTAAAAACAATTTTAAAAACTCTTTGAAAATTATTTTAAAATTCTTTAAAAACTATTTTAAAAATTCTTTTAAAACTATTTTAAAAATTCTTTAAAAACTATTTTAAAAATTCTTTAAAGACTAATTTAAAAATTATTTAAAATTTATTTTAAAAATTCTTTAAAAACTATTTTAAAAATTATTTTAAAAATTCTTTTTAAAACTATTTTAAAAATTCTTTAATAACTATTTTAAAAATTCTTTAAAAGCTATTTTAAAAATTCTTTAAAAACTATTTTAAAAATTCTTTAAAAACTATTTTAAAAATTATTTTAATAATTCTTTAAAAACTATTTTAAAAATTCTTTAAAATCTATTTTAAAAATTCTTTAATTTTTTTTTTAAAAATCATTTTAAAAACTCTTTAAAAAAATTATTTTAAAAACTTTTTAAAAAGACTTTTAAAAATTATTTTAAAAATGTTTAAAAATCATTTTGAAAACTTTTTTAAAAATTATTTTAAAAAACTTTTAAAATTCATTTTAAAAATTATTTTAAAAAACTTTTAAAAATCATTTTAAAAAGAATTTTAAAAATTATTTTAAAACCTTTAAAAAATATTTTAGAAACTCTTTTAAAAATTATTTTGAAAAATTTTAAAAAGAATTTTAAAAATTATTTTAAAAAGAATTTTAAAAACTCTTTACTAAATTATTTTAAAAACTTAAAAAAAACATTTTAAAAACTCTTTTAAAAATTATTTTGAAAACTTTTAAAAATCATGTTAAAAAGTTTTTTTTAATTATTTTAAAAATTAAAAAAAAACTTGAAATCATTTTGGAAAATTCTTTTAAATATTGTTTTTCACTTTAATTAAATTTTGTTAACTTAAAAAAAAAATATGGTATCATTTATTTTCATAATTTTCATTTTAATAATAAAATTTTTTTCACTTTAAAAATAATTTTTTAGACTTTAAACTTATTTTTAAACATTATTTTAATCTTAAAATTATTTTTTAATTTAACTTAACTGAAAATTAAAACGTAATATTGAAATTACAATTAAAGTTAAAAAAATTTTAACTTAAACTTAAAATTAAACTTAAACTTAAACTTAAATTAACCACTAATATTAATTTAAATCTAAACTGAATCAAACGGATGTTAATTGCCATGAAATATATTATAAAAATCATTATAAATTCCTTTTAAACACTGTTTTAGAAATCCCATTAGAAATCCTTTTAAAAAAATAAAAAAAATAAAAATAAAAATAAAATAAATAAATAATAATAATAATAATAATAATAATAATAATAAATTTTTTTAAATTCATTTAAAACTTAGACACCTATCTTAAAAACTTAAATTCCAGTAACTTTAAACCTAATTATATATAACTTAATTGTTTAAGTTTAACTTTAGTTGAGAACTAAAATTAACTTGAATTAAACTTCACTTAATTGTGTTTAATAACTTTAACTTCATGTTAACTTCAAACTAAATTAATCCTACTTAAAAGGAAGTAAATAAAAAATAATAATAATTATAACTAACACTTTCATTGACCAACTCAATCAATTAATACGAAATTTAAATTATTTCACTAAGTATTAAATTATTAAATCAAGTAAAAACTAACCAATAAATTATTGATAATGGTTAACTGTTATTGAATTAATAAAATCTTATCTTATTTAACCTTAAACTAAAGTTAAGCACCTGAATTTAAAATTAATTATTGAATTTATCAAACTCAAAGAAACAGTTATATAATCATGTATTACTAAATCCCCTAGAACACTTAGGTAGATAAATGTGTTAGGGCTTTAAAATTTAATACACTCAAACTTTAGCATTATTTTAAGGGGGGTAATAAAATAAGGAAGATTAATAAATTAAGGGAGATTAATAAATTAAAGGAGTATCAAATTCAGGGGGGGGTTTATTTTTTTTATCCCCTTAAGTGTCATTTTTTTCTCTTTAAAATAAATCTCTTTAGAAAATTCTACCTCAATTTATTTAAAAAAATTTACTTTGAAAATCTTATATTAAATATTCTTAGCAAATATTTTCAAAAGCTTTATTTTAAATGTCAGGTTTAGGGGGAGGATTAAATCAATCTATTTCCATACTTAATACCAAAATTATTGTTTTTCTTAAAAATTTTCTAAAACCTGATCTTTAGAAATCTAATTTGATAAATCTATTTTTGAAAACTAGCTTTTATAAAACTAAGTTTTTAAATTGGATTTTATAAACTAAGGTTTTGAAAACTAAATCTTTTACAAACTTAGTGTTGAAAAATAAATTTTAATTAGCTTTGAAAAGTAGATTTTTCAAACTTAGTCTTAATTTTTTTTTTTTAACTTATGTTTTGAATATTTTTTATATAACTCTATTGTTAAAAACTAGTTTTTTTTAAAACTAAGGGTTTAAATTGGATTTTATAAACTAAGGGTTTAGTTTTGAAAAAGTAGATTTTCAAACTTAATTTTGAAATCTTGATTTTGAAAACTCATGTTTGTAAAGAATTCCAAGTTGAAACTTATTTTGAAAATTCAATTTCTTGAAACTTGGATACTTATGTTTGAAAATTAGACTTATACTTAAAAATTAGCTTTTAAAAACTTTTTTGCAAATTCATTTAATTTTGTAAAAATTACCCTTAAAAAATTACTCAAAATATACTAAGTTATGTTGCTAAATTAGTTATTTTTCAAAACTTAGTTATGTTACAAAAGTTAAATTACTATGTGGTGAAATTTAAAACTCCCTCAAGTTAACTTGACATCATTTCCTACATTTTTTTAATGTATTTTTGAATGTTTAAATTATATCCTTGTTTGATGAATGCCAAAGGGGGAGGGATAGGTGGTTAAGTTAGAAAAACAAATAAAATTAAAAACTAACTTAAACCTCATGCTAGAACAAAATGTTTAACTTTTTACTCGCATATTTTTACTAACTTAACCAGGTTGTCATTCCATCAAAAAGGGGGAGATTGTTGATGCGGTTAGCACTAACGGTCTAACTCAGGTTTTGATGAATGACAAATCGGGTTAAGTTAGGTTTGTCGTGATCTAACACTCTGACCGAGTGTGCAGACAAAGTCCAGACAGGTCGACGGGCTAACCGGATGTCTGGCACGAAGTCCAAGTGGGTCGACGGGCTGACCGGACGCTTGGCGAGAAGTCCAGCTAGGTCGACGGGCTGACCGGATAGCTGGCGAGAAATCCAGACGGGTCGACGGGCTGACCGGACGTCTGGCAGGTGAGTAAAGGTAAGTCATTGGAAGGGAGTGACTGTGAGGACGCGTTCCCGGGAAGGGAACATTAGGCGTCGATCCGGCTTAGATCCATTTCGGATCTCTAAGTCGAGATCGTGACTAGATTCCGGTATTGGAAAGACAAAATCTAAGTCATACTTTTTATGTCAAACTTAAAAACTGTGCTAACACTCTGTTTGCAGGATATACACTATTTATTTGCCTCGGACTAATCTTGTCTTGCAGGAAAGCTGGTTTCTGGAGAAAGGTGGTCCGGGCGCCCGGGAGGTGATTTTTATCCAGATCGCGCGTCGCCACGTGGAGCTCGCTGGTTGGGCCTGCCACGTCTCACCAGGGCGCCTGGAGGGGATCCGGGGCGCCCCGAGCATCCTATAAAAGGAGGGTCAGAGAGAAGCTTCAAAAACAACTGAAAAAGAGAGATCCTATACTGCTTGCTCTGCTGCTCTGCGCTCCTACGACGCTAACAAAGCTCCGACAACGCGCTCTTTCTTCTTTGGTTAATTTTCTTGTCGGTATCGCTTTAATTTCATTAGCATTTCAGCACTTAGTTTGTAATAATTTTTCGAACTGCTAGTGATTGCCCACCGAAAGCACCCTTGTGTGCGGGCCTTGGAGTAGGAGTCGACACAGGCTCCGAACCAAGTAAAGCTGGTTTGTGTTAGCATTGTTTTTCTATTTTGGCTGCGCGTAACTCTTTTCGAACAAATTTTGTAATCGCTATTCACCCCCTAGCGAAACATCACGATCCAACAACCTCCTATAAAGAGTATCCTACCATGCTCTACTTTTTCAAGTATAGGAGTTATTAAAAGTTTATAATTTAATCTCACTATATATCGTAGGTAGTACTTTTCCATCTTAGGAATGAGAGGGGAACTAGTCCAAGTGCCCACGCAAACTTTCATAATTTCATTATCCCGTTGGACCAAGATTTTGGAATCTCCAATCAACAATGTTGGGTTACTACATTACAAAAAAAACACCCATATAGGGATGATTTTTTTGACTTTTAAGAGCGGCTTTCAACCACTCCTACGTTTTTACCAACGGTTTGAAAACTACTTCTCTTGTCGCCGTCCCTATATCCTCTCAAAGCGGTTTTCGTAACCATTGGTAAAAATTAAAAAAACCGCTCCTATTATAATACTTTATAGGTATGATTTAAAACCGATCTTACACGTTATACATATAACAACGATTTCAAACAACTTCTAATTCTAGAGGTAGACTCGCCGACCTCAGGCTCTTAACCAGGTCAATGGGCCAAGTGCCCGTTGACCCTATTTTTATTTTTATTTTCTTTTAAAGTTGGAAAAGATATTAGTTGTTACTAGAATTTGAACCTAGATCTCCTAAATTATAACCTAATATCCTAACCAACTAGACTACAACTATTAATATTTTTATGTGTTAGTTAATTATTTAATAACTAGTCAATAGTTTCTTTTGTTATATTGTTATTCTTAGTAATTAGGAGAAGATTAAGAGACATATTTATTCATTTATTTATTAATTTATAATCACTTATTGATAATTTTATATGCTAGTTAATTATTAAATAATTAATTAATAATTTTTTACTATATATTTATTCTTAATAAGTCCAACAATGTTAAGTTTAGTAAACGATTTTGATTATTTATGGGAATATGAGACTAAGATGATCTATGGAAAGGATTTTGGTTCTAGTTGATGTTGAAAAGTGGAAAGGAAAATATTTAGGTTAGCTTTACTTGCTATTAGAGGCTAATAAAAGTAAAAATTTAAGAGAAAAAAATAATAAGGTTAATATGTTTTAAAAATAATGGTTCTATATAAATAATAATAATATTTAATAATATTCTGATCATAAATAATCTAATATTATTTTTTAATTTTAAAATGAATAATTTTTAATAAATGTCATTATAAAATATTTATAAAAAAAATATCAAAGTTATATTCTAGTAGTACAAATTGGAGGATGGATAAGATTGAATAAAGAAAGAGAAAGGTTTTTCAGAGTGAGATTTAGGATTTTGGAGTTGAATAGAGGAAGAAGAAAAGTTTTTAGCGTGAGATCTAGGTTCAGAGTTGAATAGAAAGAGAGGAAAGATTTTTGACATGAGATTTAGAATTTCGGAGATAGCTAGATAGAGGAAGATGAAGGTGTGGAGGTTGCATGAGATGCCGGGAATGAAAGTTATGTGTTTAGGAAAAAAATATTAAGGAAAAAAATTTAAGAAAAATACATATAAGAAAAGAAAGAAAATTGGTATATATAAATTAAGAATTTTCTTTTAACAAAAATAAAAATAAGAAAAGAATGAAAATTGATATAAATAAAATTAAGATTTTATAAGTTATTTAAAGAATAATTTGTTTGACTAATAAATATTTATATTAAATAAATAAATTTAAATTTGAGATGTACAAAATAAAATTACATTAAGTAAATTGTACACTTTAATTGTTATTATTTTTAAAAAAATATTGATCAATTTTAACTTCGATAAGAGTGATTTACAGAATGGTTGCTAAAAGTGTACTGTTTGATAACTGTTATTAGAAATTAGAGCAATAGAAACAGTTAGTAGCAGTGTTTAACATAGAACCACTGCTAAATGTATCCAATATCAGTAGTTTCAAGATTACTTTTAATAGTTAAATCATTAAGAGTGGTTTCAGTAACAGTTTATTCATATCGGTGTTAGAACTATTCAACAAGAGCAGTTGAAAAATCGTTCTAAAAAGGTAAGACATTAAAAACGATTTAGTTCAAACTATTTCTATTGTTTGATTTTCAAGAGCGGTGTTAAAATCGCTCCTAATAAACCGCTCTTATACCGGTATTTTTTTTATAGTGCTACTATGAATATTCTTGTTTATAGATTTTTAATCTCATTCCTCTTGATGTGCAGTATATTTGCTCTCTATTCAACCCTTTTATAAATGGATCCGCCAAGTTATCTTTTGATTTGACATAATCGATAGAGATAACTCCATTAGAGATCAACGACCTAATGATATTATGTTGTTGATGAATATGTCATGACTTACCATTATACAAGCTATTTTGTGCCCTTACAATTGTCAATTGATTATCACAATATATCATCATGATATGCACTAGTTTTTCCCAACATGGGATATCTTCTAAGATGTTACGAAGTCATTTTGCTTCTTCTGTGGATTTCCATGATACTACTCCACCACCAATGGTACATAAATATCCACTGGTGGATATAGAGTCTTTTGTATCAGATATCTAATTTGCATCACAGTAATCTTCTAGTACTGCTGAATATTTTGTATAATATAATCCATACTCTAAGGTATATCTTAAATATTTAAGAACCGTTATTAATGTTTTCCAATGGTCATCATTTGGATTACTCATAAATCTACTTAATTTATTGACCACATAGATAATATCCAGACATGTGCAGTTAGTAATATACATCAAACTGCAAATTATGCTCAAATATTTCAATTGGGATACAGGTTCACCATGGTTCTTAGCTAAGTGCAAGCTTAAGTTCATCAATATTTTTATAGGGGAAAGATCATATATATTAAATTTTCTTAGTACTGTCTCAATAATGAGTCCGTGAAAGGATAATTTCATCTAATGTTTTATCGATCTTAATCTCAAATATAACGTCCTCTATACCCATATCTTCCATATTAAAGGTTTTGATCAACATCTTCTTAGTAGTCATGATTAGTACCATGATGAGCATATCGTCTACATATAGATAGATAATAACAAACGAGTCAAGTGTGTTTTTGATATATATACATTTGTCACACTCATTTATTTTAAATCCATTTGACATCATAATTTTGTCAAATTTTTTATACTACTATTTCGGTGCTTGTTTTAATCCATATAGTAACTTCACGAGTCTACACACCTTATTTTCTAGCCACAAACCCTTGAGGTTACTTCATATATATTTCTTCTTCTAATTCACCATTTAAAAAGGTTGTTTTTACATTCATTTAATGTATCTCAAGATTATGTATTGCAGGAATAGTAATGAGTACTCAAATGGATGTGATCCTTGTTATTGGTGAATATGTATCAAAGAAGTCAAGACCTTCCTTTTGTTTGAATATCTTTACCACTAGTTTTGCCTTGTTCCATCAATTTTATATTTCTTCTTTATGATCCATTTACATTCTAAAGGCTCAATTCCAGTGAAATATCCATCAATTCCTAAGTATAATTTCGAAATACCAAAGTGATTAATGACTTGTATCAGCAGGTGTCATTGAGGAAGAACAAACATGAACTGATAGCCCCTAAGTTCTGTACAATTAAACAAGCTAAACATATAAGCACGGTATACTAGTGAAATTTTCATCCTTGGAACTGGAACATAGTACTAATATTCTTTTAAAAAGTTGTAATTTATTGAATTGTGAGTATGACATACGACAAGCTACATGCCATGTATGCACACACCTTGCACAAAGATTTTTCCAAAAAAAAAAAAATAAATTAAAATGATATTGAACTTCATCAAATTTTAGCATGTAACAACAAAAACATTAGTTTCCATAAATCAAAGATCATTTGTTTTGCCTAAAGAAGTGATAATCTATGTCATTTTGATGTCACTGCACCTATTTGTAAAATGTAAAATATCAGGATAAATGTCGAACTTCAAAATGTTTTATGATGTACCTGATGTTTATGTATTTGTATGTATTTTTTTTTATATCCGTGAGATCGTTAGAGATTCGTTAATACAACAGATCTATATTATTAACGGATCTATATTTTTTTTATATATTCGACTGTGCGAAAGGCATGGATCAACGGTTAAGATTAGGCAACGATAAGACGCTTTGGGTATACGTCTTATTTTTCCGATATAGAATAATATTTTCATGAATTTTTATAAAGGTTTTTTTAGTGAAATAATTGGGCTCCTCCGTTACGGGCCTTTTAAAAGGCCAGCCGATGGACACATTCTCACGTGACACTCACGCGTTCAGCAGTCTCGTTCATCTATTTGTCTATTGGCGAATCAAGATATGCGCTCGAGCAGAGGAAAACCTCGATTCGCCTCCGCCTTTCCCTTCTTCCGCCAAGCCGAAGCGGATCATGTCGTCCAAGCAAGGTTGTTTCTTCGCTTTTGTTTTCGTATTTTTCGATTTTTCTCGTAATCTTTCGATTCCGATTATCTCGTTTGTCAAATTCAGGTGGGAAGTTGAAGCCCCTCAAGCAGCCCAAGGCTGACAAGAAGGATTACGATGAGGTAATTGCGCTTTGTTGATACTTACGTAGTTTAGAATAATGACAAATACATGATGAATCTCTTGATTTAGAGTTTTGATTGTCTCTGTTTGCTTTACATCTGTCGTGGTGTGGATGAATCTGTCCTTTTTACCATGATTTTCTTTCTCACTTCTGATTAGACTGGTTTTATATGAGGTTCGGCTAATTTATTTGAAATCCTTAGTTCAATGTTGCAAACAGACTTCAAATGTAATTTTGTAGAAGTGTTTTTGTGTTTAATGTTCAATGTCAACTTATTTTTGATATATTATTCGCAAGGGGTATTATCCGTGTATGATTAATATGATAATCAGTGTGTGGTTGAAACAGAGAAGAGTTTCTATAATGTAGTCTAATGGTGGGCTCTTGAGGCTAATATTTTTTCGTTTTTTTTAGACTGTTGTGCGATCGATTCTAAAGATGTGAATTCTAAAATAGATGGATGAGGTTACTATGAAAGATGAAATTACAATCTGAGATTACATGGAGCTCTAATACATAATAAAACTAAAGTAAATAGGTATGATGGATATCTTAAAGATTACCTTATATTTTTTATTGATAGAGAAGTAGAATCTAGTAGAGTTGAAGATGCTAAAGGAGAGACACAAGATAGTTCTATTTTAGGTAATTAAAAGGGACTAAAAAATTCTATGCGGCACTAGTAAAAGGTAATTTGACATTGCATGGTGTTCAAATGTGGAATAAGATCTATGTAGCTAGTCCCAAATGGTTGGGACTAATATGGGTTCTTCTCATTTGTTGTTTTTGTTTCATAATGTGTGTTTTCTGGTGTGTGTGTGTGTTTAAAAAAAAGTCTTCAAAACGTAGTTGTAGAGGATTAAATTAGTCTGAAGCTATTTATGTCCTTTTATTCATGATTGATTGATCACTTGTCTATTTGGAAAATATAACTCACTCTTGGCAAGTCACAGTAGCTCGTTGCCATCTTTGGACTTTGTTCCTTGATGCTTGATAGTATTGGTGCTAGCATACTAAAAACAATCACAATTTTGTTGGTTTCTTTTTTTTCTAGTTTTTATATCTCTTACGTTGATTTTTCATAGTTGAGGCACTTACTATTATTGATGTGTCATCAACTTACCATTTGAAACAAAGAACCATAACTATATCCTGAGTTTTTTTTAATTAAATTTTCATTTTGAATCTTTATTATAATTCACATTGTCAAAGCGGTCCACTTGATTGTATCCAGTATTGTAAATGGCAGTGGTGGTGCAGCCGTCTAGGCAATTGATTTTTTTTTTACTATTTTTATCCATAATTAAATAATATATTAACTAAAGGATAAAAAATTAAATAAAGGACAATTTTTTTAAAAAAAACTTCTATAAAATATATTAACTAAAAATAAAAAAGTTAATCTATATATATATATATATATATATTAAAAAATAATAATATCTTTTTAAATATATATTAAATTAATAGAATAATTTTATTGGACTTTAATTAAGCTTATTTAAATTATCTCAATCATTATTTAACTTATTAATCTAAACTTTTGATTAAATCCTATTTTAAAAAAACCTATTCTATTTAGCAATTTAGGCCCATCGTGCGTGCTCGAACACATCGCTTGAGCCCGGTGACGTGTCCAAACGTGTCGCCTGAGTCCGAATTGGAAACATTTTACTGGTGCCTAAACATAAGGTGGTGTGGTTCACGGTGGTGCTGTTGAGGTCCACCTCCGCCTAGGCGGCTATCTCAACCGCCATTTAGAAGACTACGCCTCAGCTTTATTAGACCAAATGACTGATAATACAAAGACATTCGTTCATGCTCTCTCCTTCTTAGAGAGCATCTTTCTTTGTTGGGCCATGAGCACTGGATCTATTACCTTCGGAGCATTGTTCTTTCCCATTTTTATGTCCAACAAAATTGTGTTTCATGATGTTTAATCTCAGTTTTGGGTTATGGAATTATTTCAATTCTCTTATTTTTCTCTTCTTTTCTACATTTACTCCCCCTTTCTGTTTCAAGTTTATCAGTAATTCCGTATTATATGGATACCTCTACTGTGTGTTAATACATCACATCTTAAGGATCCAAGCTTAGGATTCTACACCTCTTTGAATAGATTATATCAAGGCCACAGAAGCCTACATGGGCATAACTGAGGTGGTAAATAGATGATTGTTTATCATATGAGGTCTTGGGATCGAATCTTGGACCAGTAGAAGGTAAATCTATGTACCCTATATAACTAACCCCTCCTCCCATCCACTTGCCTCCTTTGTCATCATAATTTACTTTCTATGTGTTGGTCCTGGGACGTGCTTCACCTTTGGTCACATATCCAGGCCACAGAAGCAACTGTATTTTCCTTATATGCTTGTGGTGTTCTTGTGTCCTAACTGAAAATTTCAGCCTTAATACTCATCTTAAAATTCTCAGCACTGATTCTTCTATTCTGGTGTTTACAGAGTGATCTGGCAAATTTGCAAAAGAAGAAAGAAGAAGAGAAGGCAAGATAACTCAAACATTCTCTTCCTTTTAATATGTAACTGATCAATTGCTGTTCCTGCTCTCTCTTGCTATGAAACAGGCACTTAAGGAGCTTAGAGCCAAGGCCTCCCAGAAAGGATCATTCGGAGGTTCTGGTTTGAAAAAGAGTGGAAAGAAATAGTGTGCTTGACTGTGCTGATTACCTTTTTTTTATTCCACAAAATAAGAAATAAAACTGAATCTGTCTTGAAATAGATTCGATAGTAAAACTGAACCCGATTCGGATGTACGCGTCAATTATTTTTACTGCCCTTTTTGTTAAAACAAATATAAAAATTATTTTTTAAAAAAGTGTTTGTAGACCAAATTAGTTCGCTCTAAAAATTAAAAAAAAATGAAGGAATCTACTTTATTTTTATTAAAAAAAAAAAGAATTGGAGCATCATTTTTTGTTTTTTTTGCTCTTATTCAAATTCAATCTAAATAAAATTCGGTTCGGATTTCGTTTCTTAATAGTTAATACCCAACCCGTCTTATCGTTGCCTGATCCTAACCGTTGATCTCTGTACTTTCCGCCTTCACCCACATATCAACTTGTAGGGTTTACAGTTGGAGCCGCCGACGCACTTCTACCGTTTTCGCTGCACTTGATCTCCTTGTCCGTCGGGCATCATGGCGGAGCAGGTAGGAACCACTTGTCTGCTTTCCTTTCTTAAGCTTTCCGTAGGTATGTTGTTAGTTTTTGTTTTTCTTGTGGTTCATCATTTTCGCTAGGGAGACCTCAAGCTTGTTCTAAGACAATTTGAAGTTTCTTACATGGTGTAATGGTATCAAGGTCCATTTTTTTTGAAACCCTTGATGTTTGTTTTATGTGAATTTTCTAAACCTTGTGGATCTTAGGACTTGAGTTCCCCTTCCCATTGTTTTTTCAATTGCATAAAACTTTTCATTTGAGATATGTTCATGCTTTAGAGTATTCTTTCTCTAGAATTGCAAACTATCAAATTTCTGGGTTTTCTGTTTTAATTGATCATGGTCATCGAATTAGGAGGTTTGAGTCTAAAGAATGCGTCCTAGATTCGTAAGGAATTATATCATGTTGGCTGACTGTCGCTTTGCTTTAAATAAATCTGGAACAGACTGAGAAGGCCTTCCTTAAGCAGCCGAAAGTGTTCCTTAGGTGAGATAGTGAATTTTGTAAAGTACTGAATTATTTTGTTTGGAGTTACTAATATAGTCGATAATGCAGTTCGAAGAAATCCGGAAAGGGGAAGAAGCCAGGTAAGGGTGGCAATAGATTTTGGAAGAACATTGGGCTAGGGTTCAAGACACCGAGAGAAGCCATTGAAGGTGAGAGCTATGATTTATGCTATTTGTTTTATTGTTTTGTTTTGCTCATTTGAGTCTTATATTGTTTTATTTGGGTGGATATTATTATTATTGCTCCTGTTATCGTCCAATGAGCTAATGACTATTCTAAGGATTATAAAAAATGGTGTTATTCTTAGATTCCATAAAGCATTTTGAAGTTAATATTTATCCTGATACTTCACATTCTACAAATAGGTGCAATGGTATCAAAATGACCTAGTTTGTCATGCCTTTGATGGATGAAATGCAGAAATTATGGATTTGCTCAAAATGTTATCTGCTGAGAGATGTATGCTCTAGTGTTCCTTCTAGTAGAAAATTATAGGCAAACAGTTAATTGGTAAATGATTGGCAAAAAATGATCTTCAATTTACGGAAACTAATGTTTTGTTGTTACATGCTAAAAGTTGATGAAATTCAATATCACTTTGATTTTTTTTTTTAAAAAATTGTTCAAGGTGTGTGCATATACGACATATAGTTTATATATGCCATACTCACAATTCAAGGATTTACAACTTTTTAAAGTATTTTAGTGTTGTGTTCCAGTTCCAAGGACGAAAAGTTCACTAGTATATGGTGCTTCTAAGTTAACTTGTTTAATTGTACAGAAATTAGGGATTATCAGTTCATGTTTTTTCTCCCCCAATGACACTTGATACAAGTCATTAATCATGCTGGTATTGCTATGAAGCAATTTTGTTTTTCCTTTGTTGCAGGGACTTATATTGATAAGAAATGCCCATTCACTGGAACTGTGTCAATTAGAGGCCGCATTTTGGCTGGCACATGCCACAGTGCCAAAATGAACAGAACCATTATTGTCAGGAGAAACTATCTTCACTATGTGAAGAAATATCAAAGGTGTATGACTGTTTTACCATTGATTCCATCTGATAGAATGTGAACTTGACTTGAAATTTTCTTTTACAAGGTATGAGAAGAGACATTCCAACATCCCAGCACATATTTCTCCTTGTTTCCGAGTTAAGGAGGGTGACCATGTCATTATCGGGCAATGCAGGTGAATTTTATTTCCCCCTCTCTGCAATGCAGCTAGTTATTGAAAGTGTTTCAAAGCAGAGTAAAGGTAGCAACTCTTCACCTCTTTAATGTGTTCATCACTTATCCTGGGGGTTTGAGGACTCGTTTCATCACCACGTTTTAATCTTTTGTCAACTAGATATGTTCATTACATTCAATGCCAACCTTGATCCGACAATTTCATCCTCTTGTTCAGGCCCTTGTCCAAGACCGTAAGGTTCAATGTGCTGAAAGTCATTCCTGCTGGATCTACTAGTGGTGGCAAGAAGGCTTTTGTAGCTGCTTGAGATGGCTATTTTTGGAAGTGAACATGCTGCGGCTGAAAAGATTTATGTTTCAGAGCTACTAGATAGTCAAGATTGTTTTTGCAAGAATTTTAGTGATCATTTTGATATGTATTCTCCAATTAATTGAATTGGTCTGGCAGTTTGATTCTGCATTAAACTTCGTAGCCATTAGGTTTTTTATATTTAACTAGCAACTAGTTGAACCAGCATTAATTGTAGCTCATCAAAAACAATATTATAGCTTACATATTGCGTCGCAAGTTGGTTTGAATGAGTATAATTATACGGTTTTTTTTTTTCTCAAAAGGCCTATATATTGACTATTATATTTACTAAAAGGCCTATTACCTTTATATCAAAGGGCGCATAAAAAAATGTAAGGTTTTTTTTTCCTCTCCAGTCAACTTTTTCTTTTTATTTACTCTTTTCTAAGTACCCTAAGTCATATTTTTAATTAAAAATTATTTTATAGTTTGTATGTACATAGTCTTATCCCCTCTCTCTTCCTTCCTTTTTCCAATCTTATAAAATATAAAATGATCATAAACTTTCTCCGCTTGCCATATCTTTTTGTGCTATTTTACGAGATTGTAAAAGATTATTTAGGGTTTAAGGATATTATCGTAAGAGTTTGAAGTGATGAATTCAAATGATAACAACGATTAAGAACTTTGGCGTTGAAGGATAAATATCTAACAAGAGTAAAATTAATAGAAGAAGATAGTTAAAGATTTAACGATGTATGTATAAATTTACTACTGTAAAATAGGATTGTCATGTAAAAAAAATATAATTTGGTAGCAAAGGGTGATAATAAAAATTGTGTTTATGGTGTCATTGGATGCATAGAAAATAAATATTGAACACCTGCAATATGATGCACTTCATTACTTAATCGATTTGCAAGGTGCTCTACTGTGATACTTAATCAGTTTGCAAGATGCTCTACTGCGATGCTAGATTTCAAGTAGACCTTGCTCATGCATGTTAGGTTGATATGGTAGGTATCAGCACGTTGGACCTGATATGCGATCATATCAGGCTCACTTTCTTCCTTGATCAAAATTTTTGTTTGATATCATATTTACCTTCTCCTCGCTCAACCCTTTGATTAAAACTCACTGATGGACCTAAACTTATTTGATTACACCCATTGAATGTGTTGTGAGTTTTTGGTGTTGCAAGAAGTTAAATTGTGTTATCCATTGCTTATTTAGGGCTCTTAGTGGTCGTCCAACGTTATGAGAAGTTTCTGCTTCAATGTGGGCCTGATATGAGATCATATCATGCATAACGTGATTTTTGGTTAAAACTTTACTTTTACACTATATACCTTTTCCTCGCTCAATCCTTCCTAGTGGTTGAAATAATGCAACATTACAAAAACTCTAGATCTATCAGTCGGACTGTGTCACAACCACTGATAAATTATGAAAATCTAATATGTACACCATATCTATCGTTACTTAGTCTTTGCTAAATTAGTATGTACAACAATACTTGATTATGTAATTGTAAGTTTGCTAAATTAGTTTGTAATGTATTTATCATGGATGATCATATTACTAAAGAAATTCTCTCTGAGATATGGAATATGTTTGATGCAAATTCTTGCATGGGACTTGGAGCTAATATAGGAGAATTATCCATAACAAATATTCCATCGTCTTCTGAGTATAGTGGTGTGCAGAACACAAATAGAAATACAAGCAGTAATTTGACATTTGATTTAAATGAAGAAGCAAGTATTCTAGAAGATGAGGTTCTGAATCCTTGTACAACACTTGTTGATTACTTTGAAGCTATTTGAAGTAGGGAGGATTGACATTATACTCGAATGGGAGAGGAATTACAATGCAATAAACATGTACAAGAATTCTTAGCTGATGATATGTAAATTGAATAATATGAAATTCTCCTAGAGCAGTATAGTGATTTAGAGGAGTTTTTAATAGATGATGATCCATATATTCTAAATTCTCGATTGCTTCAAAGGTCAATTGAAGAGGCAACAGATGAACATGAATTTTCTGTTGGACAAATTTTTCCATCTCGATAAGAGTTCAAGAATGCACTTGTGAAACATGTCATAGTTAAACATATGAGATATAACCCAGTTGACGTCCGAAAAAATAAAATAAAAGTCATCTGCTAAATCAACCATGTACATGGAGAGTAGTTGCTCGAAGGATGCACAATTAACTATTATGAAATATGTAAAGGAATACTAATGTGGCACCATTAGGGAAAGTGCTGATCATTAAGTATGCTCTTCCTCCTTTGTAGCATCTTTTGTTAAAGAGCAATTTATTGCTAATGAACAGTACAAACCAAGTATGATTATATCAGATATAAAAGCTAAGTTTGGAGTGACCATATCATATAGAAAAACATACATAGCTCGGGAGAAAGCGATGAAGAAGGTCGTTGGAGATTGTGACCAAGCATATAGAGATCTTTCACTATATCTGCATGAGTTAAGAGTTAAGGATTTTGAAACCTATGTGACACTATACAAAAATGGTGATAATCAGTTTCGGTGTTGTTTTTGAGGTTTTGAATCTTGTTGAAGAGTATTCAGGTCTTATCTACGCATATTGATCAGAATTGATGCCACACATCTAAAAGGAAAGTATTTGGGTGTGTTGTTGATGGCTACAACAATTGATGCTAATGGCAATGTCCTCACAGTAGCCTTTGGAATCATTGAAGTTGAATATGGGTCTGTATGGGAGTAATTTTTTATCATACAAAGAGATTCTTTGCTATTGATGCATAGTCAATGAGCATAGTATCAGATAAACATCGCTACATTATATTAGCAGTTAGAAAAGTTTATCCAACCTCCCGCTTGCTGTTGCCACCACATGCCTTACAATATGGTAACAGATAATAGCAGTAGGTCAATTTTAGGCTTATTTTGGGCAACATCACAAGCAAACACAACACTTTAATATGATCTCATAATACAACCCATGCTTGAAAAACATCCAGATGCCGAAAAGCGGCTTTAGAACATTGACCCTAAAAGATGGATTAATGCACACTTTAGTGGGAGAAGATACACAATGCTAACCACCAATTATATAGAAAGTTTAAATGCTTTGTTCAAGTATACAAGTAAACTTCCCATAAATAGGTAATTGATAATATCAGAAGAAAGATAGCTCAATGGTTTTTTAACCATAAGGAGGAAGTCTCAAAATGATATGATGCTTTGACACCTCATGCTACCAAAGAAATGGATTCAAGGAGAGAGAAGCTAGACGATATAAAGTCCACCCCGACTCTCAATCTGAAATGGAAGTAGAGACATAGGGTGCTTCATTCATTATTGATTTGGAAAGAAAATATTATAACTGCGGGGAGTTCAAATTTTAAGATTTCTTTCCTCACATGCTATTGTCGTCATCATTCACCGGAACATGGATACACTTCAATATTATGAGCATTATTTTCATTCACAGAATTGGAATGCGACATACATGAATAGTATTTACCCTTGTCAAAGCAAGGAATTTTGGTCTAGGGGCGTAAACAACATTATAATTCTATGTCCACGTAGTCTTGTGTAACTAGGTAGGCAAAAGAGGGCACGAATTGAATTGAAACATAATGGGAAGGTAAAAATCAAATGCAGCCGGTGTAAACAACTGGGCTATAATCGAAGGACTTGTAGAATATCGTCAACCCCTGGTTCTTAACCTACTTGTATAGATATACAGGAATATTTTGCTTGATTTATATATTTGGTAAGCAAAAGGAGTGGATCCATATATTTTGTATGCAGTACATCTTGTGCAAAGTGATGTTACTATTATATCTTTGTATGTAGTATTTATTTTTTAATATAGTGTTATCTATGTTATTAGAAGTGTAAACCAATACAAACAAGGCAGAACTAATACTTCATACTATATCTCTATTTCGTAAACTAAAAACTCGCTACCAACTGTGAGTTTTCAAAAATAAAATAAGCTCAGTCCAACAATACATTTCAACTCTACAAGTTGGGTTGGAAATTTCAAAGTCTTGTAAATTTATTTTTAACTCTAACTAAGTTACAACTTAAACAAAATAAGTATTGTTCTTGAAAAATAAAATAGGGCAGTGTCTGTTGTTCATTGAATACAATCAGGTGCACTATTCTGTGCAACTGGCAAGCCACAAGAACTTTATCGGTAGTAGTTAAAACTAAGTTTTGACACCATATCTAGCTTCTCCTCTCTTAAACCTTCCTAGAACATGAATTTGAAGAAATCCAAATATCCTAGGGTCATTAGTGGGTTTCGGTCAAAATTTATTGATGAACCTAGACATGTTCGATTGTGCCCATTTTAAGTCTTGTGAGTTTTTGGTGTTGTGAGGACTCCAACGGTGCTATATATTACTTATTTAAATCTCTCCAGCGGTGCTAAGTCATGACGATAAATGTTAACATCATTATGGGCTTGATATGGGATCATATCAAGCCCAACGTGGGCCTTATATGATCCATCCTTGACCGTTTTGTTCATTGATCACAACCAAGATTTTAATCCCGGTATCTAAAATTTCACCCCATATCGATATCTCAGGTCTATAAATGAAAAACTTGCTAGTAGTTGAGATATTTTTCAGAAATTCAAGTAGGCTAGCACCAACAGTTGGATTTAAGTCTATAGGGTGTGCTTGGAAATATAAAATAGTTTTATAATTTGATTTGAACTAAAATGAAGTTATGGCTTAAACAAAATGAGTGTTGCTGTGGTTAAAAACTAAAATAGGACAGTGGTTGCTATTCATTGAAACAAATCAGGTGCACTATTCTGTGCCAATTGGCATGCCATAAGAACTTCATCGGTAGTAGTTAAAACTAAGTTTTGACACCATATCTAGCTTCTCTCTCAAACCTTCATAGGGAACGTGAATTTGAAGAAATCCAAATATCTTAGGGCTATTAGTGGATTTCGGTCAAAATCCACTGATGGACCTAGACAGGTCCTATTGCACTCATTTTAAGTCTTGTGAGTTTCTGGTGTCGCGAGGACTCCAACAATGCTATATATTATTTATTTAAAGCTCTTTAGAGGTGCTGCAACGTGACAATAAATTTCAGCATAATTATGGGCCTGATATGATCCAATATTAGGCCTGATTTAGATCTGATATGAATAATATCAGGCCACGTTGGGCCTGATATGGGATAATATCAGGCTTAACGTGGTCTTTGGTTGCTTTGTTCATTGATCACAACCAAGATTTTGATCCCGATATTTAAAATTTTACACCATATCTCAGGTCTATAATAAAAAATTTGCTAGCAATTGAGATTTTTTTTTAGAAATTTAAATAGGCTAGCACCAACAGTTGGATTCAAGTTTATAGGGTGTACTTGGAAATATAAAATAGTCTTGTAATTTGATTTGAACTAAAATGAAGTTATGACTTAAACAAAATGGTTCTTGTTATTTTTTAAAATAAATTCGATAGGATTTGTTGTTCATTGAATACAAATTAGGTATACTGTTTTGTGCCAACTGGTACGCCACAAAACCTTAATTGGTAGTAGTTAAAATTAAATTTTGACACCATATCTAACTTCTCCTCTCTCAAACCTTCCTAGGGAATGTGAATTTGAAGAAATTCAAATACCCTTTAAAAAGGACTAATATATAGAATAAAATATATAGATTAAATAGAAATAAATAAATTAAAATTTTAAAAAATATTAAAAATAAAAATAAAGAAATATGAAATAGAAAAAAACAGAGTATATAAATTTAAAAAATCATATAATGAAATGAAATATATCTATAAAATAAAAAAATACATTTTTATAATATAAAAAAATAGTATATAGAATAAAATAAATACATTAAATAGAAAATAAATAACTTAAAGTTATATATATATATATATATATATATATATATATATATATATATATATATATATATATATATATAAATTAAAGAAAAATAAAATAGGAAAAATTTGAGTATATAGATTAAAAATAATTTAATAAAATAAAATATAAAATATATTTTTATAATATAAAAAAGGACTAATATATAGAATAAAATAAATAGATTAAATAGAAAATAAATAACTTAAAAGTTAAAAGAATTAATAAAAATAAAAAAAATCTATATTAATATTAAAATTAAAATTAAAATTAATGGAAAAATAAAATAGAAAAAAATAGAGTTTATAGATTAGATATAAAAAATTATATAATGAAATGAAATATATAAATAAAATATAAAATATATTTTTATAATAAACAAGGAGTAATATATAAAATAAAATAAATAGATTAAATAGAAAATAAATAACTAAAAAAGGGATTAATATATAGAATAAATTAAAGAGATTCAATAGAAAATAAATAACTTAAAAGTTAACAAATTTAAATAAATTATTTTTCGACATTGGGCCTGATATTGAGGGATATCAGGCCAACACTTGAATCATAGCACAAGCTCACACTTTTCTGCTTTGCCCGCCATCGTCTTCTCAAAGGCAACCTACATAGCTTCATTCGAGGCATGCCTCTAGCCAATGGCGGAGCCGGCCCGGGTAGATTACCCGGGCTGTGCTTCTTGAGGCCGATACCGATATAAATTAGTCTCCTCTTTCTGCCAATGTCGAAGCAATCACCTAGCTAGCCTCCTATTTTCACCGATGCCAACCCGGGCTAACCTTCTCTTTTCCTCATTTTTTTTCTTCCTCCCACATAAATTTCTTTCTTATCTCCATTGAATCCCCGGGCTACAGCCCGGGTAGCCACATATGTGGCTCCGCCCTTGCCTCTAGCATCACCGACATTCGACCATTGATTTTGTACGTAGCTCTGCTATTTATTTAGTGGTTATTTCTATAATGGTTTCACCTAGGGTTTGTGTTATTATTAAGGGCATGTTAGAATAATAGCATAGTCGTTATTATGGAATCTAAGAATTTTTTTTTTTCTATGTGTAATTGTTGATTTATGGTTTCTAAGTTCGGAATGGCTACAAAAGAAGCGTCGACAAGTAGCGGTGCTACTCAACCTAGTTATCCAAGTTATGTCAACAGAGGAAGAACTAAAAGAATGAACTAGAAAAGTAGGTCTTTGTCATTTCAAGAAATTTATTTCTTCTATTAAAACGATTGTAGAACAAGAACAGATGATTTAAGGCACACCCTTTTCGTGGATCCTCAACCTCCCCATTAGTTCTTTTGTAAGAGCTCATGTCTAGAATATGTTTGATAATTGGATTCAAAGGAACAAAACTTCATCTTCCACTGAAAAAACTAAAATTTATAAAGGTAGATGTTGCACTGATTCTAGGCCTACCTGACAATAGAGAGATAGTTCATCTCAATTTAAATGAGGCCTCCAACCCACTGTACATAGAGTTTTTCCAGAGTCTGATTGTTCTGCCAAACAATTGGAGAAACTTATAAGGAAGTCGAGATCAAATGACAAGCTATATTGTCAACTGTATATCCTGTATTTTTTTTTGCAACTATTTTATTTTGTTGTAGTAGCAACATTCTTAGAATACCTATGCTATCTCTAATTGACTGTGTAGATGATTTTGATAACTTAGCTAGGTTTAACTAATGCAATGTGGCATGACTCCTCAATTAGAAGTCATTGGCTTGGAGCTTATATTAAGATCAAAACCACTTGTTGCCGATCCACCGCCCAAGGCCCCCTTGCTCAAGGGATTTCTAAATATTTTGGCTGCAAGTTAGATTATATTTATCTCACGATATTTGTTATGAATATTATTTATTTTTATAATTACATTATAGGTATAGGCGTGTGAACACAATCCAGACCATCTTGAACAATTTCCTAGAATTCTATGGTCGAGTTTGCCTAACTATTATGTTGACATAGCAAAAAAGTTGATAGACTGTGTGACTGCAAATAAAATTATTGTAGATTTAATTTTGGCAGAGTCAGAGTTGGATTTAGTACCACACCGGACTCCTCCAACTCAAGCCCTTGAGTTGGTTGGCCAAGGATCTTCACATCAATTCCAAGAAGGTATACTACAATGCCCAAAGATAGTAGACTATAGTCAGTGTAAGGAAAAGGGAGAATAAATTGAAATTTTAAAGCAACAATTACATAGAGCTATTAAAATTTTGGAGGATGCTAATAGCAACATGACAACAGTCATAAATGAAAAGGATAGTCTCTTAACAGCAAATAATATTTTAATTACTGAGATGGAGTGTATGCTTAAATAAAAATATCTTCAAATAAGTGATCTTCATGAGTTACGGGATAGGAGTGCCAAAATTGCTGACACTAGCAATGTCTTTGTGACAATAGAATTTTAATTGTGAAAGACAAAATCATAGCCAATGCCAAAAATAAAATCAAAGAGCCCAAGAAAGTGTTGCAAAACAAGGTCTCAAAAAACCACGAGCATCCCCTACCACAGATAAAGAGGGCATAGAGCCTAATCTAGGGGTGTCAATTCGGGTGGGTCGGGTCGGGTTGGGTCGGGTTGAGTTTTTTTTTTTAACCCAACCCGAACCCGACCCGAACCCGAGTTCAACCCAAAACACCTAAACCCGAACCCGAACCCGACCAACCCGAACCCGACCCATATAACCCGAAAATCCGATTCAAAACGACTTTTTTGGGTTATTTTCCCTATAATTCTTCACTTTTATCTCAATACTCCATCATTATCATACAAATATACATAAAAACATCTAAATTTTTAAAATAAAATTTGATTTAACCCCAAAAAAACCCACAAAATCCAATATTTAAGTCAACCCGGGTCAACCCGAACCTGACCTGACCCAACCCGAAAATTTTTTACTCCCCAACCCGAACCCGACCCGAACCCGAAAATGTCCAACCCGAACCTGAATTTTTTCGAGTCGACTCGGGTTGGGTCGTCGGGTCGGGTTCATTTTTGACATCCCTAGCCTAATCCACCTAGACTACTAACTAATTTTGAACTAGTGTTGGTACCCCGTGGTAATTTTGATGTGATCAACCAAGGCAGGTTATGTCCTATTGGTATTTAACCCTGTGTCTAAGTGTGCAGGAGCTTAGGAGCACAGGAAGTCGAGCGGAAGACGCGGCTAGCGAGAAGGACGACACAGGAGAGAGCTGACGGACTTTGTCCATCTGAGGGACGAGGTGCTGCGGAAGAGTGCACCGGCGGACGAGAAGGATGTGCCCGGCATTCCGAGGGATGAGAAACCAGAGCAGAAACCTGCTCGAGGAGAAGGCCAAAAAAAGGATTCGGGTGTGCCCTATTCTGATTGGCCAAAATCACCCAGGCGATTAGAGCGGCAAAAGAGCATAACGTGACTGTAAGCGCTGCTAGAGGTGCCTTCAAAAGAAGTTGAAGGTGCCTCCGTGCCTTCTATGGAAGGCACCTTCCATGCCTGGAAGACATCTTCTATGAACAGTACGAAGGCGCCTTCCAACCCTATGGAAGGCGCCTTCAACTAGGCAGATTTTGCACTGGCAGTGGATAAAATTTTATCCATTGGCGCCTTACTGGAGGTGCCTTCCAACCTTATGGAAGGTGCCTTCCAGCCCAGGATAAGATCTTCCAGGGGTTATAAAATGACCCATAGACCTAGGAAATAGAACACAACACTTGTAATTGAATCTTCTTGAGTTCTGTTCTATAAATGAGTGTGCAAATTACTGTAAAGAGGCTTCTCTGCCTGAAGGAGAATTTTAGTACGCTTTTAATTTCCTTGGATTAAAAACCTTCTCGATTGTAACCAAGTAAATCTATTGTGTCTCTTTTTCTTTATTTAATCTATTAATTCCGTTTATGCAAGTGTTAGATTTAATTACGTTATAAAAGTTTGAGGAAGGTTTGTTTTTGATTGCAGGGTTATTCTCCTCCTTCTAGCCGGCCGCTATCGTGACCAACAAGTGGTATTAGAGCCAAGTTTGCTTCAGGAGGACTAATCTCCGAACGAAGCACACGAGATGGCCGGATCAACCATCTACCCACCAAAGTTCGAGGGGGATCTCGCCAACTAGAAGAAGAAGATGGAGGTATTTTTCAAAATTGATTTCGATTTGCTTTTAATAATGGAATTTGGTTTTATAGCACCCAAAGGCAAAGAAAAATACCACTGGACCAAAAAGGAGCAGGCCAATTTCATGGCAAATGGCAAAATAGAGTTTCATCTACTAAGCGTCTTACTGCCACAAGAAGTCAACCAGATCGAAGCCTACGAGTCTGCGAAGGAGCTCTGGGAGAAATTTCTAGAACTACACGAAAGCACCTCAGAGGCGAAACTTGCGAGACAAGATCTGCACAGAAACTAGATCAGCAACATCAAACTGGAAGAAGGTGAAATCATTGCACACCTTCACTCAAGGATCAAGGAGCTTATCACCAGACTCATGAATCTCGGAGGAAAGGTAAGTAACCGAGATTTGCTAAGGTACGCTCTTAACATATTCCCTAGAAATACTAAATGAGCATCATTAGTAGATGTTTATTATATATCTAAGGATCTAGATTCAACTACTTTAGAAAAATTATTTTCAACTTTTGAAGTCCATGAAACGAGATGCACAGGTTTGAAGAAGAAGCATAACATTGCCTTAAAGGCAAAGGAGGACGAACAAGATTTAGAATCTTCTCTCGATGATAATAAAACTGTTAGAGTGTATACTAAAATCCTAGCTTTTGTAAATATTTATTTTTAAAATAAAGAATCACATTGGTCAAAAATATCTACATTTATGTTAAGTGTAGTTGTTCAATTAATTTATATTGTAGATAACATGGTGTGTGGTGTCACACACAGAAGATCATGTTATCAGTTCCTTATAAATTATAAACAGTTGTTCACGACTAAGATGGAAAGGAACAAACCGTTGGAATAATCGTAGTGTAATTAGGTATTAGTTTATCTTGACTAATAAATTACACTAGTACACTCTTAGTGTATTGATTAGGGTCATTTAAGGTAAGTTCTTTTTATAACGACTTAATAAAAGAACAAGACCTTAGTTATTATGGAAGTGTGTGCTCTTAATCCTAATATAATAACAAATACATATATTTAGTATTTATTTCTTTAACTTATCAAAGGGTGAGATTTAGCTCGATAAATCAATAGGCTCGATAAGTTGGGAAATGATATTACTTATAGTGTGTGTTGTTGATTATAGAAGGAAATTGTGTCCTAGTTATCTAGGTTGAGAATGTCCCCAAGAGGATCTCATAAGGATTGTCATGTTAAACCCTGCAGGTGGACTTAGTCTGACATGATAATGAGGTTGAGTGGTACTACTCTTGGACTAAGATATTAATTAAAGCGAGTTATCAGTAACTCAATTAAATTAATGGACATTCGATATCTTAAACACAGGGAGACTAACACACTCATGATAAGTAGGAGCCCATAAAGTAATTTGGGATTGGTGCGTTAGTACAATAATAACTCTCTAGTGGAATGAATTATTATTGATGAACTTGAGTTGTGTGTTTGGGGCGAACACGAGATACTTGAGCTCATCGGAAGGCTAAAACCAATTTCTCCTCTAGGTCCTTATCGTAGCCTCATTAATGCCTCATATCCACTCATGAAAAGCTCATCTTTGTGTCCAAGAGGGGGCCAGCCTATGGCTTGGTGACCAAGCCATAGGGGCCGACCACTTCCTTCTCAAAGGGGCCGGCCCTATGCTTGGTGCCCAAGCAAGTAGGGGTCGGCCACTATAATTCAAAATATGAGGATTGTTTTAAATTTTTAAAATCTTCTCTTTGTAGATATCTACAAGTTTTAAAAGAGAGATTTTAAAATTATAAAACTTTCCTTATTTGAATTAGGCTATATGGTTTAAAATAAAGTTTTAAAAGTTTTAAAACTTTCCTTTTTTAACCATCCTTATGGTTTTTTAAAAGAGAGTTTTAAATTTGAAACTTTCAATTTTTGTAACCATGTTAATAAAGAAAATTTTAGAAGAGATGTTTTAAATTTTAAAACTTGGTTTTAATTTTTAAAACTTTTCTTTTTTAACATCCACATTGAGAGAGCTTGTAAAATTTTATAAGAGATTTATTTCTTTGCTTATAAAATTTTTACAAAATATTTCCTTCCTTTTTAAGGGCCGACCACCCTTGCTTGGTGCCCAAGCAAGGGGGTCGGCCATACTATCAATTAAAAGGAGAAAAGGAAAATTAAAAGGAGAAAAGGAAAAAACAAGAGGAAGATTTTAATTTTTGTAAAAATCTTTCCTTATTTGCCTTGGGCAAGTATTATAAAAGAAGGGGAGGAGAGGCCTCATGATGTATCAATTCTTATTCTCTTATTGGTGCTCTCTATTGTGGCTGACCCCTCTCTTTTTCCTTGCCCCTTGCTCTCTTTTGTTCCTTGGTGGTGGTGGTTGTGGTGGCCGAATTCTAGAGAAGGAGGAGAAGCTTTTGGGTGGTGTTCATCTTGGAGGATCGTCGCCCACATGACGTCCAAGAGGAGGCGAGGAATACAGTAGAAGATCTCGAGGTTATTAGCATACAAAGAAAAGGTATAACTAGTAATTTGTTTTCCGCATCATGCTAGTTTTTCTTTGTATGAATTCTAAACACAAGAGGCATATGATTCTAGAGTTTCAAATTTGTGTTTTTTTAATTTTTTTTTTTTGAATTTGTTATTCGATTGTTCTTTTTGGTTAAACCTAGAGTTATATAAGGAAATTAAATATTAGCTTTCTTTAAAAGGCTTTGTCTAGGCGGTGGTGGATGATCCCATACCTAAGAAGGACTAGTGCCTCGCCATGCAGTCCTAGAAGCCAATTTTAGAAATTAATATTTAATTGAATTTATAACATAGGTGGATTTAGATTAATAATCTTAAGCATCGTTTGCGATCCAAATCTAAACAATTAAGAACAGATAAGTTAAATTTGGAATCAATAATGTTAAGTTCCGTTTGCGATTCCTAATTTAATTTCTAAAGAACACAATAGGTTGTTTAGGAAAGGTTCGACACTTGTACAAAATTTTTGTATAGTGGAGCCGGTACTATCTTCCTAGGACCAACCAACAGAAACAACACTGATGATCCATAAATTTAAAAAGCTATTTAAAACTAAAAGATTTAATCAAGTGCAAGGTAGAAAAAGAACGATAAGATGCTACCACTGCAATGAAACAGGGCATGTGAAAGATAATTGCCCTAAATTGAAAGACAAGGATAAGAGCAAGAACAAGAAGTCGACCCAAGAGAACAAGTACAAAAATATAAAGGTGACGTGGGACGAGACATCGTCCGAATCGAAAGTTGAAGTCATCGCAGGACTGACGCTAGTGGCAAGTCACCAAGAAGAAGGAGACGAAGCAAGCTCATCCAAAATAAGCATCAAAAGCATCGATGAAGGGGGAACGACATCGGAAGAAAGCAGTACTTAGGGGGAGCTTCGGATCACGAGATTGACAAGGTAAGTCAGGTACAGTCTCTTCCCCCTGACAAGTTATTTCAGTTTATAAAACTATTAACAAAAAATTATTATAAATTAGAAAAAGAAATTAAAATATTAAAATCAACTCTAGTTCAATCTTGTCGATTAGAAGAATTTGATAAAATAAAAATGAAAGCTTGAAAAATAAAATAAAAAAATTTAAAAAATCATGCATGCTCAAATATTCAATATATTAGAAAATATAGTGGATTGAATTGGTACCTTAAATACCATAAGGGTCAGATTAAGAAAATTTCACAGAAATACATACCTAAGAAATTTTTAATTAACCCAATAGGAAGGAACCCATATTAGATTCCAAAATCATATTTGGATTGAATGTTTTTAAATTATGACTTTCAGAGTAAATTAAATATTAAATTTTTTTTTAAGAGGCTTTGTCTAAAAAGTAGTTGTTGTTCCAATATTCAAGAAGACCTAGTTCCTCGTTATAGTCTGGAAGCCAATTATTGAAATAAGTATTTAATTAACTAACTGTTAAACATTTATAAGCTATAAAAATACCCTTTCTGTTAAAAATTAATTAAATATTTTTTTAATTAATTCTTATCTTTTTAAAATAGTTAGAAATGTTTTCACTGGTTTTATTATTTTTTAGACGTTTAAATGAATCTCATTTTTAATGTGATCAAAAGGGGAGTAAGGAAGAACAAATCTAGAGGGTACTTGCAAACAATTTTTTTCTTGCAAAAAGGTTAAAATTTTTACTTGAAATTTTTTTTAGTAAAATTTTTCTAGCAAATTTTACTTAAAAAAATTTTCTTACTTAGAGATTTTTACCCCTAATTTAACTTAGGTTTGATCACATCAAAAAGGGGGAGATTGTTGGTACCCCGTGGTAGTTTTGATATGATCAACCAAGTCAGGTTAGGTTCTATTGGTATTTAACCCTATGTCTAAACGTACAGGAGCTTAGGAGCACAAGAAGTTGAGCGAAAGACGCGACTAATGAGAAGGGCGACATGGGAGAGAGCCAACAGGCTCGGTACATCTGAGGGACGAGGTGTTGTGGAAAAGTACACCGGCGGATGAGAAGGACGTGTGCGGCATTCCGAGAAACAAGAAGCCAGAGCAGAAATCTTCTCGAAGAGAATACAGAAAAAAGGGTTTGGGTGAGCCCTATTCCAGTTGGCCAAAATCACTCAGGCGATCGGAGTGGTGAAAGAGCATAACGTGACTGTAAGCGTTACTGGAGGCTCCTTCAAAGGAAGTTGAAGGCGCCTCCGTTCCTTCTATGGAAGGCACCTTCTATGGCTAGAAGGTGTCTTCTATAAATAGTATAAAGGCGCCTTCCAACCTTATGAAAGGCGCCTTCAACCAGGCAGATTTTGTTGTTGGCAGTGGATAAACTTATCCACTGGTGCCTTGCTGGAGGTGTCTTCCAGCCCTATGGAAGGCGCCTTCTAACCCAGGATAAGATTTTCCAGGGGTTATAAAATGACCCCTAGACCTAGGAAATAGAACACAATACTTATAATTGAATCTTGAGTTATGTTCTATAATTGAGTGTGTAAATTACTGTAAAGAGGCTTCTCCATCTGAAGGAGAATTTTAGTACGCTTTTAACTTCCTTGGATTAACAACTTCCCCGGTTGTAACCAAGTAAATCGATTGTGCCTCTTTTTCTTTATTTATTCTCTTAATTCCATTTATGCAAGTGTTAGATTTAATTACACTATAAAAGTTCGAGGAAGGTTCATTATTGATTGCAGGGTTATTCTCCTCCCTCTAGCCGGTCGCTACCGGGACCAACAACTAGGCCCCAAAAGAAAGAGAACCCAGAGAAAACATATATCTGAGTGTAGAAAAAGGCAAACAGATTATTTAGGATGTAGAACCAGAAGCTCCTGCCCCATTAAAGATTGAAGACACATGTTCATCAAATAAAGAAATAAAATGTGTTGAACTTAAGAAGCTCAAGACCAAAATATTGAAGGTAGGGTTGATTATAGGTAATTCATTCTTTTTGTAATCCTTAATGACATGTTAGTATTTAATTTTTTTTTAGCAAGTGAAGATATTTTTTTAAAAAAGAATAAAGATGGTGTGATAGTAGATACATTATTGAAGTTGAGTTAGTTAAAGTAAGTTAGTTGGTAGTGTAATTGCATAATCATGTGAACCAATGATGATTATTAGAGTCGAATAATAATTAATAGCACTAACTTTTTTTTTTGTTTGATTATGTAGAATTATGGTGCTTCTAATATGGTCCAACGATACTTTCTCATTAGATATGCAATCTTTTATGACAATATGGACTCAATACATCAATGTGGATTGTATAAATGTCTATTGGATTATTCTAGCTAATGAAGGCAAAACGTCTAACTCACCATACTACCCATCCATATTTTATGGGGTTGGATTTGAAGTAAGTATTTGAGCACCTAATCTTGTTTTTGTATATATTAGATGTAGTCAACTAAAATTTTATCTTGTTTACATAGGAAATGTTTAGAATGATGCACGTGGATGAAACAAAGTGCTAAAACTAATGAAAACAAGTCCATTAGATATATTTTCTGTCCTTTAAATAATGAAGATGATCATTGACATCTAATGGTCCTAGACCTAAAGGAAGGTCTTATAATTCATTATAACTCTCTCGGCGTCATAGAAAATTATACTTCTATTTTTGATAAAACTATAAGTATTATGTTTTATATATATATAAAAATAATAAGCGTTGGATATGTATTAATTACTAATGTCATTTATGTGTAGGTGTCATTTTTTAAGGAGATAAACTGGTCATACTATCACATATGACATCGTTGTTTAGCATCATTCTCCGGGAGAGACTTTAAATCAATTAAAGTAAATGACCCCACACAAAGAAAATCATAAGTATTTGTTTATGTTCCATCATTTTTACCTCAAAATAGACTCTTACAAGTTTAATATTATTTTCTAACAGGTTAGATTGTGCTTTTTTTATGATGTGTTATGCAGAGAGTTTGATATTTTAGAGATCAACAGACTTTATACAAGATGAAATGAGAGCTTATAGATTTAGTCTTGGATATAAAATAATGACTAACAAAAACTTTAAATTATAAATTATATATTTGTAATTAAAAAAGTGTAATATACTATTTTTGTAATGATATATTGTTTGTTTAAAGACAAATTATGTTGTATCAAATTTTAGTTGAACGATCGTTAAATTTTTGAACTACATTTATTTGTTTCAGAGTTTGAATTACATATAAGGCCCATGTTGGGCCTGATAGTATTCTATATCAGACCCACAATCAGGCTAAAATTTTTTGTAATGTTCAATCACCTCTAGAGAGCTTTAAATGAATAATGGATAGCACCATTGGAGTCCTTGCAAGACCAGAACTCACAAGACTTGAAATGGGTGCAATCATAGATGTCTAGGTCTATTAGTGAGTTTTGATTAAAATCCACTGATGGCCCTACGGTACTTGGATTTCGTTAAATTCACATTCCCTAGGAAGATTTGAGAGAGGAGAAGCTAGATATAGTGTCAAAACTTATTCTAATCACTACAAATGAAGTTCTTGCTCCGTGATAGTTGACACGAAACATGTAAACCTTATGGATTTTAATGAATAACACACCCTGTTGAATTTTAATTTACAAAAATAACAACCACCAATTTAATTTTTAAGTCAAAACTTAGAGATTTAAGCTAAATTATAATACTATTAGAAATTTCCAATCACATGTTGTA
Organism: Zingiber officinale; assembly: GCF_018446385.1. Lineage (NCBI taxonomy): Eukaryota > Viridiplantae > Streptophyta > Magnoliopsida > Zingiberales > Zingiberaceae > Zingiber > Zingiber officinale. The sequence continues at coordinate 191,152,337 of NC_055987.1, forward strand.
GACTTCAAATCCAATGTTAGATCTAGTCTATTTGAATTTCTAAACTAATTCACAATTCGTAGTAAGTTTTTAGTTTATAGAAGGGAGATATGGTCTCAAGTTTTAGATATCGAGATCAAAAACTTGGTAGTGATCGATTGACCAAAGCAGCCAAGGTCCCAACCTATCAGGCCTGGACATGATATGATACCATATTAGGCCCACATTGGGTATGATATGATACCATATCAGACCCACGTTAGGCCTGATAGTATTCTATATCAAGCCCATAATCTAGCTAAAATTTTTCATAATATTTGATCACCTCTAGAGAGCTTTAAATAAGAAATGAATAGCACCATTGGAGTCCTTGCAAGACCAGAAACTCATAAGACTTAAAATGAGTGCAATTAGAGATGTCTAGGTCCGGCCATCAGTGAGTTTTGACCAAAACCCACTAATGACCCTACAATACTTGGATTTCTTTAAATTCATGTTCCCTAGAAAGGTTTGAGAGATGAGAAGCTAAATATCTCAAAACTTATTTCTAACCACTACAAATGAAGTTTTTGCTCCATGCTAGTTGCCACAGAACATGTGAACTTTATGGATTTTAATGAACAACACACCTTGTCAAATTTTAATTTACAAAAATAACAACCACCAATTTATATTTAAGTCAAAATTTAGAGATTTTAACCAAATTACAATACTATTAGAAATTTCCAATCACATGTTGTAGACTTCAAATCTAGTGTTGTACCTAACCTATTTGAATTTCTAAACTAATTCATAATCCATAGCAAGTTTTTTTATTTATAGAAGGGAGATATGATCTCAAGTTTCAGATATCGAGATCAAAAACTTGGTAGTGATCGGTTGAACAAAGCGGCCAAGGTCCCAACCTATCAAACTCACGTTGGACCTGATAGTATTCCATATCGGACCCACAATCTGGATGAAATTTTTTATAATGTTTGATCACCTCTAGAGAACTTTAAATCAGTAATGAATAGCACCATTAGAGTCCTTGTAAGACCAGAAACTCATAAGACTTGAAATACATGTAATCAGAGATGTCTAAGTCCATCTGTGGATTTTGAATGAAATCCACTGATGGCCCTACAGTGCTTGGATTTCTTTAAATTCATGTTCCCTAGGAAGTTTTGAGAGTGGAGAAGCTAGATATGATGTCTAAACTTATTTCTAACCACTACAAATGAAGTTCTTGCTCTGTGCTAGTTGGCATGGAACATGTGAACATTGTGGATTTTAATGAACAATACACCTTGTCAAATTTTAATTTATAAAAACAACAACCATCAATTTGTTTTTAAGTCAAAACTTAGTTAGAGATTTAAGCTAAATTATAATACTATTAAAAATTTCCAATCACACGTTGTAGACTTCAAACCCACTATTGGACCTAGCCTATTTGAATTTCTAAACTAATTTACAATCCGTAGTAAGTTTTTTGTTTATAGAACGGAGATATGATCTCAAGTTTTAGATATTGGGATCAAAAACTTGGTAGTAATCAGTTGAACAAAGTAGTCAAGGCCCCAACCTATCAGGCCAAACTCAGGCCTAACAGCCAACGTTGGGCTTGATATGAGGTAATATCAGGCACAAAGTGGGCTTGATATGGGATCATATTAGGCCCAACATGGGCTTGATATGGGATCATATCAAACCCATAACATATCAGGCTCATGTTGGGCCTGATATGGGACCATTGGAGTCCTCTGGAGAGCTTTAAATAAATAATATATAGCATCATTGGAGTCCTCACAACACCAGAAACTCACAAGACTTAAAATGAATGCAATCGGATTTGTTTAGGTCCATCAGTGGATTTTGACTGAAACCCACTGATGACCCTAGGGTATTGAAATTTCTTCAAATACATGTTCCCTAGGAAAGTTTGAGAGAAGAGAAGCTAGATGTAATGTCAAAACTTAGTTTTAACCACTACAAATGAAGTTCTTGCTCCATGCCAATTGGCACGGAACATGTGAACATTATGGATTTTCATTTAATGAACAACAAACCCTACTAAATTTTAAATTATGAGGATAAGAACCATTTTTTTTAACTCATAACTTAATTACTTTGGAGTTCCTAAATTATGCCTAATTCATATTTCTAAGCAAACCTTGTAAACTTGAAACCCAGTGTTGGACCTAGCCTATTTGAATTTCTGAAAAATCTCAACCATTACCATGTTTTTAGTTTTTAGAAGAGAGATATGGTGTGAAGTATAAGTTATGTCTCTTTTCACTAATCAGTACCACCATGGTAATTTGAATATTGTGATTTTTATTTCACTATGCAATAGTATTGTTATTCCTATGATAATTTAGTATACACTTCTCATATCATACATACCACTATATTAAACAACAAATACTACATACAAAGATATAAAACTAACAACACAACATAATTAATCTGATGTTTTACAGAACTTATCCCTCAAAATTGATAAAATTACATCAATTCTAATTTTTCTCATGTCTCCTTATTTGAAGTCCATCTTTAGATCGTATAAAAGACATCGAATGTATTGTATCACAAAGAAGGCATAGTAAACACCGTAAATAACATTAGCAATTTAATATTTGATATTTTGTATCAATATTTTTCTATTCACACTCTTTGATCTTGACTTACCTAGCTTCTTGTTGTGGATATTCTATTGTGAGAGACACCCATTAGTCAAAGGGATGATGCCTTTCAAAATTTGGATCAATAGCAGTAAGGTATTCATGACTATATTGTTTTAAATCTAATACTTGTAAGATTGAACAGGAAATTAATATTTAACATCAACTAGAATTTATATTATATTACTAACATACACATGAATATTGGATACTCACTGCTACTTTAAATTCATATTTCGATTTACTTCCACTTGCTAGAGAATTGTAATGATTGAATGTCATTGATTTGGTGTCCAGCATCAATAAGTGGAAGTATGCATTATCACTGTATAATGGTATAAAAATATACCTAAACTCTTCATCTTCTGTATCTGTTTTTATCACTTGTTGCAAGCCAAACTTGCTTGAGGATTTTATTGATGACTACAAATATGCAAAGTCATATATACTTGACGAAATAATAAAATTTATTCAAATATTATATATTCTCAAATCATTTAGATTTCTTACGGTGAAGAAGATTGAATAATATATAGACTTGTTGTATGTTCTACCAGATGAGGATGTCCCCCTAAATAGAATTTTATAATATGTGTCAATTATCTCCCGTTTTGTTAAAATCTCTCCATTCACACCAGATAAGAAGGAGTGCACATTTAAACTAAAGGGTGGTTCCTCCCAAACTAATTCATTTGTAAACCTGCAAAGTAAATCAATAACTATAAATCAAAAAATTAAATTAGAGAACTATATAATTATCTACATTAGAGAACCATATAATTATCTTGACTTATCACTTAATTAAATCAATTGTGTATTTAACATACTTTAAGTTCTCCAATTGTTTTAACAAGTAGGTCACATCTTCGTCATATTTTTTTTCTTCAAAGTCTTAAATTGCTTCTTCACAAACTATGCCCATAAACATAAAACACATTTGAATAATTAATTAAATCAAACAAAATAATATTTTATATGTAAATACAAACTTACAGCAATGATTTGTTTTTTTATTTTGTTAAGTTGGGCAATCCTAGCTGAATCCTTCTCTGTGTCTTCTTCAGAATTGCCTTCCATTAATGTGATGATATTTTTTTCTTCTTCCATATCATCCACATCAAATTTTCCTTTCCCCTTCTCCACAATATTAGGTTCTTTTATAAATTTTTTACCCTCTACTTATGTTAAAATGTTCTCCGCATGCTTGCATATTTGTATATTTTTTCACTTCATCTTAGGTAAAATCTGGAGCCACAATGAACTATCAATTAGTGACTTTTGTCACGTCCTCTCCTACTTCTTGCTCCAAAAGCTGCTGGTTCACATTAAGGATCGACTACAGGATCTCTTGGTTGAGATTACATGCCTTTATTTTCTATTATTTCAAGTAATTCTTTCACCTTATCATTCAAATGCATGTTCTCCATTGTTAGCTTCTTAATTCGGTTTGCTTGAATAATGCAGTTACAATATTCCTTATTACTTTGGCTTCTTGCTTCATTGTCTTCAAATTATGATGTCTCTATTGGACGTGGAATGTCATCAACGCCATCAAGATTCTCAACCAATGATTTCTCATATTGGGTAGGGATTATGCCAATCATAACATGTCAAATTATTAAACCAAATGTTAAAAAAAAAGAATACTAACCTAACTTAAGTGACAGTATTCCAAATTTACCTCTTCAGATGAAACTCGATCAAACAAATCTCTCACCTTACTAATATGTGAAGGAATATTTCTAGACTTATTTATTCATGCTCCTTCAAATTTGTATGATTTTTGGATTGGAACATGCTCCAAAAATCATATCTGATTCATCATTACAAATGCTAAATATTCATACATGTCTACAAAATATTGTTGAATTTAACATCAAATATAAACTTACTACCAAAAGACCAACAAAGCCCTTTAGGTAAGGGAGGTTAGTGTTGGAATGTACTATCTGAGTTGATGAAAATATATCTCCAATCGTAGGTAATTGTGAAGCCATAAATTCTTGGATGGCTTCAACCTAGTTAAATCTAACAAGATTCTCAAAATCATCTACTATATCTATCAGACATAAAGGGATCTAATATGTACTAGAAGAAAATAAGACACAAATAAATATATACAAAATGTAGAATTTGTAAAATAATAAAACTTCTTCTCCAACGCGGTTGACATAAAATTTAAGCAACTCCTCTATTCTTGATCTGGTAGTTTCTTTTTTATTTGATAAGTAAGTTAGAAAGAGGTCGCCCAATGCTTTAGTTGAATTGATCGGAACCAAAGCACTTCAGTCTGCAATATTAAGTAGCAAGGAAACGTCTCTTCTTGTGAAGGCAATCGGTACATATGAACAACTTAAATGATTAGTTAACTTCTATGAACATATAAATAAGTATTAGGCCCACATTAGGCCTGATATAATCACATATTGAACCCATGTTAGGCCTGATATGAGATCGTATTAGGCCCACATTGGGCCTGATATGAGATCATATCATGCCCTCGTTTGCCATAATACCCCACTACGAGGGCCATTAGCTGACTAAAATATTAACCTTTTCAAAGTATTTTATTTTACTATACAACTACTTTTTGATTAAAATTGACAATTATAAGTTGTACCTAAGAATCTAAAAGTTTGAGAAGTTGAATTCCAATTTTGAAATATATTGCTAATATACCACGGATATGTTGCATATCTTGTATGTCCAAGAAAATACTAAAGGGTGACTATTTGATCATCGCTATGTGTTAATCATGTAAAATAACAGATCCATGATGTCTTCCTTTCTTTGTGGATGCTTAAAAAAACTTTTAAAGTGACATAAGATACGGTTCCAATACGGTTTCTGTCCAACATCAGCTGAACCCTACAATTTAAATTTTTTTTAACCAAATTCGTTGAGATTTTCAAAATCAGAGAGTTTCTAAGGTTATACCTTTGCAGATAATTGAAGTGTGTAGAGGATGATGCACCCGATCCACTTCCTTGCGCCATTTGAAAGGAGATTATTGCTGGAAATCCTAAAACCCTTCACTACAGAGTCGTGATTAGTGTGGATTTATAGGTGGAAATGCTTGATGGCACCTAAGGGACACACAAAGATACTTACATAGAATTTCAATGGGGGACAATTTCGCTACTAAAATAGAGCTACAATCAGAGAGTTACGAAGAGCGGCGAGGCATACACAAGTTGAGAGAGGGAGGGAGAAAAATGTTGACTCCATCACCATTGCTATTATTTTTAAATCAAAATGATTCAAAATTTGGTTCGGATGCCTAGAAACTAATGACTGAGGAGAGGAGGTAGGCGGGAGGGTCAAAATGGGAATTCCACATCATTTACTTCTCCCTTTGGTAAATACACAACTACGATACACCTTTTGATAATTTTCATATTCCACGTACTCCTTTTGGTAAATTGCCGATAATTATAGCATAGATAACTTTATATATATAGTACGATTGTCTATATGAATCGAGAGGAGGTTGGCGGGAGGGTTGAAATGGAAATTCCACATCATTTTACTTGTCCATCCTCAAATGTCTACAGATTCACTTTAACATCCTCATATTCGCAACTCTCATCTTTTATTCAGGTGTTCGAATCATAGTCCAACATTCAGCCAAGCCTCGAACACATGTAGTGAATTTTACTTTTAGGTTATCTTTAACATCTTCATCTTTACAACTATCATCTTCTAGTTTGTAGTGAATTTCACTTTTAGGTTAGATTTGCTATTATTTTTATTGATTAGTTCTATAATTAAAAGATACTCGATTATAACTTGTTTTGTGGAGTTTAAGTTTTTTATTTAGAGTAGATTTATAACCTACGTCTAGATTTTGTAAGTTGGTAAAATTATTAATTAACTTTTCTAGTTTATCAATTTTATTTTTTTTTATTTTTTTATTTTTTTATTTTTCTAATTTTCTAAAACTTGAAATTTTAAACTTTGAAAAATTATTTTCTTCACTTTTAAAATTAAGGTACATTCAAATTTTGATTTTTACACGTTGAAATTTTTTTTTTCAAATTTTTATTTTTAAAGGTTAAAAAGTTATTTTCTAAATTTTTATTTTAGTTTTTTATTAATTAATATTAAATTATTCTTATTTGGATTTGAATTAACTTTATTAATTAAATTATTAGTTAATTTATTTGAGTGAGCATGTATCGAATTTTTGAGAAAAATCTAAACTAGAGCAATAATAATTAGCTTAGTTATTAACATGTATTGTAAAAATTAGATTTAGATATAATGTAAACTTACTAACCTTAATTACTATCTCTAGATTCTTTGGTCTTCTTTTTTGGCATTGAATATTATAGTTATCCATCTATTTGCACTTGAAGCATTTGATGTGCTCCTTTGTTCTTCAAACTCCTGGCATACGTTCCTTCTTTGTCTCGAGTTGTGCGGATCGACTCTTATAAGTAGGGAACTTACTTTTGTAATGCCCCTTTTCACTACATTTAAAATATATTATATGATCTTTAAATTTTGAATTTACAATTTTATATTTTGAATCCTCATTAGGATTATCCCCTTTGACCATTGTCATATCATATTCAGATTTAGATTCTTGTTCTGACTCTTGACTCTGATTCAGATCTAATTAATTTTTTCGCAACCATTAATGCCATGAATATAGTCTAATTTGGCTCTTCTAAGTCTGATTTTGATTATGACTCTATGGATTCAAACTCAGATTTGACCTCATGTTCATCTTGATCTTCTAGCTTCAATGAGATCTCATGAAACTTGATCAATTAGGTACAAAGTACATATGCATTCTTGTACTTTTCTAATATGTATACAATATTATTAGGTAAAATATTACAAATTAATTCAATTACCTTTTTGTTTTCATCTGAGTTTCAAGAGTCTTTTTTCTATGTCATCAAAGTATTGAAACTATCACTTCCTACGAACCATTCCATTGCTTGCCTTCAATAATTGAAATAGTCCTGATCGTATGGTGGAGGGTCGTGGATGTTTTGTCCTTCTTGATAAGACATTGACATACTTGCAAAATAATATAGACTAAAATAGGGTAGTGAAATGAAAAATAATGAGGTAAAAAGAATGCTATAGATAAAAAAAGAAAACTTTTTAAAGAAAGGAGAAATTTTTTTTAAAAGTTCAAAAAACTGTTAAGTTATTTCAGAACAACCTCGCTCTGATATCAATTGTCGGATCAAAACCAAAGAGAGAGGGGTGTGAATCTTATTTTTAAAAGCTTTTCTTTTTGGCTTTGAAAAACTTTCTGAAAAATACGTAAGCAGCGGAAAAACAAAATAGTAAGAGCACAACAAAAAATAATAATACTTTTGTTTTTACTTGGTTCGTAGTCCTGCGACTACTACTCAAAGTCCCATGATCCCTTGGAGTGTTTCAATTGGTCAATCAACTAAATTCTCGCACGAACAATCTTCGGGCAGAGAGGTCGAATATAGAAATGAAAAGAGTGTAACAACCTACACTCTCTTATACAAGTATAATATGAATTAAAAGCAATGTTTTGCCGACAAGAATTGTTGAAGATTGAGGCTTGATGTCAATGTCATTCTTGTTGTAGTAGTTGGGCGTAGTACAGTCACAACACAACAGTAGTAAGGAGACAGTGCGGTAGAATATACTTGAATGCTAGTTAAAAATTAATGTCAAGTGTTCTGGACAAATGCACATTTTTTACTACATTGGAGGCACCTCCAATGACCCAGGGTGCCTTAAATTAAGCTCATTTGATCCAAGAACTTTGTTGTTTATCCTTCTAGGAGTGCCCTCACTGAACTAGGCCACCTCCAGTGCTGATCTGAGGTGCCCTCAATACTCTGAAGGTGCCTCTAGAGCTGAAGTTTCATTCTTGAAACTTATCTGTGCTAAGGCACCCTCCATCACTTGAGGCGCCTCCATTGCACCACTTCAGGGCACCCTCCACTAATTGGAGGCGCCTGGAGTACTGTTCATCCAGCTTGATTTTTCACTTCAAGCTCCTACAAAAATATGTTTGTCCATATAACAAAATTACCTACAAAACAGAGTTAACACAAATGTATAGATTATAAATTAGATCATGTCTAATCAAGACTAGGATCTAGTCTTGATCTCAACTTAGATTTTCAAAGTAGATCTAAGTTGGATCAACACCTATAGTCCCACTGGACTTGATCCTCATTGGATCTGTCTCCTCCAATTATTTACTGATGTGATAAATCTATAAGTGCAAAGAATATCGTCAAGTAATAAAATATCAATCTACAGAGACTGTTAATTAAACACTAGCTGAGTTTGTAAAGTAAATTATCTAGATGATCAAGATTGTGTGTGGTCACGAGAATAAGAGAGAAAGAGGGATAGTTGAAAGAGAGAGAGAGAGAGAGAGAGAGAATGGTTTGAGAGAGGGCCTACGCCAGAGAAGGTCAAAAGAAAGCAAGTGGTTGAAGAGAGAAGTTGGAACTGGTCGAAACAATTCTAAGACTTTAGTTTCATTATGATGCTTGTAAACACCTAATCTATATTTATTTTCCTATTTTCAATGGTTCTTTATGTAGGTAGACTATTCTATGTTATCCGATATGAATTTTGGGATTACACCGGCATATCCATTCCAATTCAATGTCTACTTTCAGAGCGATAGAGCTGAGGGATTGCTTTCTTAAGAGGATCCCTGTCACATGATCTCACAACCTCTGAGTTTCCTTCTCCTACTGTGTGGCGATAAATTGGAATGGATCCATTAAGATCTATGATAGCTATTACTTCTCGTGGCATACCGCTCTACTCTCGTGGCCGACTCTCCACGTCTCGGGTTTCTACTGGTCGGAGAATTGGGTTATCCATTCAGTTCATTCTGAAATCCTCATTGGATATGAATCTTGTGTTGTTGACATTAAGATCGTGTGTACATAGTAGGCCCGGACCACAAATAATCATATCATAGAACATGGAAATAATCAAATACATAGTTCATGCATCAACAAACACATCATAGTTACTCCCTACTCCTAAAATTCAGAGACCTACTCCATGGAGAAGGAAATTCAACCAAGATATAAAAAAAATAGCAATCTATAACTTAATACACAAGATAGAGAAATCAAAGAGAATGTTTATCAATGCATTGTTGATCTTCGCAGATGAAATGCTTACTTTAGAGGTGGGCGTATCGTTGAAATGGATGAAGATAGTTACTCTAGGGTTTCCTCAAGAGGCGAAAACCCTCTCCCAAGGAAGGGGGTTGAGCCCCCAGTCCAAGATTTGAGAGTCCATCCAAAACCCCACAAATAAGCTTAAATAATGTTTTTCCAAGTGTCTGCCACGGGTCATGCCGGTGGGCATGGGTGCCCATGGCAGGTTCTGTGAAAAATCTGCATTTTTGGCATAGGTCTTGCTGGCTGGCATGGTCGCTCGTGGCCGGATCTAGAAAGATCCTAGTATTCAACTCGAGTCGTGCCGGCTAGCACAGTCGTGATAAGGCTTCGAAAGTTGTCCTTTTAGTACCATTTTGCTCCTTTTCAAGCCCTATTAAAAGAAAAGCAAGAGAGCAGTTCTTCGAACTAGGAAAATATCAAAATAAATCAAACGAAGATGAAAATGTGAAATATATACATATAAAATGGGACAAGTTATGCATCAAAACATGATAAAAGATCTATATAAAATATATGCATCAAAATCCCCCAAACTTAAACCTTTGCTTATCCTCAAACAAAACCTGCAATTTAGATTTATGTGTGTAAATGATGTGTCATAATCCCTGTGAATCGGTCCAATCTTATCGTGTAGTTTCATTGATGAGCATGATATAAAATTATTTGAGTGTGACTTAAGTAGAAGTTCTTTATGCTCAGTATAATGAGTGGTCATGTTGTGTTTGATCCTTGTGTCTAAGTGTGCAGGAATTTAGGAGCATGAGAAGTCAAGCAAAAGACACAGCTAGTGAAAAGGATGACACGGGAAAGAGTTGACGAGTTCAGTGCGTCCGAGAGATGAGGTGCTGCGGAAAAGTATGTTGGCGAACGAGAAGGAAGCGTGCGATGTTTCTGAGGGACGAGAAACTAGAACAGAAGATTGCCCGAGGATGAAGATCATCTAAGGAGTTGATTTATTACAGGGAAGGCACCTTCAATAGCTTGGAGGGTGCTTTCCAGCTGATTGAAGGCACCTTCCCTAGTCGTTAGCCAAAGATAACCTTATCTTCGGCCGATAAAGTTTTCCACTCGAAGGCGCCTTGAACCCTCTTGAAGGCATCTTCCACCTCTAATAGAATTTTCCAAGATCTATAAAAAGACCCTCAGAGCTAGGAAGTAATCAACAACTTCTGTAATCAATTCCTAGTTTATTTCTGAGCATTCAAAGAGTGTAAAAGACTTCTCTGTCTTTAACAAAGGAGACTTTATAGTTCTTTCTGTTGGACCCCATGAGTGTTTTGATGTGATCAACTAAGTTAGGTTAGGTCCTGCTAGTTATCTCATCCCTGTGTCTAAGTGTGCACGAACTTAGGAGCGCAGGAAGTCGAACAGAAGACGTAGCTAGCGAGAAGGACAGCACGGGAAGGGAGCCGACCGGCTCGGTGCGTCCAAAGGACGAGAGAGCTGCGGAAGAGTACACCGGTGGATGAGAAGAACATGCACGGCATTCGAGGGATAAGAAGCCGGGACGGAAGCCTGCTAGAGGAAAAGGGAGGGAATTGGGTTCGAGTGAGCTCTATTCCGGTTGGCCGCAATCACCCAATTTATCGGAGCATCGGAAGCCAAAAGGAAGTCAAAAGGAGCTGGAAAGCTAGCTGGAGGGGCCTTCAATGAAGTGCTGAAGGCACCTCCGCAGCCTGCACTGCCTGAGGTAGGGGTGTCAATTCGGGTGGGTCGGGTTGAGATTTTTTTTTTAACCCAACCCGAACCCGACCCGAATCCGAGTTCAACCCAAAACACCTCAACCCGAACCTGAACCCGACCAACCCGATCAACCCGAACCCGACCCATATAACCCAAAAATCCTATTCAAAACGACTTTTTTGGACTATTTTTCCTATAATTCTTCACTTTTATCTCAATACTCCATCATTATTGATCCTGTCCGAACCAGAAGTCAACAGACGCTGGGCACGTGACGCTCCAAGGCTCGCTGATGTAGGTCTCCAACTAGTGTCGAGATGCTCCGGCTATCCTGCACAGAAGTCGAGCCGGGAAGGGGATTCCCAGCGACGACCCTCCGACGCTCAAGTCAGGTAAATCACGATGAACAAGGTGGCTCCAGAAGTCTCAGAGTACATACCATCCTCCTCTGTCGATGAAACCTGAGGTTCTTTATATAGAGCTGTGAAAGGTTTGGGCACGCGTACCAAGGTGCATAAGTGTCCCCTGTCCTATCCTAGGTATGCGGCTGTCAGAAAGCTTACCTGTCCTTTCCTAGGTACGCGGCTGTCAGAAAGCTTACCTGACCCATATCGCTACAGTCAAAGCATGCCCTCGATGGGACAGCAGAATCCCCTGTCACAAGATTTGGAGCATGACACACACGTGAAACCTACAGGTTGTCAGAGAAAGAAATCCTCTGGCCCTTTCCTTTGCTCCAAACTTGTAGTCCGAGCGGAAAGATACCTAAACATCCGACCGGACATCCGCAGTGGTTTACTTGTGCTTTGTGGAGACTAACAAACAGGGGTGCTTTATGACTGTGATCGGTCAAAAGGTCAGCTCGGTCCATGACCTTTTTAACTGAGCGTCGGAACCCCGATTTGACAGGGTGCCTACCAACTATAAGTGTCAACCGGCCGGACCCTTCCGGGTACTCGATTCCATCGGCCCGGCCGTCTATGGCCATCCGTCCGGTCGGACCACACTCCTCCCGGGTGGGCGGCTACTCCGGTGACTTCCACTTGGCGTTGACTTTGCAAGAGAAGGGGCCCGCTTACTACCGGATCACTTGCCTCCCCTTCAAGTCTAGTCGAAGGAGGCGAATAGTCCGACTGACTGGACTGTGAGTCTAGCCGAACGGCTCCTCCATGCTAATACTCTCCGCTCGGTCAGCCGCGGAAATATCCTTGAATGAATCAACGATGGCCTTCACCGGATCTCCTCGTGTTCTGCGCCAATCTTCGACATCAAGGTCGATCATACCTTCATTAAATGCTCCGAATGATTGACTGCCACGTGGAGCAATGCCACCAGAGTACGGAGGCGGTTGCATGATATTTTGATGTGATCGAAGCAATTCGAAATAAACGGCTAGATGTATGCTTTGATTCCCGTGACCTGGATCCGACGGTGGAGGCCGCCCGGCCCTCACCCTATAAATTCTTCGCTTCCTTCTCTCCCTCTACTGTTGCTCTCTGCGCTGTGGAGCTCCGGCGATCTTGTTGCTGCCTTCTGACGCTCTCCGGCGCCTTTCCTCGATTCATCTCCCCTCAGTAAGGTTTTAGATCTCTCCTCCTTCCTTTCCGGTATCTAATCCGTATTTCTTCCCCTAGCTCGAGTCTTTGAAATTCCATTCCTTCGTCTTTGGAACTTCCTTTTTGATTTCTTCTGCCCCGATCATGGCCAGTTCTTCTCATCCCGAAGAACAATCCTTAGGCCCATGGTATACTACCATGCGATCTCGTTTCGAACAACGGGATTTTGATATTTTGGCTGACAATTTCGAAATCCCCGAGGATATCGAAGTTCGCCTAGCTGGTCCCGCCGGCCGCGCGGTGGTTTCTGTGTCTTTCGCGACCAATTTACCGCCGGTCTGCGGTTCCCCGTCCATCCTTTTATAGCAGACGTCTGCAATTATTTTGGCGTGCCGCTCGGAAGTTTAGTACCAAACACCTTCCGTCTCCTCTGCGGCGTTGTCGTTTTGTTCAAGATTCACAACATTCCCCTCCGACCGGAGGTCTTCTTTTATTTCTATTATCCTAAGCAAGCCGAGCCGGGCACCTTTATGTTCCAAGCTCGGCCCGGTTTGGTCTTCTTCAATAAACTACCCACTTCCAATAAACATTGGAAGGACTATTATTTCTACCTCCGCATGCCCAGTCAGCCAAACTTTCCGACCCAGTGGCAAGTCAGTCTACCCCGAACTGAAGAAATTCAAGACCCGACCGGACTATCTTCACGCCGCAAATGTACTAGCCGGTCTACGACTTGACATCAACAAGCTTCTTCACGAGGGAGTGATGTACATTTTTGGGCTGAGTCCTATACGGACCCCACTTCCGACCGATTTCGATTTCTTTTTCTCTTCATGCAGCTGACATCGTCATGGACTCGGTGATGGCCGGCGTTCTAAAGAGAAAGGTAGCAGCGCTGGAGGCTGTGGCAGCCAAAGAAATGAAGGCGCTGGGTATTCAGCCGGTCGGTTCTCACGAAGGAGAAAGCGGCACCCAGGCCGAATCGGCCGCTCAGGCCTCTCAACAGCATGTGGACAGCGGCGCTACCCCCTCCAGGGAACCAACGGCCCCCGAGGAAGGGTCCGCTCGGGAGGAGGATCATCTGCAAAAGAGACGCCGAGTGGAGACTCCCCTTCGGCTACCTCCGCGGTCCAACCCTCCGACCGGGCCGCCGATCGCGAAGGGAAGGCGCCGTGCGAGACCATTTCATCTCGACCGGACGCCTCGAGGGACGAGCCGATCCGGCCGAGGCCACTCCTCGACACTCTCCCCCGCTCGCTCACCCAACGCGTCGACCATCCATTCGCGGTCTTCTGCGCCAGCTTCTGATCCCGGTCAGGCCGCACAATACGGGTTACTCTTCATCTTCCGATCAAGAGTGGCGAGCTGACCGGACGACCGTGCCCGAGCACACTGTTACTTTGAAAGGGCCCTCGCCGAGATGTGGGCCGACGCCCGGGCACGCGTCGATCCTCTCCGAACTTAGCCAATAGCCACATGCAAGCTGCTACGGGGTAAGTTCTTCGTTGTTTTGTTTTTGTTTTACCTAAAATATTTCCGCTCGGCTTCTAACAACTGCGCCTTCTCGTTTCGAGGTGGGTGGAAGAGATAGCAGTTTCCAACCGCCTGGCTATGGCGGACGAGGAGATAAGGCAACTGCGGGCGGCAGGTGGTCCGAGCGGCTCCCAAGGACCTTCCTACTCCGAGGTTGCAAAAGAGTCAAGAAAACTCAAACTCGCTAGTCACGAAAGCGTAAGAAAACAGATCGTGCCCACGCCTAGCCGAGTCCGAGCGACAGTCAAGTCGCTCGATAACTCGGCCACCACTCGAAGAACACAGCCATCTCCGATCTGGAGAAGAAAACGTGGAGGCCCGGGGCCTGGAGTTGAAGATAAAGGAGCTGACGGAGCACTCGATCGGGAGAAGGCAGGCCGCTCGACCGATGCGGAGAAGATTGAACGTCTGAATGAGGCCCTGACAAGCTCCCAGGCAACCTTCAAGGAATACCAGGATGCCGAGCCGAGCCGAGTCGCCGCTCTCCGACAAAGTTACATCCGATCGCCCGAGTTCTCGGAGAAAATTTGCGAGCGGATGTACTCGGCTTTCGACCTGGCAATTACGGCCACTATGACCTATCTGAAGTCGAAGGGCCTTCTTCCGGAGTCCACCAATATTCCAGCCGGCGATCAAGTGGAGCTCCTGAGCAACATTCCGAGGGACCTCTACGACTACATCGAGTAATTTTTGTAATTTCGCCACTCGGCTGAACATGAACCTTTTTGTACTTAGGCCACTCGACCTAAGGTTCTAATTTTAATGAAATGCTTTCCTTTCGTGTACCCTATCTTTTTGCACTGTTCCCTGGCTAACACTTGTACGGTCCGCTCGTCTTCTATCACATCATACCTTGGGCATTCGAGGTGCATTCTTCCAGAATGAAGTGTTTTCCCCAGCTCTTCCGTCCGGCCGAATATCAATCTGGGCTACTAGCCAGAATCGCTCGCTATAAGCCGATCCGAACCTTTTATACCTCGAGTCCGATCGGAAAATAGCTTCGGTCCGAATCGGCGGGGAATACGAATAATCGCAGTGTCGACGATATTCCGCTCGGATTATTTATAGACGCCGGCTCGTCTTTTTAACGACGGAGCTCGTCGGGCGGATATTTATAGCCGGCGCGGCTCTCGATCTTTAACGACGGAGCTCGTCGGCGCGGATATTTATAGCCGGTCGGCGGCTCTCGATCTTTAACGACGGGCTCGTCGGTTCCGCTCCGAGGGTTTAGCGCCGCCTCGTCTCTTGATTTTTAACGACGGTGCTCGTCGGATATTTATAGCCGGTCGGCGCGGCTCTCGATCTTTAACGACGGAGCTCGTCGGTATTCCGCTCGGAGGGTTTATAGACGCCGGCTCGTCTATTGATTTTTAACGACGGTGCTCGTCGGCGCGGATATTTATAGCCGGTCGGCGCGGCTCTCGATCTTTAACGACGGAGCTCGTCGGTATTCCGCTCGGAGGGTTTATAGACGCCGGCTCGTCTCTTGATTTTTAACGACGGTGCTCGTCGGCGCGGATATTTATAGCCGGTCGGCGCGGCTCTACGGTTTAACGTCTGGGCTAGACGGCCGTCAAGGCTAATTTTGACACTTCCGTTCGGCGTTGCTCTTCGCCTTTCCCCCAGCTTGGATAATGCCCTCCTGGCCGCACGGCTCAGGATCTACTTCATCGAGTATTTTGGCTCGGATAATATACCTCCGTTCGAAGGGTACGGGGCCTTCGATCTTCGAGCGTTTGGCATGACCAATTTAATTCCGGCCGAACGGCACGGGTTATTTGCTTACAAGTCTAACCACATAAACCTCCCGGCCGATCGGCCTGGGGGCCTTCGCGCTACGATGATAATGCCTTATATTCGCTCCTTTGACTTTTCATCTCTGCATTTCAAGTATTTAGTCGAAAAATGAAATACACAGGGTGATTTACAGTGATACACCTTTCACCCTGCCCGGTAAGGCTGGAGGTGGTTCGCGCTCCACGGTCTATCTAGCTGCCGTCCGTCCTCATCCTCCAGATAATACGCGCCCGAGCGGAGCTTCTCGATGATTTTGAAAGGGCCTGCCCATGGCGCTTCAAGCTTGCCGACGTCGCCGACCGGCTTGACTTTCTTCCAGACAAGATCGCCGACTTGGAACGATCTGGGAATTACGCGCCGGTTGTAGTTTTGCTTCATCCGCTGACGGTACGCCATCAGCCGAACGGACGCCTTTGCCCTCTCCTCTTCTACCAAGTCCAGCTCTATGTTTCTTCGTTCGGTGTTGTCATCATCATAGTTCTGGATCCTGGCTGACTCAACGCCTACTTCGACCGGTATGACAGCCTCACCGCCATATACCAAATGGAACGGTGTGACTCCCGTCCCTTCTTTTGGCGTCGTTCGGATAGCCCACAAGACGCTCGGCACCTCGTCCGGCCAACTCCCTCCTAAATGGTCGAGCCGAGCGCGCAGAATACGAAGAATTTCCCGGTTGGCGACTTCAGCTTGACCGTTGCTCTGAGGATAGGCCACGGATGTGAAATGTTGCTCAATGCCGTAGCTTTGGCACCAATCCTCCAACATCTTCCCTGTGAACTGCCGCCCGTTGTCGGACACCAATCGGCGAGGGATGCCGAACCGACAAATGATGTTCTGCCAGATGAATTTTTTAACCATTTGCTCAGTGATCTTTGCCAGCGGCTCGGCCTCCACCCACTTGGAGAAATAGTCTACCGCCACTAGTAAAAATTTCCTCTGCCCGATCGCCATCGGAAATGGACCTACAATATCCATTCCCCACTGATCGAACGGACATGAGATGGTTGATGCCTTCATCTCCTCTGCCGGTCGGTGGGAGAAGTTGTGATACTTCTGGCATGAAAGGCAGGTAGATACTGTCCGAGCGGCATCTGCTTGTAAAGTTGGCCAAAAGTATCCGGCCAAAAGGATCTTCTTGGCTAACGAGCGTCCGCCCGGATGACCTCCACATGATCCTTGATGTACTTCCTGGAGGATGTAAGCTGAGTCCTCCGAGCTTACACATTTTAGCAGAGGACGCGAGAAAGCTTTCTTGTAAAGCTGATCTCCGATGAGTGTAAACCGACCGGCTCTTCTTCTGAGGAGCCGGGCTGCATATTCATCGGATGGTGTGGTGCCCGAACGGAGGAATTCTATAATAGGTGTCCTCCAGTCACTTGGAAACGAGAGGCCTTGCATCCGGTCGACATGCGCCACCATCAGCGTTTTTTCAATTGGCTGCTGAATGGCGATCGGCGTTATTGAGCTCGCGAGTTTGGCCAACTCATCGGCCGCCTGGTTCTCCGTTCGGGGAATCTTCTGAATAAGCACCTCTCGGAAAGTAGCTTTGAGTTTCTCAAAGGCCTCAGCGTAGAGTTTAAGCCGAACACAGTTGATTTCAAAGGTGCCGGAAAGTTGCTGAGCGGCCAACTGTGAATCCGAATAGAGAGTTACCCGACCGGCCCCCACATGTCGTGCCGCCTGTAATCCGGCTATAAGGGCCTCATACTCTGCCTCATTGTTGGTGGCCTTGTAGTCCAGCCGGACGGATAGGTGCATCTTTTCTTCTTGCGGTGAGATAAGTAATATCCCAATCCCGCTTCCGAGTCGAGTGGAAGACCCATCCACATATATCTTCCACAGAGCTTCCGGCTCGGGCCTCTGCACTTCGGTCACAAAATCAGCCAAGGATTGGGCTTTAATCGCCGAGCGGGGCTGGTACTGGATGTCAAACTCGCTTAATTCTGTCGTCCACTTGATAAGCCGTCCGGACGCTTCTGGATTCAACTGTTCGTCCGGACAATGATTGTGTGGGCCAAGAAATACGGTCGAAGGCGCCGAGCGGCTAGAACCAATGCAAAGGCCAACTTCTCGAGCCCGGTGTAGCGAGATTCAGCATCTTTCAAAATATGGCTCAGAAAATACACCGGCTGCTCTTCGCCGTTCGCCCTCACAAGTGCTGAGCCTACAGCATGCTCAGTTGACGACAAATACATATACAGTGACTCGCCTCCGATCGGCTTGGCCAGTACAGGCAGGGAATTCAGATATGTTTTCAACTCTTCAAATGCTCGGTCACACTCTTCGTTCCACTGGAACTTAGTAGCTTTGCGTAGGATCTTGAAGAACGGCAGGCTCCGGTCGGCAGTTTTGGAGATGAATCTGGACAAAGCAGTTATCCGACCGGTCAACCGTTGCACTTCCCTTGTGTTTCTGGGAGGAAGCATGTCTTGCAGAGCTTTCACCTTGTTGGGATTTGCTTCGATCCCCCGCTCGGTCACTATATACCCCAAGAAACGCCCTCCTTTAGCTCCGAACAGGCATTTCTGGGGATTTAGCTTGACTCCATATTTGCGCAGTGTTCGGAAGGTTTCTTCCATATCCTTGAAAAGATCTGCCGCTCGGACGGATTTGATAAGAATGTCGTCCACGTAAACTTCCAGGTTCCGCCCGATCTGCTCCTTGAATACCTTGTTCATCAAGCGCTGATAGGTGGCCCCGGCATTCTTCAATCCGAACGGCATCACATTGTAGCAATATGTGCCAAGCTCACCTTTTCTTGATCTTCGGCGAGCGGCACCGTGATAGCCTGGTAGGCGTCGTGCAAATTAATTCACAGTGCCGTAGAGTCCACTATCGGGGCGGAGGATAAAAATCTTTGGAACATGCTTTGTTTAAGTCCCGAAGTCAATGCAAACTCGCCACTTGCCGCCCGGCTTGGAGACCAATACCACGTTGGCTAGCCACTCGGGAACTGCACCTCGCGTGGCCGGCCTCCAGAAGTTTCTCTACTTCCGCCCGGATTATGGCATTCTGCTCGGCGCTAAAATCTCTTTTTTTCTGCTTTACTGGCCGAGCGTCAGGTCGGACATGCAACTCATGTTGCGCTAGGCTAGGCGAAATTCCGGGCAACTCGTGTGTCGACCAAACAAAGACATCATGATTTTGCTGGAGGCATTGGATCAGCTTCTTCTTCTGTTTTTCCTCTAGATCTGAGGCGATGAAAGTGGTGGCCTCCGATCGGGTCGGATGGATCTGAACTTTCTCCTTTTCATCATAAATTAAAACAGGAGGTTTCTCGGTTATGGCGTGTACCTCGATTCGGGGGACCTTCCGAGCGGAAGAAGATTCTGCTCGGATCATCTCTATATAGCAACGCCGAGCTGCTAGTTGATCTCCCCGCACTTCTCCAACTTTGTCCTCCACGGGAAATTTTATCTTCTGGTGGAAGGTTGAGACAACCGCTCGGAATTCGCGGCCGTCCCAAAATGACGTTGTAGGATGAGGAGAGTCAACCACCACAGTTTGTTGTCTGGTCCTCTGAGCGGCTCTTCTCCCTGAGGTGGCTAACCGATTTGTCCGACCATGAACTTCATTGCCAGAAACCCGTAGAGCGGGGTCGTCATTGATAGTAGATCAATTTGCAGCTGATCGAACGCCTTCTTGAATAGTATGTTGACCGAGCTCCCCGTGTCAACAAATATGGTGAATGGTGTAATTTGCTATTACCGCTTTAATGAGCGTCGTGGGGTACTTCTACTCCTTCCAAGTCTCCGGGACCGAAAGTGATTTCGGTCCACTTGCCCGCTCTTGGCTACAGCCGATCTGCCGGACGTTTGCCTTTCTTGCTCGGTTGGAGTCTCCTCCGGTCCACCAGCAATGACGCTGATTTCGCCCCGGAAGTATTGCCTCTGTTTTCTTCCTCCCGAGTGGATGGTCGGGACCGTTCCCTGGACGTCCGGCGACTCTCCTGTCTTGGGGATCTATGCCGATCGGACGTATGGTGATGTCGCCTCTCTATGCGGGTCCGGTCGGCTTCCGGGTCCTTTGCCCGTGTTGAGGGAGGAGACCGTCGTTCGGCTCTCCGGGAACAGGATTGGACACAAAGGGAAGGCTTCGCAATCCCTCG
This sequence comes from Zingiber officinale, assembly GCF_018446385.1. Classification (NCBI taxonomy): domain Eukaryota; kingdom Viridiplantae; phylum Streptophyta; class Magnoliopsida; order Zingiberales; family Zingiberaceae; genus Zingiber; species Zingiber officinale. Next base: position 191,172,819 of record NC_055987.1, read on the forward strand.
TGTTGTGCGTATCCGTTTGGTGGAATTTGCGAACATTGGGGTCCACCTCTTCTTTGGCTTGGGCCGAGCGGCAGCCACTTCTTGCACGTGCGATCTGGTCTTCAGCCCTTGGTCCTCTAGGTGGTTGCTGAGCGGAGTGCTGCTTCCGCTCGGCATGAACAAGTGCACGCTCGGTTGGAGCTTCTTTTTTCCGAGCGGCTTGCGCTTCTTCCACGTTTATGTATTCGTTGGCCCGATGTAGCATGTGATCATAGTCTCGGGGCGGCTTTCGGATGAGCGACCTGAAGAAGTCCCCATCAACAAGGCCTTGTGTGAAGGCGTTCATCATCGTTTCCGATGTGGCTGTTGGGATGTCCATCGCCACTTGGTTGAATCGTTGGATGTAAGCTCGAAGCGATTCTTTTGGTTCTTGCTTGATGGCGAACAAGCTAACGCTTGTTTTCTGATAACGCCGACTGCTGGCGAAGTGGTGGAGGAAGGCCGTTCGGAAGTCCTTGAAGCTTGTGATGGATCCGTCCGGCAGTCTACGGAACCACCGCTGAGCCGATCCCGAGAGCGTGGTAAGGAAGACTCGGCACTTCACTCCATCAGTGTATTGGTGGAGCGTGGCGGTATTATCAAACTTACCCAAATGATCATCCGGGTCCGTTGTTCCATTATACTCGCCGATCGTAGGGGGCACGTAGTGCTTGGGCAGAGGATCTCGCAGAATGGCTTCCGAAAATTGGCGGTTGGTCCGCTCGGGAGATGAGTCCGTCCGGGGAGCTTTCCCCTTCCTGTCATCCCGCCTTGGCATTTCATCTGAGGAAGATCCTATATCTCTTCGGGCTGGCGTGGCTCCAGGGGTGCGAAATAAGGCCCGGTGGAATGCGACGGTGGCTGGAGGTGCTTCCGCTCGGCCCCCCGACGCGGACGTTGCTTGTTGCTCCGCCCGCTCGGCGGATGCTTTTTGCTTTTGCTCCACGAGTTTGGCGGCCCTTATCTCGACCAGAGCGTCGAGTTCCTCCCTTGAAAGCGTCACCGTGTGCTGTCGTCCAGCCTCGTCCATTGTCTCTGCTCGGATGCAGGAGCGTTCCCACAGACGGCGCCAATTTGATCCTGTCCGAACCAGAAGTCAGCAGACGCTGGGCACGTGACGCTCCAAGGCTCGCTGATGTAGGTCTCCAACTAGTGTCGAGATGCTCCGGCTATCCTGCACAGAAGTCGAGCCGGGAAGGGGATTCCCAGCGACGACCCTCCGACGCTCAAGTCAGGTAAATCACGATGAACAAGGTGGCTCCAGAAGTCTCAGAGTACATACCAGCCTCCTGTCGATGAAACCTGAGGTTCTTTATATAGAGCTGTGAAAGGTTTGGGCACGCGTACCAAGGTGCATAAGTGTCCCCTGTCCTATCCTAGGTATGCGGCTGTCAGAAAGCTTACCTGTCCTTTCCTAGGTACGCGGCTGTCAGAAAGTTTACCTGACCCATATCGCTACAGTCAAAGCATGCCCTCGATGGGACAGCAGAATCCCCTGTCACAAGATTTGGAGCATGACACACACGTGAAACCTACAGGTTGTCAGAGAAAGAAATCCTCTGGCCCTTTCCTTTGCTCCAAACTTGTAGTCCGAGCGGAAAGATACCTAAACATCCGACCGGACATCCGCAGTGGTTTACTTGTGCTTTGTGGAGACTAACAAACAGGGGTGCTTTATGACTGTGATCGGTCAAAAGGTCAGCTCGGTCCATGACCTTTTTAACTGAGCGTCGGAACCCCGATTTGACAGGGTGCCTACCAACTATAAGTGCAAACCGGCCGGACCCTTCCGGGTACTCGATTCCATCGGCCGGCCGGCAGTCCAGTCGGACCGGCCATCTATGGCCGTCCGTCCGGTCGGACCACACTCTCCTCTGGGTGGGCGGCTGTTCCGGTGACTTCCACTTGGCGTTGACTTTGCAAGAGAAGGGGGGGGCCCGCTCTTACTACCGGATCAATTATCATACAAACATGATATTAATATACATAAAAATATCTAAATTTTTAAAATAAAATTTGATTTAACCCCAAAAAACCCACAAAACATTATATTTAAGTCAACTCGAACCCGACTCGACCCGACCTGAAACTTTTTTACTCTCCAACCCTCCAACCCAAACCTGACCCAAACCTGAAAATGCCCAACCCGAACCTAATTTTTTTCGGGTCGACTCGGGTTGGGTCGTCGGGTCGGGTTTACTTTTGACACCCCTAGTCTGAGGCGCTTCAGACAGCTTGGAGGCGCCTCAGACCAGTCCGAGGCGCCTCCGAGGCTGTTTGAGGCGCCTCAGACCCAACCAAAGTTGTCGTTTGGATTCGGATAAAGTTTTATCCGATCAAACTATTGGAGGCGCCTTGAACCTCTGTTGGAGGCGCCTTGGACCCTCAAAATAGACTTTCCAGGAGCTATATAAAGGCCCTTGGAGCTAGGAAATGAAAATCAATCAAGCAATCAACTATGTATTCATTTCTAGCAATAGTTCTAAGCTTCTAGTGTGTAAAAAGCTTCTCCGCCTTCAGAAAAGGAGATCTTTTAGAGCTTTTTCTACTGCCTTGGATTAACAACTTTCTTGGTTGTAACCAAGTAAATTGCTGAGTCTTTTTCTTTATTTCTGTTAGTTTACTTTATTACTATTGCACTATTTGAGTTGAAAGAATCGAGGAGGGTATACTTTTCTTTTGCAGGCAATTCACCCCTCTCTTGCCGACCACGCTGCACCAACACTTTCATCTATCTTAGATTAATAACTGTTGGTCCAGGTAGGCCGATTGGAGAGGGTTGAGTTGCCTAAAACACTAAAACAAAACACCTTTCTCGACTTTTAACTCATATTAACAAAGCAATCAAAACAGAATTAACAACTTAAAAGAAATGAGTAAAAGGTCATTATTTACTTGGTTACAACCTAGATGGTTGTTAATCCAAGGCATATGAAAGCTCACTAAGAATCTCCTTCGCTGAAGATGGATAAACCTTTTAAACACAGTGAAAGCTCATAAATGACTAGGAAACTTAATAGCGAAGTTGTTACATCTTTCCTAGGTCTAGGGGTCTTTTTATAACCCTTGGAAAATCTTATCCGTAGCTTGAGGGTGCCTCCAAAGGGCTTGGAGGGTACCTACAGCAAGGCGCAGTGGATAAAACTTTATCCACTTCGAACGACTACTTTGACTGACCGAAGCCGCCTTCCATACTCATGGAGAGCACCATCCATGCTTATGGAGGGTGCCCTCCATGCTTATGGAGGGTGCCTTCTGCCTAAAGGTGGCAGAGGCGCGAGCACACCTTCAATGTCTTTTGAAGGCGCCTCTAGCAGCAAGTATAGTCTCCATACATTATTCTGTTGCTCCGATCGCCTAGGTGATTGCGGCCAACTGAAATAAGGCTCACCCGAATCCAATTTTCGGCCTTCCCCTCGTGCAGGCTTCCCTCCAGCTTCTCATCCCTCGAACGTCATGCGCATCATTCTCGTCCACCGGTGTACTCTTCCGCAGCATCTTGTTCCTCGGACGAACCGAGCCCGTCGGCTCTCTCTCTCATGCTGTCCTTCTCGCTAGTCCTATCTTCCACTCAACTTCCTGTGCACACTCGTAAATCAAATTAACAAATGTATGTCCACTGAACCCCTTAATTTTGCAATAACATTGTAGTAACGAGCCCAGGATCGATCTCTCGAAGAACAAACAGTAGGATGTAATCTTAGGATCGTATTTTATTCCTATTTTTGGGGTTTTTAATATTTAAATGAGGGTTTAAGCTTGAATCTAAATCTAACAAAAGTAAAGCACAGTGAATAAGAAATTAATCTAAATCAATAGTGAAACCTAACTAGATGCTAATGATCAAATCATAACGCATTGTCACACTATGTCATAATCAAACCATCAACACACTTAAACTAAATATGAAATTACGAGACACAATTAAATCTAATCTTAAGAATAGAATTAAATAGCAAGACATCAAAAAAACCTAATCTAAAGTACCAATTAAAACCCTAATTTAAACCTATCCACTTAACAATTAATCAAGCACAAATTAAACACAAACTAAACTTCAACAAGGAAAGAAATGCTAGATTACTTGCTAAAACAACTTAATAAACATCAAGAAATCTATTCCAAGCTACAAAACAGTAACAAAATGAAGTAAAAAGGTACATCAATCCATTCTCACAATCAATCCAACAATCTTCACACTCTTGCCGTCACACAAGAGTGCCGAAGTCGAGAACACCCAACTCCGGACCTCACCGGAGAATCTCTACAGCGTATCAGCTCGAGGTATGCTCAACAACGTCGGCGGACCACCTCCGGCGAGCTAGAACAACCCGAAACCTAAGATATGGCCGGAAATCTGGAAATCTGTGAATCTGAAACTCTGGATCGGGATGAGCACTGTGGATTGCGGATGATCGTCGGATGGAGCTGAATAACGTCGGCGGACCACCTCCAAGCGTCACTAATGGGAATCGGAGTCTCATATTGGAGGAACACCTCCAAATCTGAGGTGAACAGAGAAACTCAGAAATGCAGAATTCGCCGAAGAGAACACCCTCCGATCGCTCCAGATGACCGGAATGAAGCTTCCGTGAAGGTCTCTCACTGATGTCGAAGCACGAGGATTGATTGGAGAAGGAAAGGGGCCGAAATCCAGAAGAAGACGTGCGTCGGGACGAAGAACAGCGCGCTGTGGAGGATCGACGAAGAGAAAGCACTGTAGCTTCTCTGTTTTGAATCAGATCCAGATCTGAACGGAGGCTGAGATGCTTCGGAGCTAAATCAACGGTGGAAAGTCGCCTAAAATCCGATCCGAAGGTACTGATCTTGATCTAGGATTTGGATCTACTCTCCCTTAGGTCGGATCGACCAGATCTTCACTGGATGGTTCAAATCTGCCCAATCTTTGATGAACGGTCCATATTAATTCGGGCTTGATCAATGGCTGTATGAACTCAGATCTGAATCAAAACCTCTGGATCTTCATCATGGCTGAGATCTCCTCATTAGGTTGGATAGGCCAGATCTTCAATGGATGACTCAGATCTGCTTGATTGTAGATGAGCGGTCTAAATAACTCCAAGGTTTGTTCTTCTCATTTCAACTCCGATTCGAGCACAAATTTGGTCCAAATAGATCCAAATCCAAGATCCTTTGATACCTATAAAATAAGAATCAAATATTATCATCAAATAACACAAAAATACAATAATTTACAATTAAGTCAAAGAATAAGACAATGCACAAAAATGTGATGTAACAATGATTTAAACCTATGAAATCAATATCAAACCATGCATATATGAATCAAAATAATACAGTAAAATCATGGTTATCAAATCCCCCACACTTAGTCTTGAACGTCCCGTGCAAGTAAAGAAAACTAAAAATCATCTCCACAAAAAATATCCTAACAATACCTAGAAGATAGTAAAAAGAATTTAACTAAGACCATCTAAAGATCACAAGAAATCATGAATACAATTCAAACAATAATCAGTAGGTACGGTAGTTTCAATTCAATTGAAAAATTAAGCAAGATGCAATCTCACAAGGTATTGACCTAATTTAACTCTCACAATCAAAATATGTATTAGTGGAGCTCACTCAATGCAATTCACAACATTTCACTACCATAAGCTTGCTTAGTGTCTAATTCTCCACCACTATAAACATATCATACATGAATCAAAAGGATTTTATCATTAAAAATTTAAAATGGAATCAAAAAGAGCAATTTAACTGGATGAAATGACAAAAGAAAAGACATTAATGAAAAATATGGGAAGTAAGAGTATTGGAGGAATATACTTGATGAGTTAACCAATTTGTTGTAAAAAGAGATGAATACCATTTGTTTCTGACAATTCAAAAGACCAAGCTAATCCCCTTCAATTTGATGGCAAACATAAAATTTTATACTCTATCTTCCACTTGATACTCTCTTGAATGTGTCATTTTTTTCTTCAAATTTTTTTCCACTGTTTTTCCACCAAAATTCCAACATTTGGAAGCTCAAAAATAATCTCACATGTTGGATATCCAACACCCTTCCCCATACTTAAACTATTGGCCGTCTCAGACAATGAAACATATCATGTATCCAATGACTTGAAGCTCATTTTATCACTATTTCTGACTTTCTGGATTGAATTTCTTAAAATAGCTAGCAATGCAGTGAAGTAATGCAGTTTCAAAATCTGAAATTCAAGTAATGGCTGCAATTCCAATCATCATTTAACCTTCAGTAATGTTCATCAATCAAATTCAAACCATGTTTTAGAATTCAAATCAGACTTGAAATTCAAGAATTGGCACAAATATTTGCATCAAAATCAATTTCAAAACTCAGATCTTCACCCCCATCAGAAAACTCCATCAAGAATTTGGCACACACATGTACTAATTGGTACCTCAATTGCAAGCTTCAAGTTCTGATTTCACTTCAAGTTCAGATTATCACTTTCTTCTATAGACTTGAAATTTTCATTCAACTTGAATCAGCCACAACCTTCAGAATAAATATCAGAAAACAGCAACAACATGAAACCATAATTTCAGAATTCAGATTTTTAAAAGTCTACAGATCTGATCTCTTACACTGGTAACACTCCATTCTAATTTGCTTGAGAAATACATTCCTATTGCATTGATAGAACACCAATTAAGCTCCTGCAGCAACTGCATCTGAAGAATTCTGTATTCTGATTTCAGTCTCAAAATTAGACTTCAAGGAAACTCTAGCTAAACAATTCCAGAACTACAGCAGCAAGAGATGATAAACTCAATACTGGTTCAACAGGAGCTCTAAGTTATTGCTGACAAGATAAATGTAATGCAATCATATTGAAAGAATCCATGCTTAAACCATTACAATACCTCATTCCATGGTCTGTTCTAAACACTTCAGCATCTCTTCCTTTCCTTGTTCTGTTTCTAATTTTTTTTTTTTTTGTGGTTTTCATTCAGTTTCAAGTTTCCAACAATTTCAGCAGATAAATTCAAGGTTTCAGCTTATGTTCTAACGCCATCAAATTCATCAAGATTGAATTCTGATTTCTGGAATTCAGCTACAACTTCTTCAAGCTTCAACAGAAACTTATTTTTTCAGTCGTTCTTCAAGCTTCCAACAACCACGAAGTGCATTTGGATTCATTCCTTCACTGTGTTGATTGGGTTAATATTTGGTTGTTTGCAATAGTTCTTTATGTGAGTTGATCTTTATTGATAGATGATTGTATTCATTGGGTTTCTCATGTTTTAGATTTCTTGCATTATGCTTAAAGCAAATGTTGTCTTTGATGTGTTCGATGAAATGCCCCAAACACTTCGATAGCTTTATTAATGCATTTTAGTTCCTTAATTTCTTTCAATGCTTGTTTGGTTAAATGTTAATGAAAGTTGTCCTTTGATTGAATGCAATTAGGACTAGATTTCTTTAATGCTCTAGATTACGTTATATGCTTAATTTCTTTAGTTACTTACTTTATGTTGTCTTTAATTTTCTTGCAATCATAGTTTAAGTTAGATTAGGTTTTCTTATTTGCAACGTCTTTCATTTACTAGGTTAGGTTTATTTAATGCTTTGCTATTTTATTTCTTAGATTAATTCTATTATTGGTGAGATCGTAGCGTAGAGTGACAATGCGTTATGATATCATTATTAATGGATAGATAGGATGTCTTTCATTAATTAGGATTAGATTTCATACTTGCTTTGCTCTTTTGTTCCTTAGGTTTAATTTCATATTTGTTTTGTTATTTCATATCGTAGTTCAAAATTCAAAACCCAACCCCTCCATTTTCATATTAAAAATTCAATGCAATAATCAATCCTAATTTTGTCATTTACCGTTACATTCTTTGGGAGACGACCCAAGTCATCTCTATACTACTTTAGTGTAGAGGGGTTCGGTAACTTTAATTGTAATTTGATAAGCTCCCGTAGCACGACACTCGAGCTGACATCAAATTTTGGCGTGAGTGTCGTGCTACGGGAGCTTATCAAATTACAATTAAAATTACCGAACCCCTCTACACTAAAGTAGTATAGAGATGACTCGGGTCGTCTCCCAAAGAATGTAACGGTAAATAACAAAATTAGGATTGATTATTGCATTGAATTTTTAACATGAAAATGGAGTGGTTGAGTTTTGAATTTTGAACTACGATATGAAATAACAAAACAAATATGAAATTAAACCTAAGGAACAAAAGAGCAAAGCAAGTATGAAATCTAATCCTAATTAATGAAAGACATCCTATCTATCCATTAATAATGATATCACTACGATCTCACTAACAATAGAATTAATCTAAGAAATAAAATAGCAAAGCATTAAATAAACCTAACCTAGTAAATGAAAGACGATGCAAATAAGAAAACCTAGTCTAACTTAAACTATGATTGAAAGGAAATTAAAGACAACATAAAGTAAGTAACTAAAGAAATTAAGCATAGAACGTAATCTAGAGCATTAAAGAAATCTAGTCCTAATTGCATTCAATCAAAGGACAACTTTCACTAACATTTAACCAAACAAGTATTGAAAGAAATTAAGGAACTAAAATGCATTAATAAAGCTATTAAAGTGTTTGGGACATTTCATCAAACACATCAAAGACAACATTTGCTTTAAGCCTAATGCAAGAAATCTAAAACATGAGAAACCCAATGAATACAATCATCTATCAATAAAGATCAACCCACATAAAGAACTATTGCAAACAATCAAATATTAACCCAATCAACACAGTGAAGAAATGCAATTCATGGCTGTTGGTAGCTTGAAGAACGGCTGAAAAAATAAGTTTCTGTTGAAGCTTGAAGAAGAGCTCTACTCTGGATGAAGGATGCTCGAACTTGAAGGGCTGCTGCTAGAAGAAAAGCTGCTGTCCGGAAGAAGATCTGCTGTGGAAAGGATCTGCTACTGTCCAGATCTGAACCGGATGAAGAGCTGCTTTGAAAAGGGCAGGGATGGCCGGAAGAATCAATGGCGCCGAAATGAAGGAGGTGAGGTGCTATGAGGTTGGATGAACTGCCGCTTCTTCTTGCTCTGCCGCCTGAACCTCAGTTGGTAGAAGCTTCGGAAGGAAGACGGAAGATGGAGGTCACACCGGAGAAACCCTCTCCGGTGAGGTGAAGACTGCTGTCGTCGCCGCTTGGATCTGAGCAGGAGAAGTTGAAAAGGGTTGGCCGCGGGATGATGGAGAGGATGGTGAAGGAAGTCCGGCCGGCGGTTGTGAGGTGAGGGTGAGCCGCCGGCCGTGAGGTTGAGAGCGTGGAGAAGGTTTCCGTGCCCTAGCTCTAGGAGAAGCCGCGCGAGATCCAGATCCCCGAAGACCTGTTGTCCGCGTGAGAAAAGGTAAGGAATGGGTCGGATCCGGATTTTGGATTATTGGGTTCATTAAAATTGGATCCGAATTTTATAAGAGAAGTGAAATTGGGTTTGAATTGGAATTGGGCTTAAAAAAAATGAGCTTTTGAATTGGGTTCGAATTGGAGCTCCACTTTTTGAATGAACCCTTGATTATTTGATCTTGATCAATGGTCTAGATTTCTTCCCTACAAAACAAGATGCATATTTTAGATAAAATATCAGAAAATATAGGAAAAATTAGATCAATGCTCCAATTAAATCTCAACTCGTAAAACATGATATAAATATGTAATTAAGCATATGAAAGGATAAAAATATCAAGACCAAGAGCCAAAATAACATATAAAAAATGTTAGTTATCAGCGCCTTCCATGCTTATGGAGGGTGCCTTTTGCCTAAAGGTGGCAGAGGCGCGGGCGCACCTCTGAGGCACCTTCAATGTCTTTGAAGGCGCCTCTAGCAACAAGTATAGTCTCCATACACTCTTCTGTTGCTCCGATCGCCTAGGTGATTGCGGCCAACTGAAATAGGGCTCACCCGAATCCAATTTTCGGCCTTCCCCTCGTGTAGGCTTCCCTCCAGCTTCTCATCCCTCGAACGTCATGCACATTCTTCTCGTCCACCGGTGTACTCTTTCGCAGCATCTTGTCCCTCGGACGAACCGAATCCGTCGGCTCTCTCTCATGTCGTCCTTCTCGCTAGTCGCATCTTCCACTCAACTTCCTGTGCTCTTAAGCTTTTGTACACTTAGACACAGGAATCAAAATATAATAGGACCTAACCTAACTTGGTTGATCACACCAAAAATAACTTTGAGATTTCAACAATCTTCCTTTTTTTTTTATGTGAGCAAGCCAAGTTAAGTTAGAGTAAACCAATCATAAAGTAAAGATAATAAAAGTGTAATTATGCAGTAAAGTGTAAAATTATTTTCAAATTCAAGTTTAAAGTTTGAATTGAACTACTAATGTAATTATGCAATAAAGTATAAAAATATTTTCAAATTTAAATTGAACTACTATCTCCCCCTAGACTTAATCTCCCTTCTTCCCCTTTGATCACATAAAAAAAATGGAGTACCAAAAAAATCCAAGGGTAAAAAAAATAAGTTTTAACAAAAAAAACTTAATTTTCTAATTGAGACTTGCAAGTAAAAGAGAAATTTGTAAGTTAAGTCAAACTTTTTCTTCCCTACTCCCCCTTTTGTTCACATTAAAATTAGGTTTCTTTTAACCATTAAAAAACTTCTAACTGAAAAAATCATTTTAATTCATTTCTAAATATTTAACAGTTAGTCAATTAAATACTTTATTTCATTAATTAGCTTCCAGGCTGTAGTGAGGCACTAGACCTTCTTGGTTATTGGAGCAACAACCACTTTCTAGACAAAGTCTTTTAAGGAAATTAAATATTTAATTTTCTCACTAAAAGCCTTGAGTCTAATTAAAGCTTAATTTATAAAAGATTTTGGAACCCAATATAGATTCCTTCCAACTGGGCTAATAAAAATTAAAAATCTTTTAAGAATATTTTTCTGAGAAATTTTTCTAATTTACCCCTTATGGTAATTAAAATACCAGTTTAAATTATTATATTTCCTAATATTTTTATTATATGAGCATGCATAATTTTTTAGATATTCTATTTTTGTTTTCAATTTGTCATTTTCTATTTTCAAATTATCACATAATTCTAGTAGACATGCTTTGGGTAACTGTATTTTCAAATCTATATTTTCTTTTTCTAACTTGCAATAGTTTTTTGATAGGAATTTAATAAATTTGAATAACTTATCAGGTGGAAGAGATCGTACCTGGCTTACCTTGTCGATCCCGTCATCCGTAGCTCCCCCTGAACTGCTGCTTTCTTTTAATGTAACTCCCCCTTCATCGATGCTCTCGATGCTCATTTCGAACAAGCTTGCTTCGTGTTTGTCTTCTTGATGACTTGCCATCAATGCAAGTCCGGAAAAGGCTTCGACCTCTAATTCAGACGATGTTTCATCCCACGTCACCTTAAGGGTCTTGTATTTGTTTGTTTGGACGGGCTTCTTCTCCTTGCCTTTGTCCTTGTTCTTCAATTTAGGGCAGTTGTCTTTTACATGCCCTTCTTCATTACAGTGGTAGCATCTGATTGTTCTTCTTTTTCTACCTTGCAGATGGTTAGATTTTCTAGATTTAAATAACTTTTTAAATTGTCTTACCATCATTACCATTTCATTATCATCAAGAGAGGATTCTGAATCTTGTACGTTCATCATTGCCTTAAAGGCAATGTTGTGCTTTGACTCCTTCTTCGGATCTATACATCTCATTTCATGGACTTCAAAAGTAGAAAATAATTCTTCTAAAGTAGTTGAATCTAAATCCTTAGATATGTAATAAGCATCTACTAATGATGCCCATTCAGTATTTCTAGGGAATGCGTTAAGCGCGTACCTTAGTGAATCTCGGTTACTTACCTTTTTTCCAAGATTCGTGAGTCTAGTGATGAGCTCCTTGATCCTTGAATGAAGGTATGCAACAGTTTCGCCTTGTTCTAGTTTGATGTTGCTGACATGGTTTCTGAGCAGATCCCATCTTGCGAGTTTCGTTTCTGAGGTTCCTTCATGTAGTTCCAGGAACTTCTCCCAGAGCTCCTTCACAGACTCGTAGGCTCCGATCCAATTGACTTCTTGTGGCAGTAGAACGCTTAGCAGATGGAACTCTGCTTTGTCGTTTGCCATGAAATCAGCCTACTCCTTTTTGGTCTAGTGGTATTTTTCTTTACTTATGGGTGCTATAAAATCAAACTCCATTATTAAAAACAAATTGAAATCAGTTTTGAAAAATACCTCCATCTTCTGTTTCTAGTTGGGGAAATTCCCCTTGAACTTTAGTAGGTGAATGCTTGATCTGACCATCTCATGTGCTTCATTCGGCAGTTAGTCCTCCTGAAGCTGTTAGGCTCTGATACCACTTGTTGGCTCGGGTAGGTCGGCTAGAGAGGGTTGAGTTGCCTGAAACACTAAAACAAAATATCTTTCTCGACTTTCAACTCAGATTAATAAAGCAATTAAAATAGAATTAACAACTTAAAAGAAATGAATAAAAGGTCACTATTTACTCGGTTACAACCTAGATAGTTGTTAATCTAAGGTAGATGAAAGCTCACTAAGAATCTCATTTCCCTGAAGGTGGAGAAGCCTTTTACACACAGTGAAAGCTCAAAAATAACTAGGAAACTGAATACTGAAGTTGTTACATCTTTCCTAGGTCCAGAGATCTTTTTATAGCCCTTGAAAAATCTTATCCGTAGTTTGAGGGCGCCTCCAGCGAGGTGCAGTGGATAAAGCTTTATCTACTGCAAACCCTTCTATGCTTATGGAGGGTGCCCTCCATGATTATGGAGGGTGCCTTCCGCCTAAAGGTGGCAGAGCCGCAGGCGCGCCTCAGAGGCACCTTCAATGTCTTTTGAAGGCATCTCTAGCAGCAAGTATAGTCTCCATACACTCTTCTGCTGCTCTGATCGCTTGGGTGATTGTGGCCAACCAAAATAGGGCTTACTCGAACCCAATTTCTGGCCTTCCCCTCGAGCAGATTTTCCTCCGGCTTCTTATCCCTTGAACGTCACGTACGTCCTTCTCATCCACCAGTGTACTCTTCCGCAACATCTCGTCCCTCAGACGTATCGAGCCCGTCGACTCTCTCCCGTGCCGTCTTTCTCGCTAGTCGCATCTTCTACTCGACTTCCTGTACTCCTAAGCTCCTACACATTTAGACACATGGATCAAAACATAACAGGACCTAACCTAACTTAGTTGATCACTCCAAAAATAACCTTGGGTTCCAACAATAACTACCTAGGTTGTGACTAAGTAATATTTTCGTCTCTTTTATTTTATTAGTTGTTCAATTAATTTATTATAATTGTGTTACTTAAATAAGTTGAAAGAACGAGAAGGGAGCTATTTTTATTTCAGGCTATTCACCCCCTCTAACACCAGACTTACAATTGGTATCAGAACCCAACCATTTTAGAAGAACTAAATGTCGACCGAAGCACAAAAGATGATGACCAGAATAAGTATCCACCCACCTAAGTTCGAGGGAGACTTCGCCCATTGGAAGAAGAAAATGGAGATATACTTTAAAACATATTTTGATATTTTTCTAATTTTGAAAAATGGTTTTGTACTATCTACTGATAGCAATGGCAATCTAAAGAAAGAGGGAAACTGGATAAAGAAGGAACAAGTTGAATTTGTGGTTAACGAAAAAGAAGAATTCCATCTACTAAGTTAGCACAAGAGGTCAACGGGATCGAAGTCTACAAGTATATAAAAGATCTCTAGAAAAAAATTCATGGAGCTTTGATGTTGCCATTTTTATATGTCACGTGACACTTCAAAATTAATAAAGATTAAAACTCAATGAAAATAAAGTTAAGAGTTGTAGTAAGGAATCCCAAGTCGTATTTGTCCAAGTTAACTAAATAGTGTGTGAGCGTTCTAGGTTCGATTCAAATTAAATTCTTTGTCATCAAGGTTAATTAGGCATTTCCACTTGATTCACATTTCAAATTGAATTCATCCAATTCTCAATAGTGCACTAATACAATCAAATATAAAATCAAAGAAAGGTTGATATCATCTAAACATTATACACTTTCAACTCATCAACTTAACAACAATTAAGTTCAGATTTAAATGCATCATTGAATCAAGAAAATCAATCACCAAATCTTCAATTCACAACCATAATCAACAATGTTTAATAGAGGTAGATAATGAAAAGCTCAAATAATTCATTCATCAACTAAACTCGATCACAGTCACAAAGAGAAATTGTATAGAGCATGAGTTTTCTAAATTCAAGAATTAGAACTAAGCATTAACTTATAAAAACCGAACTAGGAAATTCAAAATAGAAAGTAAATTGCAATCTAAACTATCAGATCATGAGATCTGAGCAAGTTCATGATCAATTCAAAGATAAAGATAAACAAAACACGTTCCACAACCAAACCTAAAATCAAACTCCTCCTCTCTGCCTAAACACAGAGATGCTTCTGGGACGCCCTTCGAGCAATCAGTAGCGAAGATCTGAACTCCTAGCTTATTCAGGCGTTGTTTATAGCTCTCGGAGAACGCCCCTTCAAGCTCGTAATCACCTAAATTCACCATCATTTGAAGAACAAATAATTGAAACCGGAATCGCTCGTTCGGATCAATTCCAAAGTTGCGGTTGGAAATGAAGATGAAATGAGCTCGGAATAACTAGGAAAACTCCGCAAATACTCTAGTAGGATGATAACAGCATCAGATCGAGGAATGCCCTCAAATTTGTGCATGGAATGGCACTCGCGGAACTCAAAGTCGCGGATCGGAGAACGCCCTCAATTCACGCCCTGATCCTTGATCACCGGATGCCGGATGGTTCGAAGCTCGTCGTTGATGAATGAATTCAACATCAGATCTGGATTGCGGATGGGAACTACAGGGACGAAGGTGAACAGTAGTGAAATGTTGCGAGGAAGAAATATCGCCCGAGCTCAGCGAACACTGTAGCTTCTCACGCAATTTAAATCACTTCTCATATATGATCTGACGGTCTAGAATGTTTCGGGTCTTGATCTACGGTAAGATTATTTCAGATCTGGATCAAAAGATATGGATGTTGATAGATGGTTGTGATCTACTTCCTCTTGGTTTGGATGGACTAGATCCTTGACGGATGACTCAGATCTATCTTAATCTTGAATGAATGGTCCATATTACTTCAGAGCTTCATCTCTTCAATTAGCCCTAGATTTGAACCCAAATCTGATCTGATTGAGTCCTTGCCCTTTGATGCCTACAAAATAATAATCAAATATTAGCATCAAATACCATGATTATAAGCTAATTTATAATTAAGTTCAAGATCAAATATAATTTATGAAATGTGATGTAAATATGAGTTTAACCTATGAAAAGATCATTAAAAGCATGCATTATGAATCACAATATTGTAGCAAAATCATGGTTATCAAGCTTCATGAAGGATCCTCTGAAGCCAAGCTCGCAAGAAGAGATATACTTTGGAACCAACTGACAAATCTTCAACTGAAGGAAGGTGTAATAGTCCCTCAACTGCACGTTAGGCTAAAGGAGCTAAACA
Organism: Zingiber officinale; assembly: GCF_018446385.1. NCBI lineage: Eukaryota > Viridiplantae > Streptophyta > Magnoliopsida > Zingiberales > Zingiberaceae > Zingiber > Zingiber officinale. The sequence goes on from NC_055987.1 coordinate 191,188,357, forward strand.
CCGACTTCTCGAATCTCAGAGAAAAGGTGACCAACCGAGATCGCTAAGGTATGCGCTTAATGCTTTTCCAAGAACACCAGAATGATCAGCCTTAGTAGATGCATGCTACATCTCTAATGACCTAGAGGTAAGTAATCTAGAGGAACTGTTTTCTAACTTTAAAATTCATGAATCTAGATGTGTAGAACTAAAGGAGCCGAATTAGAACATTACCTTAAAGAAAAAAATGGACGAACTGGATTTCAAAACATCCCTTGATGATGATGAAATGATATTTATTGTAAGATTTTTTTAAAAAAATAGATTTAATAAATTCAATGAAGTGCAGGCCAAGAAAAGAATAAAAAAGAAAGTGAGATGCTATCACTGCAATGAAGAAGAGCACCTCAAAGATAATTGGCCAAAATTGAAGAACAATGACAAGGATAAGGACAAACGACTGCCCCAGATAAAGCACAAAAACCTAAAGGTGACATGGAACAAAATATCATCATCAAAGTCAGATATTAAAGCCTATGACAAACTTGCGTTGATGGCAAACCATCAAGAAGATGACGAAGCAAGCTCATTCGAAATGAGCATCGAAAGCATCGATGAAGGAAAAGCAACATTAGAAAGAAACAGCACTACAGGAGGAGCATTAGATTATGAGATTCACAAGATAAGTCAACTATGATATCTACCTCCTGACAAGTTACACAAGTTTATTAAAATGTTGTCTAAGAATTTTTGTCAATTAAAAAATGAAAATAAAAATTATTAAAGGATAACATAGAACTAAAAGGAACTTTAGCAAAATCTTGTCTATTAGAAGATTTTGATAAAATAAAAATTGAAAATGAAAAATTGATAGAACAAATAGAAAATTTGAAGAATTCTGCATGTTCAAATTTCGCTATTTTAAATTTTAGAAATTATCGAGGACTAAATTGACTTTTTAGATATCATAAGGGCTAAATTAAAAAATTATCATAAAAATTTATTCCTATATATGTCTGATTAATCCAATAGAAAGGAACCTATATTGGGTTTCAAAATCATACTTAGATTAAAATCTTTATACATGTTTTAATTTTAATTTGCTTTAATATTTTTTTGCTTGTTTAAATTTGTCAAAATTTTTAAATAAATTATTTTATATGCGTGTTATTTGAAATTAATTAAATATTAATTTTTTATGTAAAAGGATTTTATTAGCTATCTATAAGAAAAATTTTGAAAATGTTTGATCGATATATTATTTCTTATCAATTTCTCAACAAAAATCATATCTTTAAATTTAAAATTATTTTTGCAGAGTTATTTTTGAAAATTTTATATTTTTTTTGTGATAAAATATCATGTTTTCTATCAAAGTAAATATTTTAATTTTTTTTTGAATGCTATTGAATTTTCTATAAATTTTTTACAAAAATATTAATTTTTAATACTAAAAATTCTCAAAAAGTCAATCTTCAAAAATTTAATTTTGCTAAAGATATAACTTCTATTTTACATATTAAGAAATGGATGCAAGAATTTTTTAGTTTAAAATTTTTCTAAATGTTAGTCATAATTTGTGTTTCCCTTAGAATCTTTACCCTTATTTTTAATGTGATCAAAGGGGAGATTTATAAATTAAGTCTAAGGGGAGGTATCATTTTTCATATTAATTATTCTAATTTGTATTTTTAAATACTTAAAATTATTTAACTATGTTTGTTATTCCCTAACTTAACTTGTGTTGCTTACATCAAAAAGAGAGAGATTGTAAGTACCCCGTGATAGTTTTGGTGTGATCAAGTAAATCAAGTTAGGTCCTGTTGTGTTTGACCCTTGTGTCTAAGTGTGCGATAACCTAGGAGTACGAGAAGTCAATAGAAAAACATAGCTAGCAAGAAGGATGATGTGAGAAAGAGTCAACGAGTTCAGTGTGTTTGAGGGATGAGGTGCTACGGAAGAGTACGCTGGTGGACAAGAAGAAAGTGCGTGGTGTTTCCGAGGGACGAGAAGCTGAAGCAGAAAACTGTTCGAGGATAAATATCAACTAAGGACTTGATCTGCTGCAAGGAAGGTGCCTTTAATGGCTTGGAAGACGCCTTCCATGAACAGTGCCGAAGACATCTTCCAGCCGGTTGAAGGTGCTTTCCCTAGCCGTTAGCCGAAGATAAAACCTTATCTTCGGTGGATAAAGTTTTCCACTCGAAGGCGCCTTGAACTCTCTTGAAGGTGCTTTCCACCCACTGATAGAATTTTTCAGGAGCTATAAAAAGACCCCTGAAGCTAGGAATTAATCAACAACTTTTGTAATCAATTCCTAGTTTATTTCTAAGTGTTCAAAGAGTGTAAGAGGCTTCTCCGCCTTCAACGAAGGAGGCTTTATAGTATTTTCATCTGCCTTGGATTAATAACCACCTAGGTTGTAATCAAGTAATTCTTTCGTCTCTTTTATTTTATTAGTTGTTTAATTAATTTATTATAATTGTGCTACAAATCTAAATTGAAAGAACGAGAAGGTATTATTTTTATTTCAGGCTATTCCCCCCCCCCCCCCCCCCCCCCCTCTAGCCAGCCTCACCAGGACCTACACATCCCACTCAAAGTCTACACAAGGTCTTAAAGGAATACTTAGTATCAAGAGAAACATAACAGTTGTTTGCTCAATAACTTAATTCAGTCTCAAAGGGGTAACATATTAGTTTCTACTCATGACAACTATTTTTTATCCCTTATTATTCTTTTTTTTAAGTGATTGCAAAGTGCAACATTGAACAAACTCTTTTTTCTCTCTTTTTTTCTTTTGGGGTTCTGATTTTTCCTAATGTGTTGACATGATCTGAGTTTATCCAATAACTAAAATATAGTTGAGAGGTCACCTAAGAAGTAAGAGGGTTGTTGAGGGTTGTAAATTGTTGTATTGTTGTATTTCCAGATTCAGAAACAATTGTCTAAGTTTATGTATCAATTCTTATTAAAGTTGTTTACCAAAAGCAACCTTAATTGTTCAGCAATCAGTGTTACTTCTGAATCTATTGGAATGGCAAAGTTTATATCTGAAATGTTGTTATTGATGCACAAATGGAGAATCAAACTGTAGAATTGTTCCAAGTATGTGAAACTGGCAGTGAGGAATCTATTACAGTCCTATACTCTTGTGACAAATACAATTTCCTTGCAAGCTGAATTCTGATGAATTAAAAGCTGCAATCTCATTGAATTTGATTTTTGAAACTGCAATTACATTTCTGAAACTAAGAGTTAAAACAACAGCAACTTAAATTTGAAATCAGGAATTTCTCAAGTTTTTCAAGAAGGGAGTAAAGCAAGGTGGAATATGATCATTGCAGGAATTCAGAAGCGGTGATTTAATATTTGTGGAGCTCTATTAACATTTGGAAGTTGACATCGAAAATGCAGTAAGCAGAAGCCAGACAAGAGAGTATCAATTGTGTGCCAAGCTTTTCTTGTAACCCTCTGATCAGTAAACGATGCAAATAAAGATCTGTATTCCTCATTGACAAATGGTCTTCAAGTTTCAATAGTTGAAAATCTGAAAAAAAAAATCATAAAGATTGAATCTGAAACAATCTGTGAAGAATTGGATGTGGGACTGTATGTAGGGGTTTAATCAATTGTGATTCTTATCTTTAAATCCAAGTAGAGCTCCTACACGTCCTATGTTGAGTGATGCTTCTGTCATTGAAAAAGTTTTGCAATTTTTCAATTGGAATTCAAAGAATTGAATGGAGGATGGGAGTTGACACCAAGGTTGTTTTATTTGTACAGTTCTGGAGTTGAAGTTGCTGGGAATTCAGAGTTTCTGCTGAGTTTATTCTCTGAAGTCTGAATTGCAGAAATTCTGCTTGCCAAGAATTGGACATGATTTCTATAGGCTCATTGTATCAGATTTTTGAAACTTTTTACTACAAGGTTCAATTAAAAAAAACCAAGACTCCATTAACCTTAATCATGTTTCTAGAAGTGGTATCCCTGATAATTCAGAAATTGAAAAAGAGAATGAGATGCATTAGCAGAAGAATCTTCAAATGTATTGTTGGTTGATGCGAGGGAGGTACAATGTGGTTTCTGCACACTAAACAGATCTACCACTCTTTGAAACTGGGGAATTTTAGAACTGAGAAGAAAAGCAGGAAGTGGCAGAGCTATACTTGTATGTTAGAATGATATGGATTTGGATGCAGTGACAGATCCATGATCCAGATAATGATCTGCAATGTAAAAGAATTAACAGATGTTCATCAATTAGGTCAGGTCCAGAATTCAAACTAATAAAGAAAGGAGTGTCAAATGTCTACCAGCTGTTGAATTTTTGAAAAAAATGGGAACCTGCAAGAAGGAAGTCAAGGATGATGTATCGACCTAAAACTATTGTGTGCCAAATTTCTTGCACAACTCTCTGAAAATTGATAAGTTCAAGAAGTAAGAAAGATTGTTATTCTCCACACTTATCCAATTGCTAAACTACACAAGATACAAATCAAATATTTTCATGTATGAATCTGGTTCCTCAATCCTTGAAATGCAGAAATTTACTTGCCAAGAACAGAATTAAATTCCTAAAGTTTAAAAACAAAAATTGTAATGTTCAAGGATCAGTAAGAGATATGCCCAAGGAAAGGAAGTATGAAACAAATTGGATTTCACCAGATTATCTTCATAAAAGAACAAAGTATGGAGCTGGAATCTGGCATCCATAAATCAAAACTGGAATTAAATTTCTAAAACTGTATCCCTGGATTCTGTTGTTGAAGTTGTAGTTGTTAGGAGTTGTGTGAACAGTTTAACCAAGATATTGTTTTCTGTTAGTGTGCAAGAGAAAAGCAAGAAAAGAATAGTCTGAAGAATTATGACATGTTAACAAACTATAGAAGTGCTGGAATTTTACAGAATTGCAGAACTGAGATCATGAATGCATATTTGTGAAGCTATTTTATGTTCTCAAGGAATTTGAAGTTTCAAGAAATTAGTGTCAACTTTTCAACCCATTTGCTGGTCAAAAACAAGATTGAATTCTATGATCAAGCTGCTATAAGTGAACAAAAGTGTGGAGCTAAGCCTTTAAACAGAATTGCATAGGTAGAGTTTGAAAACCATATTTCCTAAAATTGATTTCTAAATATCTAAGAACTTTTAATAGCTTTAAATTCCAAGAGATCCATCCGAATAGGGTGTTAAAAGTTTTGTTCAAATTCAAAGTTTGAGTTCCTGTGAATATGAATCTCTAGAGCCAGATATACATGGATTTCTTAAGCTTGAATTTAAACCTGAATTCAGAATTTATGTGATTTGTTTGAAACAAGTGTTGCTGATTCATATTCTCAGATAAAATAGCCAATAGAATGATATGGAAATGGAAGCACAACAGTGAGGTTTTGAAACTGAATTTTGAATCAGATAAATCTGAAATCATTTACATCAACTATACTTCTGAAATTAAATGTATCAACTGAAGTCTCTAGTGTGCCAAATTTTTGTTGAACATTTCAGATTGAATTGGTGTGAAAGCTGGAAATTCAAAAATGCAGGATTTTATATCAATGGTGTGCCAAAATTCAGAAATCTTACAAGTTTGTATAGAAGCATAGACTGTTCTTGGCCTAGTGTGGTTTAAGATTTTGTTGATAATGTTGATGGAGACCTTAAAATTGAATTTGTAAAGATCGAATCTGTAAAGAAACTTTAAAATTGATGATAATTGCTTTGCTGGAATTTTTGAGCAAGAGGACAGTGATAGAAAGAATATGTATCGAAACAAACTAAGCTATTGAATTCTATTCTTTCCTTTGCAGCTGTTGTTGTTGAAGAAGTTTTGAGATGAAAGTAGAATCCCTAGCACCTGGGATAAGATAGAAACTTTTCTTCTAATGAAGGATACTTAATAAGCAAGGGAACTATCAGCTATATTTCTGGAATTTCAGTCAAACAACTCCTGATTGAGAAGTTAACTGAGCTCTGAAATAACTCACAAGAAGGAAATGCAGCTGCAGATGGAAATAGGTCAAAAGTATATAAGACTTGACATCCATTTGAGTAGGAATGAGGGCTTATTCTCAGATTAGTCTGTTAAGAATCTGCAAGAGATATAATTCTGAAAGTTGAATGTCTGAATTCTGGTTTCTAGATTCTAATTTCATTGGTTACCAAAACAGGAGTATATACCAGAATAGGACCATTGACAGTAAATTGAGGGCTGCTGTTAGATGTAGAAGCAAATATGTAGGAAGACAGTGATGAAATTCAAGTTATAAAGTGACTGCAGCAATGAGAAAAATATACAGGAGATGTGCTAGTTGTGCCAACCTTTCAACCCAAATTCTGATCAGGAATAAGGGTGAATTCAATTGCTATTAATGCAGTGCTAAAAGATGTCTACTTCCAAGTTTAACTTTTCATGAAGCCGACTAAGATCTCTTTGAATTCAAATTCTGAAACTAAGGTTCAGAAACCCACTTTGGCCTGATTTCTGAATTTGGTCTACTAATTCATACATCTATTGAATCCAGGAATCTCATTTCTGATCTGAATTTTGTAATATGAAATCTTTATAACTTGAGTCGGAATTCAAGAGCTCCAACAACCTGGAATCAATTACACTGCAGTGCAAGAAATCAGTAGAATGTTTTAATTTCTTATTCATTTGTTAAACTGAACTCTCCATTATACAAGTTGGAATTACTTCTCTTAGTTTCTGCTGCCGAAAGCAATTTCTATTTCAAAACAACTTTGTGCCAAACGTTTAAGTTAATTCTAATAGGAAATAAATTCTGAAAAATACTGTATTGGATGATGAATTTGAATTCAAAATCAGTCTCAGTTCTATTGTCGGTTCTGATTTTGTGCTGTTGGAATAGAAGGAGGAAGAGAAAAGTTTGAAACAAGAGAAGGAAAGGAAAAGAGTTATTGATTCGATGCAATTGTGAAGATCTGAAATTTCTTTACATCTGATACTTGAATTATTTTCTTGAGTTTACTGGAACTGTAGAATGCAGAAGTTGCTGATTTTTGGAATTGGCTAGCTGCACTTTTCTGAACTTCTTAAGGTTACAACTTTGATTTCTGACAAAAATCTGCATATGCAAGTTTCTAAAATTCAGGAATTCTCTTTTGACAACTTTTGTTTCTTATCTGTTTGAGAATGATTTTAAGTTTGGATTTAAGGTGCAAGAAATTGCCTAGAATTCTTGAATCTAGATATATTTCTGAGTTGCTGAATTTTGAGCTGGAATTCTGTTGCTAACAGGACAGCAGGTTCTATTCTGCTTGTTGCAAGTGCATGGAGTTTGAATTGGTACTTCATGGAGCTGAAATTTTGATCTTCTTTGACTCACAATTCTTGATGCTGGAATCTGTAGCGGCATATTATAACAGAACCTTGCATCTTTGATTGTTTTGTTTGATTCTGAGATTTGTTCCATTGACAGAGATGACCAATGTTTTAAGTGTGGGGAAGGGAACTCTTCTTTATAAGTTGATTGAGATTATTTGAGTTTAGTGCAGGAATTAAAGTGTTAAAAACAGGAAAAAAAACAGTGGCAATCAAAAGAGTATCAAATGTGGAGATAGAGTATCAAGATTCTATGTTAGCCATCAAATTGAAGGAGAGGTTAGCTTCATCTTTTGAATTGGTAACGACAAATGGTATTCATCTCTTTACACATCAAAATGGTCAACTCATCAAGTATATTCCTCCAATACTCTCATCTTCTCACTTTCTTCATTAAATACTTTTCTTTTGCCAATTTCATTCACTTTAATTGTTTCTCTTGATTCCATTTCAATTCTTGTTGATAAAATCCTTTTGATTCATGTATGCAATATTTTATAGTGGTGGAGAATTAGAAAATAAGCAAGCTTATGGTAGTGAAATGTTGTGAGTTGCATTGAGTGAGCTCCACTTATACACATGTTGAGTGTGAGAGATAGCATAGGTGAATACCTTGTGAGATTGCAACTTACTTAATTTTTCAATTGGATTGAAACTACCATAGCTATTGATAATTGTTTGGATTGTATTCATGATTGGTTGTGATCTTTAGATGGTCTTAATTAAATTCCTTTTACTATCTTCTAGGTATTGCTAATGAATTTTTTGTGGAGATGATTTTTAGGTTTTCTTTAGTTTCACGGGACGTTCAAGACTAAGTGTGGGGAATTTAGTAACCATAATTTTACTGTATTATTTTGATTCATACATGTGTGGTTTGATGTTATGTTTATAGGTAAAACCTATATTTGTATCACATTTCATGCGTTGTCTTTATTCTTGGACTTAATTATAAATTATCTTATTTTTGTGTTATTTGATGCTAATTTTTTATTCTTATTTTGTAGGCATCAAAGGATCTTGGATGTGGATTTATTCGAACCGAATTTGTGCTCGAATCAGAATTTAAATGAGAAGATCAAGCTACGGAGCATTATGGACCGTTCATCAAAGATTGGACAGATCTGAACCATCTATTGAAAATCTTGTCCATCCGATCTAAGGGAGAGTAGATCCAGACCCTTGATCAAGATCAATACATTTGGATTAGATTTTAGGTGATCTTTCACCGTTGATTGAGCTCCAAAGCCGTCCATCTCAGATCTGAGATCTTATTTAAAATGAGAAGCTACAGTGCTTCATTTTTGTCGATCTCCTCACGTTGTTCTTCACGTCGTGCGAGCTTCTCCAAGATTTCCGACCCCGATTCCTTCTCCGATCAAATCTTCAAGCAACGACTTCGGTGCAGAGCTTCACGGCATCTTCATCCCAATCATCTGGAGCCATCGGCCGGCGTTCCCTCTAACGCAATTTCCGTTTCTGCGATCCTCTGTTCACCTCAGATTTGGCGGCATTCCTCCACTCTAAGACTTCTCTTCCCATCAGCAACGCTTGGCGGCGTTCCTGAGCTTCATCTGGCAATCATCCGCAATCCACAGCTTCCATTCAGATCCAGAGATCCAGATTGCAGATTTCCAGATTTTCGGCCATTCATCGATTTAGGGTTGTTTCTAGCTTACCGGAGGCGTTCCTCTGGTTTAGCTGAGCAATTCCAATCTGATACGCCACTGACATTCTCCACTGATGTCCGGAGTTGGGTGTTCTCATCTTCGGCCTCTTGTGTGACGGCAAGAGTGTGAAGTTTGATAGATTGGTTGTGAGATTGGAACGGTTTATCCTTTAGTTCTTTCTATTACTGGTTTTACAGCCAGAACATATTTCTTTTGATGTTTATTATGTTTTAGCAAGTAATCTAGCATTTCATCTCCTTATTGAAGTTTAATTTGTGTTTAATATGTGCTTGGTTAATTGTTATGTGTTTAAGTTCTAAGTTAGGGTTTAAATTGATGCTTTAGATCATATTTATCTTATGTTTTGTTATTTTATTCTATGCTTAAGATTAGATTTAATTGTGTTTTGTTATTTCGTTCTTTCGTATAGTTGTGTTGATGATGAAACTCATGGCGTAGCGTGATAATGCGTTGGGGATTAATCGTTGGCATTTAGTTAGATTTCATTTATGCATTAGATTAGCTTCTTAATTGTTGTGCTCTTCAACTGTTAGATTTAGATTCAAAATTCAAAACCCCAATTCCATATTAAAAACCCCAAAAATAGGAATGACATACAACCCTAAATTACATCCTACCGTTAGTTCCTTGAGAGATTCGATCCTGGGTTCGTTATTACAACATCATTGTGTAGTTAACGGGTTCAGTGGATATAATTTGTTAATTTGATTTGCGGGTATGACAGATTATGCTCATCACCCCCTAAACCTAATTTTCCACAATTCCCTTCTCCCTTGCTTGTGGTCGGCACCACCTCCTCTTCACCTAGGGTTGGCGTCACTTCCACCTAGGGCCAGCACCACCTCCACCAAGGGTCGGCGCCCCTTCCTCATTACCTAGGGTCGGCGGTCTCCTCCACCTTGCTAAGGGTTGGCGCCCCCTCTACTCCTTGGTGGGTGTCGTCTTGAAGAAGAGGAAGGAGAGAAAGAAGATTAGAAGGTGCCCCATCCTAGAGCCTCCTTTTGTAGCCGGCGGTTTGGAAACCAAGAAGAGAAGGAGGGTGGTGTTGTCTTGGTAGATCGTCGCCCACACGACATCTAAGAAGAGGAGAGGAATATGGTAGAAGATCAAGAGGTCTTTAACTACAAATAAAAGGTACAACTAGTTCTTTAATTCTGCTGCGTAATTAGTTCGATTTTCTTTGTATCAATTTTGAATACCAACACAAGATACCAGCGATCTTGTACTTCGATCAAGGTGTGCTTTGATCCGTCAAGAACTTGCTTGATTGATCAAACACATGTCTGATCGAACATGCGGGTTGCTAGGAAAAGTTCTGTACTTGTACAATTTTTATACAGGAAAATTTAAACAGAACGGAATTCCAATGCCTTCAGGAAGCGTTCCAGGCGCTTGGAATGGGATAGAATTCTATCCCCGGTATAACATTCAAATGCCACGTCGAAATGGCTAAGAATCGGGTTCTGGGCACTCGAAAGGGTTCCGAGTGCTCGGAGTCTAGGCGCCCTGGACTGGTCCGAGCGCCCCGACCTGGTCCGGGTGCCCTGAAGGTTGAAAGTCAACATTTTGTTGACTTTCTCTCCGGGCCTCCGTCTTCTAGTCCGACTCCACTCACTTGGGTGATTTCGGCCATCCGGATAGGGCTCACCCGAACCCAACTTCCGACCTTCTCGAGCAAACTTCCGGTCCAGCTTCTCGTCCCTCAGAATCGCTGCTTGCTTCCTTCTCGTCCGCCAACGTACTCTTCCACAGCTTTTCGTCCCTCGGATAGCTGCGTCTTTTGCTCCTTGAGCAATCTTCGGCTCTGTCTTCTCGTCCCTCGGAAACACCGCACATTCTCTTCTCATTCGCCGGTGTACTCTTCCGCAGCACCTCGTCTCTCAGACGCACCGAGCCCATCGGCTCTTTCTCCTATGTCATCCTTCTCGCTAGCTAGGTCTTTCACTCAACTTCCTGTGCTCCTAAGTTCCTGCACACTTAAACACAGGGTTGAACACAACAAGATCTAACTTAACATGTTTGATTACATCAAAACTACCTTGGGATACCAACATATAGAAATAATTAAATACATAATTCATGCATCAACAATAATATCATAGTTATTTCCTAGTCCTAGAATCTGAAGATCTACTATATGGAGAAGGAAATACAACCAAAAGATAAAGAAAATAGTAATCTACAACTCAATACACAAAATAGAGAAAAGATAATGCTTATCAATATATTGCTGGTCTTCTTGGATGAAATCCTTGCTTCAGAGATAGATGAATTGTCGAGATGGATGAAGATGATTACTCTAGGATTTCCCCAAGAGGGGAAAACCCTCTCCTAAGGAAGGGTTAGAGCCCCCTAGTCCAAGATTGCAGAACCCCTCCAAAACCCCCATAAATCAGCTTAAACAGTATTTTTCTAAGGAGCCGCCATGGGCTATGCCGGCGGGCACGGGCGCTTGTGTCGGGTGTTGTGAGCTGCTTTGGTGCTCACTATGAGTCGTGTCGACGGGCATGGGCGCCTGTGGTGGGTTCTGTGAAAAATCTACATTTTGAGACTACCGTGTCAGCTGGCACCGGCTATGTCAGCTAGCACGGTTGCCCATGGCTGGATCTAGAGAGAGCCTAGGATTCAGCACGGGTCGTGCTAGCTGTCATGGCCGTCCATGGCCATTGACAAGGCTTCAGAAGTTGGCCTTTTAGCATTGTTTTTGCTCCTTTTCATGCCCTATTAAAAGAAAAACATGAAAGCAGTTCTCTGAACTAGGAAAATATCAAAATAAAGTACACAGACATAAAATTTTAAAATATATGCATATAAAATGGTACAAGCTATGCATCAAAACATGATAAAATACTTACATAAAATATGCATATCATTTACCTCAACTTACTCACCAAACATCTTGTCCTCCAGACCTGTTTGAACTTTCTCAAGTCTTACTTAGTGTCTGACTAAGATTTTCCTGCAATACTAAGTTAACACAGTAGATATAAAATAGTAAACTAAAGTAGTGTTACTAGCATTTAAGATTCGTTGGTCCGGTCGACCGTGCATGGTCGACTAGAAACCTTTCAGACACACTTACTTGGAGTTAACTCCTCAAAGGCTTCTCACTACTTAGGGTTACCTCCCTCTAGGATTTTTCCTTCTCTTAAAGTTCAATATTCCAAGACTTCTCATTATCTTGGGTTACTTTCCCCTAGGATTTTCCCTTTCTTAACCTCTGGTTAGGGTTTCTCATTTACCTAATCTCCAATTAGGATTTCTCCCTTGCCTAACCTCTAGTTAAGACTAGTCACTTAGTATTTCTCACCCTTGCCTAACCTTTAGTTAAGACTAGTCACTCAATAGACTTCTTACACTTATCTAAACTTTAGTCAAGACTCCCCTTGCTAGTCATCCAATCAGCATTGACCTGACTAGACTTCTCCTTAGCTAGGTCAACCTTGACCGAACTTTATTAAATATATTGGCACATAAACATCAAAACTCTATAGGTTGATTGCACCAACACCAACTACAATGTATGAGGACAAGTGATACTTAATAATATGACCAAAATGAGCATAGACAAAGGCAAGTTTAAGGTCAATTAGATAAGTATAAACAAGGCTCCTTGAGCTAGCGTGCATGTTAAAGACGCTCCAGATGCACACGAGAGACCACAGTTTGATCCTTTGTTGGGGCATGCATTGACACTGAATTTGGTGGAAACTTGTGCTAGGCGACCTCGGTCGAAGTACCCATGTGTGAAAAAATTGGGATTTTGCCTTCGCAAATAGAGTACTCGCCTCAACATTGGAATGACCTTATAGGGACGGCCAAGACCGCGAAGATCGATTGTCAGCATATTACTATAAGAATTTCTTGATGTACCCGATGGACAAACTAAGAGGAGGACCTCCCACCTCCAGGGCTAGTGATCGGCCAAAGCCTGGATGCCTAGGTTATATATATATATATATATATACATACACGGGCCACGGGCCACACACATACATACACGGTCAGATACGGTCCCAACTCCCCATCCCCGCCCCATCCTTGACTTAGATAAGTCAGGGTACCTGGATCACTTCCAGGCATCCTGCACTCACGATCGCGGACAGGGAACCGGGCACTATATTACCCCCCCCCCCCCTTCTCTCTCTCTCTCTCTCTCTCTATATATATATATAAAAAGAGAGAGAGAGAGAGTCATGTTATCATGCACACCTTGTGCACACCTAAAAAAATTTTTTGATTTAAAATTTTTTTTATGCTTAATACTATAACACAACCCTGAAATCCTATTAGCATAACAAGAAGCTTATATATATATATATATATATATATATATATAAAAGTAAGAGAACGCTTTCGAATTTATTGGGTGGGCGAATCCGGAGTAGTTGGGTCATGAGGCATAAATACCTGGATTATCAAAATAAAATTAATTTTTTTAAAAAAAATTGAAATATGTTTTTATTTTTTAATCAAAGAATATACTTTATTTTGAAATTTATTGATTCATCCTCGTGTTTCTTATTTATTTTGGATTTATTGTCTTTAATGCTCATATTTCGGTGGTGATTATGGACTATGTGATCCTATATGACAATAATATGCGACCCAACTGCAACGATAGTATATATATATATATATATATATATATATATATATATATATATATATATATATATATATATATATATATATATATATATATACTTTCAAATTAATTTTTAAAAAAAACTTTTTGAATTATGTTTTTATTTTTTAATCAAAGAATATACTTTATTTTGAAATTTATTGATTCATCCTCGTGTTTCTTATTTATTTTGGATTTATTGTCTTTAATGCTCATCTATATTTAGGTGGTGATTGAACTATGTGATTCTATATGACAATACTATGCGACCCAACTGCAACGATAATTAAATACGGACATAGACAGGGAGCTTAAGATATATATATATATACACCTGATGGACAAATTAGAAGGAAAAATAGTTCATTTTTAAGACTAGTTCAATCGTAAGAAGTAGATATTTTAATCAAAGAATATAATTTATTTTGAAATTTATAAATAAGTATAAACAAGGGTAATATAAATGAATATTATAGCATGAAGAGAACGTTTTCGAATTTATCTGGTGGGTGAATTAGGAGTACTAGTTGGGTCATGAGACGTAAATATCTGGATTATCAAAATAAAATTAATTTTTTTAAAAAAACATATTTTTGAAATATGTTTTTATTTTTTAATTAAAGAATATACTTTATTTTTAAATTTATTGATTCATCCTCGTGTTTCTTACTTTATTTTGGATTTATTGTCTTTAATGCTCATCTATATTTTGGTAGTGATTATGGACTATGTGATTCTATATGACAATAATATGCGACCCAACTCGAACGATAAGGAATACTCATAATATGGACATAGACAACTTAAATAAAGGAAAATTTAAGGTCAACTAGATAAGTATAAACAAGGATAATATAAATAAATATCATAGCAGGAAAAGGAAACGTAATTTTAAAAATAGAAATAAAACTTCTTTCTTAAATATGAAATTTTAAAAAAAAATAGAGTTGCAAGGGTAGTTAGGCTCGAAATTACATGTGGTAAAAAGTGACTCGTTCATCTCTAGTACCCTCGTCAACCCGTCTCTAAGCCAAAGATCAAAATTACATGTAAATAAGAGAGCAAGAGAAAGAGAGAGAGTCTAGAGCAGATGAAGACGAGGGAAAGCAAGCGATGTAGAAGTTGGATTGGGAAAATGATTCTAGGATTTCGGTTTCGTTAGATGCTAGTTGATGCTCTAAGTATTTTTCGCCTTGCTACCTTCATGTTTACTTTCTTTTAGGGATTCTAACCAAATAACCGATACGAACCCATGACAATTATACTGGAGTGCCTATCACAAATTCAACACTATTAAGCAAAGAGGTAATGCTAGAAAGTCCGTTTAAAGGGTTACCCTGTCACACTCTACTTCCTAATATCAAATTGGTGCAAACCCATTAAACTCTAGTTAGTTAATCCCCTGCAGCAAATTAGCCCTCCATTTTCAAGGTGATGACTCTAGAAAGTCCGCTAAAGGGATATTCTTTATCATATGAGGCACCACGATTATACAATCTAGAGCATCTCCTTTACATGCTAACTAATTCTCCACATCCTAATTCATTCAACACACGCATTCAATCAAGCAGGAACAAGAAGTAAACATTTCATAAACTAGGGAAAGGAACAATACATAGTTCACATATCAACATTCACATCATAGCTACTCTCTACTCCTAGAATTCGAAGATTTATTCCATAGCAAAAGAAATACAATCAAGAGACATGAAATGAGGCAATCAACCACTCAAAAACAAAATTGAGAAGAGACGGAGAATGCTTATCAATGTGATGATGACCTCTTTGGATGAGTTCCTCGCTTGGATGCTGGATGGATCGTTGAGACGACAGAAATGAATGTCCTAGAGTTCCCTAGAAAGGGAAGAACCCTCCTGCAAGGAATAAGGCTAAGGCCCTAGTCCAAGATGACACAAACAAGGGTTTCCTTAACCCTTTTACTCTCCAAACTTTCTAGATCTGCCAAATTTGTAGGGATCCTCCAAAATAGATCTTTCTTCCCTTAGACCCAGTTTTCTCAATTTTCACTCTGAACCAAATTTGTAGATTTTGAAAGTATTTACATTTGGTAGGTCGCACATCCCGTGACTCACACCGAGCTGAACGTTATGGTCATTCAAGTTTAGTTTGTAGTTTGAGTCAGAGGCTGACATGATCATGTTTGCACTTCGAAATTCTATAGTTTTATCATGGTTGTGCCTAAAAAGTATGACTGGGATGTTTTGGAGGCTCTAAACTTTGTTTGAACTCCGTCTTACGTCAAATTTTGTATGAAGGAACATGAATGTGTTAAGGAACATGGCTAGAACGTATTCCTTGATTGAAATTTCAATTTGATGGTCTTTCGAATGCCTTTTTCTTCTCAGATGCTTCATGTCCGACTCGATGATGAGGCTTGATAATGAGGCACAATCATGCCTGGGTTGAGCCTTTTTTCACTCCATTATTTGTTTTTCTTTAGCCATAGGAGCACGCTCGTGTTATAGGACATGGTCAGAGCCTGCTCCTTGTTCTAATTCCACATTACAAGAATTTTATGCTCCATTTTAGCTTCAAAAATGCCTCTTATCAATGAAAAATAAGAAAAGAGCATATCTCTGAACCAAAAGAGTAAAAGTAATGTTCATGAAAAGCAAGAAAATATATGTCAAACAATGCTTTAAAACATGCATAATTTACACATATTATAAGCCTAAACTTAAACATTTGTTTGTCTTCAAGCAAAATCTGCAATCTAGATTTATGTATGTAAATGATTAATCATAATCCTTAATGAATCAATCTAATCCTATATGTAGTTTCACTAATGAGCAAGATAACAAAATTATTTGAGTATGACCTAAATAGAAGTTCTTTGTGCTCAGTGCAATGAATGGTTTAACATTTTCAAGTGTCAATCTCCAAATTTAATCAAATCATCATCTAACCGTGTTCCTCATACTTCTGGCAATAGGTACTTACCTGCTACTCGCAAAGTTCTTCCCTTTCAAATTTTATACAAGGTCTCAAAGAAATACTCGATACCAAGAGAAACATATCAGGTATGACTTAAATAGAAGTTCTTTGTACTCAGTGAAATAAGTGGTTTAACATTTTCAAGTATCAATCTCTAAGTTTAGTCAATTGTCATCTAACCGTATTCCTCATGCTTCCAGCAATAGGCATTTATCTGTCACTCGCAAAGTTCTTTCTTCGTAAAGTCTACACAAGGTCTCAAAGAAATACTCGGTATCAAGAGAAATATATCAATTATTTCCCCAGTAATTTAACTCGGTCTTAAAAGGATAACTTATTAGTTTCCACTTATAATAACTATTTTCTATATTTTATTCTCAATTTTTTTTAAGTACTTGTAAAGTGTAACATTTGAACAAACCCTTTTTTTCTATTTTTATTAGGATTCTGATTTTTCCTAATCAGTTGATATGATCCAAGTTTATTCAGTAATTAAAATATAATTAAATTGTAACCTAGGAAGTAAGAGTATTATTTTAATTTTATTAATCATGATTATTTTTTAAATTTTTTAATTGAAGAATATAATTTATTTTGAAATTTATTGATTCATCCTCGTGTTTCTTGTTTTTTTTTGTTGGATATATTGCCTTTAATGCTCATCCATATTAAGGTGGTGATTATGGAGCACTTGACCATAAATGATAATAATATACGACCCAGGCACCCAGCTACAAATAACACTAATAATACTGACATAGACAATTAAATAAAGACATATTTAATCTCAATTAGATAGGTAATATAATCCTCTGCTTGGATGGGTTGAGCGAAATGGAAGGATAAGCGAGAGAAATGGAGACTCTGAGAAATGGACACTAATAATACTGACATAGACAATTTATCAAATGCCTTGATTTTTAAGGGTTTTCTCAGATATCAGCAAATTAAAGCTCGTAGACTCTGAGTGCTCTGAAAAAAGTTCTATAAATGCGCTCCATAGTTTGATGGTCTCTCATCTTCCTCCGATCAGCGTGGTAGGCCTTTTTCTTCCCAAAACCAAGAGAAGGTTTGACCATGGCGACGCTCACTGTTCCCAAGCCAGTTCCTTCCCCGGCTGAGGACGCCGAGGCCATCCACAAGGCCTGCCAAGGTTTTCACTTTCTCTTAACTTGATGAGTTTGCTGCTTTGAATCCGTCTTGTTGATTGCCGAGGCATGCTCAAGGTCAATATTTAAAATTATGATTTAAATAAATTTTAATCAAGATTTATTTTAATAGGTAATTTTAAATTTTTAGGTGAATAATTTTTAAGTTTTTAGATTTGATTACTTTTTGTAGGTTAAAATTAAATTTAATAGTTTTTAATTTTTTACACGTTAAATTTTAGTTTGATTGATAACTTTTTTTTTTTTTTACTTTAAGTTATATTTGGTTTTTAATTTTTTTTATTTTTTTATTAAAATTAGATCTGGAATTTTTAATTTTTTAATAAAAGTTAAGTTTGGTTAATAAATTTAAAATATTTATTGGTTACATTGATTTTTTTTATAAAAATATTATGTTCAGTGGATCGGATCGGATTAGGTCGAGTTGGATTTTTTTTAAACCCAATTTGAATTTGACTTGAACCTGAGTTCAACCCAAAATATTTAAATTCACATTTAATGAACTAGTTACTCATAATTAACATCCACATGCTAACTCTCAATATCTCAATGTTTCCAGCTAGCGAGGATCGACTGCTTGGATAAGCAAAGGAGTATAACATATACTAGTCTCACATAATTAATGATATCCAATCTCATTGATTCATCTATTAGAAAATGTTTCAATACTTATATAATTACACATAATGAGATATCCACTAATTATGATTCAATCATAATTTCTCTCATGCTATGTAGTATATTGTGGACTTTATTAATCGTTTAAGATTGAATCATATATATATAGAATGCACACTCAAACAGTAAATTTTATTTATCAAATAAATAATATAATGTCTAAAGCAATTGCCTTAGAATACTCTCAAATATAATAGATTGACTGGAGAAGTAAAGGAGTGGAGCTGACTAAGCAAAATAAGTTGTCGGGAAATCAGACTACTAATCCTTGAAGGCAAGTGTATCGATATGAAGGAGTAAGGTAATTGAACCCTGAAGTTAGGATAGATCGATATGAAGGAGTCGGGAAGTTGAGCCCCTGGAGTCGGGGAATTGAACCGAATAATAACTTTCATGGCCTAATGCAACCTGAGCAGGGTTGATCCACACCAGACTTTTGACCCATCCCAGTACACGTGGAAACTTTTGATTTACTTCCCGGATCACTAATATCTAGCATTGGCTTCATCAAGGACTTTGGTTAATGTCATTAAAGCACAAGGCTAACAAAATTTTTATTGTATTTATCTGCTGCATTTTTCGTTCTTCTACGGCTTATTTCGATACTTGCTCAGATACAGTGGTCTGGAATAGCATATATAAGTTCATAAAGAAACTGTGAAGCAAAATTTGTCTAAGCTAAATAGCCTTACCGCGACTCTACATGTCTCAGGATGGATAGTTAACGGGCAGACACTGATCAGCATTTTAGCACATAGAGATGCCGCCCAAAGAAAGCAGATTCAGTTGGCTTTTAAGGAATTGTCCAAGGAGGATCTCACCAAAAAACTCGAGTCAGTACTGTCAGGACACTTTGAGGTAGTTATTTTTCTCAACCTTTATATTGTCCGATGAAAGTTTTTATCTATAGCGGCAAAATCATTCACATAAGCTAATATTATAATGCGAAGAGATCGACATGAACTTAGATGTGACATTAAACAATACTACTACGTATGTAAGTACATAATTAGTGGTGTATCTGATTATATTTGACTCATCAGAAAGCAGTATACCGCTGGAATTTTGAACCAGTCGAGAGAGAGGCTGTGATGGCTTATATTGCCTTGAAGAAGATTTTTAATCCCCGTGTGATCATAGAAATTGCATGCGTCAACTCGCCAAACGAGCTTCTAGTTGTGAAAAAGGCGTACCAAGCTAAGTATCGGTGCTCTCTGGAAGAAGATGTGGCTGCTCACACTGATGGAGATTTGCGCAAGGTATGTTGCTCTGAAAACATTACTACTATCTACTATTAAGTCGCAAGACTCTGAAGTTTCACTTTTTGCAGCTACTCTTTGCACTCGTAAGCACATACCACTACGATGGAAAGGATATTGATGCGAGGTTAGCTAAATCAGAAGCCAAGATTTTGCAAAAGCATATAAAGGATAATGAACTGAACCATAGCGAAATCATAAGAATCGTGGGTACTAGAGGCAAGGCACAGGTTAATGCTACTTTCAATAGCTACAGAGAAGAATATGGTACTTCGATTCAAGAGGTCTCGATTGAATCTTGAACTACAACCGCTCGAGTTCTTGTAGCTGAAATTATTCTAGGGAACTAAGTCTCTTTATACTTTGATCAGGCTTTGGCTGGTAAATCTACAGGTGAATTTGCACTGGCACTCCAAGCAGCGGTTGCTTGCATCATCGATCCCCACTTGTACTTTGTCGAGGTGGACAGATTAACCATGAGTTCTAACTTGGCATAATGGACATCGTTTTTCTTGTGTGATGCACTGAAAATCCATGAGTTCTGACCATGAGTTGTTTTTGAGTTTTAGGTCCTTGATGCTGCTCTCGAGAAATCAGATGAAGACGCACTGACTCGCGTTATCGTAATGCGCGCCGAGAAAGATCTCGGGGAGATCAAAGATAAGTTTCATAAGCAGAAGAATGTTCTCCTTGAACAAGTAGTGGAAAAAAAGACTTCTGGAGATTACGAGGGCTTTCTCATCGCTTTATTGGGTGCCTGAAACACCTAATGCGTCTTCGACAACTCTGCTCTTTCAGTGTTCTTGTGGGTCAAGTTTTGCCTTCAGACCTTGCTTGTGCTCGAGGCAAACTTTCTTTATCAGCATCTGTCTAGTGCTTGAAGAGCTTGGTTTGGTGTGCTAAATAATTTGGTTTCTTTGCTGTTTGTCTAGCTATGTTGGAGTCTTGTTGTTGTGATGTTGTATGAACTAGCTCGATATGAAGAATAAATCTCTATGTCTTGTCTTCTTTCTTCTTTTGCTTCTTAGCCAAAGAAATGTCAATGTCGAACAGCAAATGAAAGGATAACATACCAATGGGTGTTTCAGTGGAACACAGTATAATTAATAGTAGGAAGAGAATCCAAACCTGAGCAAGTGCGAAGCCTGCTCTAGAAAAACAAATTCATAAGCCAGAATAACTTCGACTCAAACACCAGCAAGAAAATATATCACCCTCAGAAATCTTGAGCAAGTTCTTTAGTGATAGCTAGCTGCAATAGATTCTGGATGATGCTTAATTTCCTTCTTCTTGTTGTGAACTGAGGAAATATTACACTTTTTCAGTGAACCCCAAACTCTCGTAAAGTTGCAATTTCTGTGTGGAGAACTCTTGCTACAAACTGGTTTAGGACTCATTATTTTGAACAACTCATTCTCATAAAAGATTATAATGTAAAATTTGTGAAGTTTGAACTGTGTTCTTTTTAATGAAAAGATTATCCACTTAGAAATCAAAAAACTGAAATTGTGTCTTGTTGTTTTTTATGCACAATTATAATGTCTGAATTGTTACTGATAGTTCCTAATTACCTTGGCATTCTTCTCTGTTTCCTTCTGGTGTCGGTTGCTACTTGGAAAGCCTAGAGGTTCCACTGTACAAAAATTTTGTACAAAGGACTGAACCTTTTCCTAGCTACCATGTGTTCTTTTAAATTAAATTTTGGATCGTCTGCAGAACTTAACACGTTTGATCCAAAACTTAATCTATTTGTTCTTTTAGGTTTTGACTTGGATCTCCTGCGGAACTTAACACGTTCGACCCAAATCACCTTAAATTATTAATTCCATTAAATATTAATTTCCATAATCGGTTCCCAGTACTGACGTGGCGAGCCACATGGCCTTCTTGGATATGGGAGCAACCACCACCGACTAGACAAAACCTTTTATAGAAAGTTAATATTTAATTTCCTAAAATAACTTTAGGTCAACCGAAAAGAACAATCAAATCACAAGGAAAAGAAAAACAAAAGAACACTATATCGAAAACAAATTCGAAACACTAAAATCGTATGCCTCTTGTATTTGATATTATTTCCAAAAATAACTAGTATGATGCGGAAAAGAAAAATACTAGTTATACCTTTTGAAAGACCTCTTGATCTTCTATCGTATTCCTCTTCTAACCTCGGACGTTGTGTGGGCAACGATCTATCGAGATGAGAATCCACCTAAGCCACCTTCTTCTCCAAGCAATATTCGGCCACCACAAAAGCTCCATGAAAGGATGAGGTTCGGCCACCACCAAGCTCCAAGGGATGCTAGAAACGAAGCCTCCTTTCTCTCCTTCTTCTCCTAGCTAGAACCGGCCACCATGGACTTCTCTTATGTTGATGCCACCGGCCACAAAGGAGGAAGAAAAGAGAAGGAGAAGAGGCCCTAGGGCCGGCCACACCAAAGAAGAAAAAGAGAAGAAGAAAAATAATAGAGTCGTTAGCCATGAAGGCACCTCTACCTCCTCTTTTATATTCCTTGGTCTTGGCAAATAAGGAAATTTTAATAAAAATTTCCTTAATTCCTTTGTCATGAAAAGGAAAATTTAATTAATTAAAATTAAAAATCTTTTCTTAAATCATATGGCCGGTCACAACCAAATCTCCAAGCAAATAAAATTTTAAACACAAATTAAAACTTCCTTATTTGCTTCCGGAAATTCTCCAATATTTTTTTCCCTTCATGGTGGTTTGTAAAAAGGAAATTTTATAAATTAAAATATCTCCTTTAAACATGTGGATGATTTACAAATAAGAAAAATTTTAATTAAAATTTAAAACTTCCTTTTAAAACATCTCTCCACAAAAAGAAATATTTTAATTAAAATTCTTTTCCTCTTAATTCCATGTGATCACGTTGGCAATTGGCAAGCTTCTCACAATGACTTCATTGCCAAGCAAAAACGTGACTTAATTGCCAAGCAAAAAATATGAGTTGCTGCTTCTCACGTTGACTTCATTGCCAAGCAAAAACGTGACTTAATTTGCCAAGCAAAAATATGAGTTGCTGCTTCTCACGTTTTAAGCAAACGACATCTCACAGCAAGTAAATATGAACTTGCTGTTCACGTTGTTCACAATAATATAGAGCATTTTTGGATAGTTATACCAATAACAAGGATTATAAGATGAGCTTAGATGGATACACTACTTTATATATTCAGAGGCTATGATAGGGACCGAGAGGAGAAATTGGTTTTGGTCTCCCGATGAAATTAAGCTTCCCGTATTCGCCCCGAACACACAACTTAATTTCATCAATAATAATTCATTCCACTAAAGAACTATTATTGAACTACCGCATCAATCCCAAATTACATTTTGGGCTCCTTCTTATTATGAGTGTGTTAATCTCCCTGTGTTTAAGATGTCGAATGTCCACTAATTAAATGAGTTACTGACAACTCACTTAATTAATTTCTTAGTCCAAGAGTAGTACCACTCAACCTCATCATCATGTCGGACTAAGTCCACCTGCAGGGTTTAACATGACAATCCTTATGAGCTCCTCTTGGGAACATTCTCAACCTAGATTACTAGGACACAGTTTCCTTCTATAATCAACAACACACACTATAAGTGATATCATTTCCCAACTTATCAGGCTTATTGATTCATCGAACTAAATCTCACCCATTAATAAATTAAAGAAATAAATATCAAATATATGTGCTTGTTATTATATTAGGATTAAGAGCACACACTTCCATAATAACTGAGGTCTTTGTTTCTTTATAAAGTCAGTATAAAAGAAAACGACTTCTAATGGTCCTACTCAATACACTCTTAGTGTACTAGTGTAATTATATAGTTAAGATAAACTAACACCTAATTACACTACGACCTTCCAATGGTTTGTTCCTTTCCATCATGGTCGTGAGCTACTGTTTATAATTTATAAGGTACTGATAACATGATCTTCTGTGTGTGACACCACACACCATGTTATCTACAATATAAATTAATTGAGCAACTACATTTATCGTAAATGTAGACATTTGACCAATGTGATTCTTATTTCTAGATAAATATTTATACCAAAAGTTAAGCTTTTAGTATACATCCTAACATCTGGATCTGGCTTGCTTCTTTTGCTAAGCTATCCATGATGCCCTCTTGCTCATTTAGAATTTTGTGAGCCAAAGTTTCCTTTGCAAGCTTCTCCTTCTCGGCATCTGCTTGTTTTTCCTTGGCAGCCACTAATTGGGCATCTAGAGTTTGATGAATCTGTTACAGTTCGAAGCTGATATTAGAAAGAAAACCTGCTAATTCTAAGGAGCATTTTATATTCTCTTTTAAACTGAATCCAAATGAACAAAGGATCATTTGATGTCCAGTCAGTGTGCAAACTGCCAACAGAAGGTTCTAAACGTCTTGGTATCTCCCTTGCGAGCTAGTGCTAGAGGAGGAAGCTTAAATAGGATTTTGGCACACATGAGGAACTGTCACCTAGCTTCTCGTCACAAATTAAACAATTATTGTTTTGTAGCTTCTCATGATTACTGCTCCTGCCCGAAGATGAGACGACGAACGCTAGAAAGGTGGCGCTCACGCTAATCAGGTGTTGACTGAAAGTGACGTGGATCTCTGCCAAGCTAAATCTGCAACCACAAATCATTAGTGTCAAGCCAATAAGGATTTCCCGACGATGACCCTCCGACGCTCAAGTCAGGCAATGGCAAATGAATGAAGAAGGAAGTGGAGAAGAAAGAGCAACAGTGTAACTGTAACTACAGTAGTGAACCTACTTCCGTCGAAGTCTGAGGTCCTTATATAGGACTCTCGGGAGGCGCGTGCACGCTTCCCGAGATGTGCACGCTCCCCTATGTATACCTGGAAAAGACGTATCAAAAAAACATGTCTGACGTCATACCTCAATAGTCCGAGCATATCCTTGACGTGACAGTGGAAGCTTCCACTGTACGAATCTCTGTCTGACCATGCCGCCGACTGTGCCGCCTGTTGATGACGTTGCTTCCTAGGAAGATATCGCCAACTGCTCCTTTTGTCTGTTACTGGGCCGAGCGGGAGAGCCGCTCGGCCGATGACCTGCTACTCGGCGCCGCCCTACCGCAGCGGAGGAGCCCTGTCTGTTGGGTCGAGGCGGCATCCATTGCTTAGCCGAGCGGGGGGACCGCTCGGCCTTCATTCCTCCCTGCTGAGCTTTGTGATCGCTGGAAGCTCGATATCTGACCGAGATGTCGAAGTGTCGGGTCGACTACTCTTCCTGCTGATCGGGAAGGCAGTTCGCCCGCTCGGACGTCTGCCTAGAACATTGACCACCTTGACCTCTTGCTGGGAGGGCCCCACCCTACCACCGGATCACATGTCTCCTCCTCAAGTCTAGTCGAAGGAGGCTGCAAGTCCGACTGACTGGACAAGTAGTCTGGTGACCGATTGGTGGATTAACTAATAGACAGGTTGCATCCCGTTCGGCCCATGTAGGGTCGATCTCTCTCTGCCAGTCGGCGCATTGAGCCTTTGTACTTTGATATACTGACGCGTGAGCTTTTTTCCCCATCGCTTCTGGAGGAGCGTGAGCTGGGCAGTCAATGCTGACGCCGCCTAAATCTCCTAGGGATTCGTGTAAATCACCCCCATTAAGGCCGAGCACGCGCCCATGCCCATTAAATGTTGCCCTGTGGGAGGATGCCACGTGTCGCTGCGTAGCCGCCGCACGTCCGAGGTGACAGTTGCTGATGTGACGTTTGACGGTTCGAATTCAACGGACGGATGTGCGCTCCGAGTCCCGTGCCCTAGATCGAATAGCTCCGGTCGATCGCGCCCATCTTTATAAAGCCTCAGTGTCGCCATTTCTTCCTCTATGTTTTCTTCGTGCTCTCCGACGATTTTGCCTCGATGGTTCTTCAGTGTCCAGTGCTCCGGCGATCCTCGGCTCTTTGCTGCGGCGATTCCTTGCTCCCTGCGATGGTCTTCTCCCTCTCGTAAGCTTTCCCTCTCCATTGTTGCTTTCCCACTGCTTCTATTCCGCAACCGTATTTTCCAGCTTTCTGTGTTTTCCGGCCATCTTTCCCTTCAAACCTTCAGCCTTTCCGTTTCCCGACCATGGCGAGTTCCTCGCAGCCGTCCGACCCCGCTCCCAGTCTCTGGTACGCTACCATGGAGACTCGGTTTGACACGGGCGACGCCGCAAGTCTGATAAACGCCTATGACCTCCCGTCCGACCATGAAATAGCTTTATCCTCCCCGTCCGACCGGCCCAATGACCCACCGATCGACACAGTTTGCTTTTTCCGAGACCAATTTGTGATCGGTCTTCGGTTTCCCGTCCACCCCTTCATAACCGGGTCTGCAACTACTTCCGTGTCCCGCTCGCCCAGCTCGTCCCTAACTCTTTCTACCTGCTGTGCGGCTTGGTAGTGTTGTTCCGAGTGCACAACATTCCACTGACTCCTTAGGTCTTCCACTACTTTCACAACTCAAACAGTCTGAGCTGGGCACTTATTTGTTCCAATCTCGCATCGACTTGGTCTTCTTTGACAAAATGTCCTCCTCCAACAAATACTGGAAGGAGTACTTCTTCTTCTTGAGACTCCATCTTTGGCTGAGCTATCGGAGCCGCTCGCCGTTCAGCCAATCACTTCTTTACCACCAGCTAGGCGGAAGGTGACACAGTTCGCTATCCTACCAGTCCCTCCTGCTCAAGCTTCCGGCCCATCGGCCTCTGCTCAATTGGCGCCTAGCGGGAGACAATCCATCACTACCACGCTTCGCCTTCCGACGGAGGACCTTCTGGCACCTGGCGACCAACCCAGCTCTCCTCGGCATTAAGTCTACATTCGTGGTCGGCTCGCCCGCGTATGGGAGGAAGCAAGTGTTGGGGTTGCAAGGTTACAAACATAGTCTCACATTGAAAACACATGGGAAATATCGTAGGTTTATAAGAGAAAGATATCTCCATTGGCATGAGGCCTTTTGGGTAGAGCCCAAGAGCAAAACCATGAGGGCTTAGGCCCAAAGTGGACAATATCATGTCATTGTGGAGATATCTAAATTCTTTTCGATCCTACAATTGATATTAGAGCCTGGACTGCCAGAAGGTTTAACCGTCGACTGTGCACAAGAGTTATGGTCTGATTGAGTCATGTGGGTACAATATTGACCTCGAACAAAGAAAGTGGGAGCTCCTATGTTTGAATCAAGAGAATCAGACACCAGGCAGAAAGTCCTAGTTGTGACTAGGCAAGGAAGTCCTAGTAGGTCGGGTGGACAGAGGGGTAGGAAGACTTGGTGGGTCGAGGATCGAACGTGGGAAGCCTGTGGTCCTTTGTTTAAGGGGGGATTGTTGGGGTTGCAAGGTTGCAAATATAGTCCCACATTAAAAACACATGGGAAAAATCATAGGTTTATAAGAGAAAAATATCTCCATTGGCATAAGGCATTTTGGGTATAGCCCAAGAATAAAACCATGAGGGCTTAGGCCCAAAGTGAACAATATCATACCATTATGGAGATATCTAAATTCTTTTCGATCCTACAGCAAGGGCACGAGTGGTGGTAAAACCCCCTAGCGCACTTGCCGATAGTCACCTGGAGATGTCCACCAGGGTTAGTATTCTCAACTATCAACTCATGATTTACCTCCGATCGGCACTAATGCTTGCTTGCAGTTTTAGGTGGAGAACATCGCCATGTGCCAACGGTTGGCTCAGGTGGAGGATGAGCTGAAGAAGCTCAAGATTTCCGAAGCTTCCTCCTCCTAGGGGCCACCGACCACATGCTTGCAGGCCGACCTGAAAAGGGCCCAACAACTTTTTACGGAGGAGCAGCAGAAGTCGGCCGAGCAGACCAACAGGCTGGGCCAGATCGAGGCACAATTGAAGACCTACGATCATAAACTCGAGCTGGCTTCCAAAATGAAACAACGAGTCATCACCGACCTGGAGCAGAAAAACCAGGATGCTCGGCAGTTGGCTGAGAAGCTGAAGAAGGCAGAGGGCTCCCTGGTTGCCAAGCGGGAGAGCAGCTCAGCTAAGGAAGGGGAGCTTCAGGATCAAGTGAAGCGCCATGAAGAGGATCTGGGGACCTCCCGGGCGGCGTTGACAGCCTACCAGGAGGCCGAACCGGGCCGCTTTGCGGTCCTGAGGCAACAGTACCTCCACTCGGACTAATTTCTGGAGAAGGAGACCAACCGAATTGGCCGCTCGTTCGAGCAGGCCATCGACGCTACGCTTATCCAGCTGAAGACGAATGGCCATATTTCTGAAGCTCTGTCCGACAAGGATGTCGACTGCGTCCAGCTCCTCGAGTCTATTCCCGACGAAGCCTTTGATTATATTGAGTGAGCGAGAGACTTGTAGAGAGCATATTTTTATAAGCTTTGAATGTACTCCTACCGTTCGGCAGTGTTTAACCTATTATCAATGAAATCTTTTTGTGTCCTTTCTTCATATGCTATCTTTCTGCTGGTATTCGGCTATGTAGTTCCGATCGGCTATTACAACCATACTTTCAGTATTGAAAGATTTGCTAGGATCATACCTCCGAGGTTTATAGTCGCCGCTCGACTCTGGGTTTTAACGTCTCCACTAGACGATCTTCTAAGGCAGGAGTTTAAGGTCGTCGCTCAACTGTCGATGGAGATATGGGTTTAATGTCGCCGCTCGACGATTTGGTGAAAACAGGAGTTTAAGGTCGCCGCTCAACTGTCGGTGGAGACATGGGTTTAACGTCCTCGCTCGGCGATTTGGTGAAGACAGGGGTTTAAGGTCGTCGCTCGACCGTCGGTGGAGACATGGGTTTAACGTCGCCGCTCGATGATTTGGTGAAGATAGGGGTTTAAGGTCGTTGCTCGACTGTTGATAGAGACATGGGTTTAACGTCGTCGCTCGACGATTTGGTGAAGACCAGGGTTTAAGGTCGCCGCTCAACCGTTGATGGAGACATGGGTTTAACATCACCGCTCGACGATTTGGTGAAGACCGGGGTTTAAGGTCGCTGCTCGACTGTTAATGGAGACATGGGTTTAACATCGCCGCTCGACAATTTGGTGAAGACCGGGGTTTAAGGTCGTCGCTCGACCGTTGATGGAGACATGGGTTTAACGTTGCCACTCGATGAGAATTTTGATAACCTTTTCTTTTTTTCATTCCAATCCTGCGCTCAAAGGAAACAAGTAAAATGGAAAGTACACATCAATTACATTGCCACACCTTTCATCCAGCTCGGTACGGCTGGAGATGGTTCGCGCTCCAAGGACGTTCTAGTTGTTAGGATGTATACTAAAAGTCTAGCTTTTGGTATAAACATTTATCTAGAAATAAGAATCACATTGGTCAAATGTCTACATTTATGATAAATGTAGTTGTTCAATTAATTTATATTGTAGATAACATGGTGTGTGGTGTCACACACAGAGGATCATGTTATCAGTACTTTATAAATTATAAACAGTAGTTCACGACCAAGATGGAAAGGAGCAAACCATTGGAAGGTCGTAGTGTAATTAGGTATTAGTTTATCTTAACTATATAATTACACTAGTACACTAAGAGTGTATTGAGTAGGACCATTAGAGGTCGTTTCTTTTTATACTGACTTTATAAAGGAACAAAGACCTCAGTTATTATGGAAGTGTGTGCTCTTAATCCTAATATAATAACAAGCACATATATTTGATATTTATTTCTTTAATTTATCAATGGGTGAGATTTAGTTCGATAAATCAATAAGCCCGATAAGTTGGGAAATGATATCATTTATAGTGTGTGTTGTTGATTATAGAAGGAAACTGTGTCCTAGTAATCTAGGTTGAGAATGTCCCCAAGAGGAGCTTATAAGGATTGTCATGTTAAACCCTGCAGGTGGACTTAGTCCGACATGACGATAAGGTTGAGTGGTACTACTCTTGGACTAAGATATTAATTAAATGAGTTGTCAGTAACTCACTTAATTAGTGGACATTCGACATCTTAAACACAGGGAGACTAACACACTCATAATAAGAAGGAGCCCAAAATGTAATTTTGGATTGGTGCGGTAGTTCAATAATAGTTCTTTAGTGGAATGAATTATTATTGATGAAATTAAGTTGTGTGTTCAGGGCGAACACGGGATGCTTAATTTCATCGGGAGACCAAAATCAATTCCTCCTCCCTATCGTAGCCTCTTGTATATAGAGATTTATACCCACCACATACCCACCTTCTTACACATCCAATGGGGTCGGCCAAGCTAGCTTGGAACCCAAGCTAGGGCCGGCAAAAACCAAGTGGATGAGCCAAGTTGGTGGCCGGCCAAAACTTAGGTCCCAAGCTTAGGTGGTCGGCCACTAGAATATTAAAAAGGATTTTTATTAAAATTATTTCTTATGTGGATATCATATTTTTAAAAGAGAGTTTAAAAATTAAAAATTTCCTTTTATAGCTTTCTACAAAAGATTAAGAGAAGAGATTAATCTCTTTCTTTATTTGTAGATTAAAAGGATGGTTTTAATTTTTTGGTAAAAACTTTCCTTATTTGTAAATCATCTACATGTTTAAAAGAGAGTTTAAAATTTGAAATCTTTCCTTATTTGTTGATTAAAAGGAGTATTTTAAATTTTAAGAAAACTTTCCCTTTTAACCATGTTCATGATTTAAAAGAGAGTTTAAAAATTAAATATTCTCTTTTATAAGTTTCTACAAAAGATTAAGAAAAGATTTGATATCTTTCCTTATTTGTAGATTAAAAGAGATTTTAATTTTTAGAGATAACTTTCTTTTTATCCACATGTTTAAAAGAAATATTTTAATTTATAAAATTTCCTTTTTACTAACCATGAAGGGATTAAATTATTGGAGAAATTTTATAATTTTCTAGAGACAAATTAGGACGTTTTAATTAATTAAAACTCTCCTTGTTTATAGCTTGTGGTGGCCGACCATATGAATTGATGAGAAGAAAATTGTTTTAATTAAATAAATTTTCTTTTTCAATGGTAAAAGAATTAAGGAAGTTTTTATTAAATTTTTCTTATTTGCCAAGACCAAGGATTATAAAAGAGGGGGTAGAGGAGGCTTCATTGTGAACAGCTCTATTCTATTTTCTCCCTCTTTTCTTCCTTGGTGTGGCCGGCCCTTCTCCTTTTCTCTCTTCCTCTTGTGTGGCCGAATTCCTTTATCTCTTAGAGCTTGGAGGAGGTGGCCGGATCTAGCTTGAGGAAGAAGGAGAGAAAGCTTGCATCCCTTGGAGCTTGGTTGGTGAAAAAAGTTCTTCATCCTATAAAAGATAGGCTTGGCCGAAACTTGAAGGAAGGAAGAAGAAGGTGCCTTGGTGGTTCTCGTCTCGGAAGATCGTTGCCCACACAACGTCCGGGATTAGAAGAGGAATACGGTAGAAGACCTAGAGGTTTTTGCTTGCAAAAGAAAAGGTATACTAGTATTTAATTTCCGCTTCATACTAGTTTTATCTTCATGTAAAAATACCAAATACAAGAGGCATGCGATTCTAGTATTTCGAATTTATTTTCGATGTTGTGTTCTTTTGTTTTTTCTTTTCCTTGTGATTTGATTGTTCTTTTAGGTTGACCTAAACTTATTTAAGGAAATTAAATATTAGTTTTCCTTAAAAGGCTTTGTCTAGGCGGTGGTGGTTGTTCCCATATCCAAGAAGGTCATGTGTCTCGCCATGCAGTCCTGGAAGCCAATTTTAGAAATTAATATTTAATGAAATTAATAACCTAGGTGATTTGGATCGAAAGTGTTAAGTTCCGCAGGAGATCCAAGTCTAAACCTAAAAGAACAAATAAATTAAACTTTGGATCAAACGTGTTAAGTTTCGCAGGCGATCCAAGTTTAATTTAAAAGAACACATGGTAGCTAGGAAAAGGTTCAGACCTTTGTACAAAATTTTTGTACAATGGAACTATTAGGCTTTCCGAGTAGCAACCAACACTAGTTCCTACCCGTCTTCATCCTCTAGGTAGTAGGTGGCAAAGTGGAGCTTCTCCACGACTTTGAATGGTCCGACCCACAGAGCTTCTTGTTTAGTGACGTCGCCGATCAACTTCACCTTCTTCCACACGAGGTCGCCGACTTGGAACGACCTCGGGATCACTCGTCGATTGTAGTTCTGCCTTATCCTTTGCCTATAAGCCATCAGCTAAATGGTTGCTTTGACACGCGTCTCATCCACGAAGTCTAGCTCCAGAAGCCTCTGCTCGGCATTATCTTCACTGTAGTGTTGTACCCGATTGGAGTCGACCCTGACTTCGATCGGGACGATAGCTTCACCACCGTATACAAGGTGGAACGGGGTTACACCCGTGCCTTCCTTAGGGGTTGTGCGGATTGCCCATAACACGCCAGGGAGCTCGTCCACCCAGCTCCCTCCGATATGGTTGAGTCAAACTCGCAAAATCCGCAAGATCTCCCGATTGGCGACTTCAGCCTGTCCGTTGCCCTTAGTGTACGCCACGGAGGTGAAGGCCTGTTGGATGTCATACTCCTCGCACCACTCCTTGAGTTTCCGTCCGACGAATTGTCTTCCATTGTCTGAGACGAGTCGACGCGGAATGCCGAACCGACAGATGATATACTGATGAACTTTTGGACCATCTGCTCGGTTATTTTCACCAGCGGCTCGGCTTCAATCCACTTGGAGAAGTAGTCTACCGCGACGAGCAAAAATTTTCGTTGTCCGGTCGCCATAGGGAAGGGTCCCACAATATCCATGCCTCATTGGTCGAACGGGCATGACACAGTGGAAGCCTTCATCTCTTCGGTCGGCCGGTGGGAGACATGGTGGTACTTCTGGCAGGACAAGCAGTTAGTTACTGTCCGAGCGACATCCTCCTGTAGAGTCGACCAGAAGTACCCTGCCAACAGAATCTTCCTTGTTAGCGACCGACCGCCCGGATGCCCCCCACAGGAGCCTTGGTGTACCTCCCGTAGTATATAGTCGGTGTCCTCTGATCTGACACATTTAAGCAATGACCTGGAGAAGGCCTTCTTATAGAACTGGTCCCCGACGAGGGTGAAACGACCGACTCTTCTTCTCAATAAGCGGGCTTCCTCCTGATTGGACGGTGTAACTCTAGATCTTAGAAACTCTGCTATGGCCGTTCTCCAATTGCCAGGGAAAGTGAGCCCCTCCATCCGATCGACGTGCGCCACCAAGGATACTTGCTCAATCAGCTGAGTAATGGCGATCGACGAGAGTGAGCTCGCCAATTTGGCCAGCTCGTCCGCCGCTTGGTTCTCCGCTCGAGGGATCTTCTGGATGATTACCTCCTGAAAGTTTGCCTTCAGCTTTTCAAATGTTTCGGCATACAACTTGAGCCGCATATTACTGATCTCGAATGCTCTCACCAGCTGTTGAGCGGCTAATTGAGAATCAGAATGGATAAGCACCCTGCCAGCGCCAACGTGCCGAGCGGCTTGTAGGCCGGCTATAAGAGCCTCATACTCGGCTTCGTTGTTAGTTGCCCGGTACTCTAGTCGAACGGACAACTGCACCCACTCTTTTTGTAGGAAGATAAGCAATATGTCAATCTCACTACCCTGCCGGGTGGGCGACCCATCCACACATATTTTTCAGACCGAGTCGGGTTCAGGGTTTTGTACCTCCGTGACAAAGTCGGCTAAGTCGGCTAAGGACTGTGCTTTGATGGTCGTTCGGGGCTGATATTAGATATCGAACTCGCTGAGCTCTGTTATCCATTTGATCAGCCAGTCGGATGCCTCTAGGTTAAGCAGGACTCTTCCTAGAGGGTTGTTGGTCATTACCACGATAGTGTGAGCGAGGAAATAAGGACGAAGCCTCCGAGCGACGAGTACCAATGCAAATGCGAACTTCTCAAGACCAGTGTAGCGAGATTCAACATCCTTTAATATATGACTCAAGAAGTACATTGGTTGTTCCTCGCCGTTCTGTCGAACCAACACCGAGCCGACAGTGTGCTCAGTCGAGGACAAATAGATCCGTAGCGGTTCACCGACAGTAGGCTTAGCTAGTATAGGTAATGAGTTTAGATATGTTTTAAGTTCCTCGAAAGTCTGGTCACACTCCTCGTCCCACTGAAACTTTGTGGCTCGGCGCAGAATCTTGAAGAAAGGAAGGCTTCGGTCGGACGACTTGAAGATGAATCGTGATAATGCTGTTATTCGGCCGGTGAGGCGCTGAGCTTTCCTCAAGTTTCTTGGTGGTAGCATATCTTGGAGTGCCTTTACCTTAAGCTTGCTGGGGTTTTCCTTAATGCCCCGCTCGGTGACGATATACCTCAGGAAGCACCCACTTTTAGCGCCGAACAAACACTTCTGAGGATTTAACTTTATTCCATATGTCCGGAGGGTCTGGCAGATCTCCTTAATATCTGCATAAAGATCGGTAGCTCAGAGGGATTTAATTAATATGTCGTTGACATATACCTCCATGTTGCGTCGATCTGCCGCCGGAAGACTTTGTTCATCAGCCTCTGGTAGGTGGCTCCTGCATTCTTCAAGTCGAACGACATTACGTTGTAGTAGTAGGTACCGTCGACGGTGATGAAGCTAACTTTCTCTTGCTCTTCGCAGGCGAGCGGCATTTAATGATACCCCTGATATGCGTCCAACATGCATATCAGCTCACACCCGGCCGTGGAGTCTACCATCTAATTGATTCTGGGCAAGGGATAAAATTCCTTTAGACACGGCTTGTTAAGATCCCGGAATTCGATGCAAACCCTCCATTTATTACCCGGCTTGGAGACCAGCACCACATTGGCGAGCCAGCTCGAAAACTGAACTTCGCGTATGTGGTCGGCATCCAATAGCTTCTCAATCTCTGTACGGATAATCAGGTTCTATTCAGCACTGAATTCTCTCTTTCTCTGCTTCACCTGTCGAGCGTCCGGTCGGACGTGGAGCTCATGCTGCGCGACGCTCGAGGAAATGACGAGCAGCTCATGTGTTGACCATGCGAAGACATCATGGTTCTGCTAAAGGCATCTGATCAACTTGGTCTTCTACTTGGCCTCCAAGTCAGACGCTATGAAAGTTGTCGCCTCTGCTCGGCCCGGATGTATCTGTACTTCCTCCTTTTCTTCATAAATTAAAGTGGAAGGCTTCTCGGTTATGGCACTTACCTCCATCCGGGGCGTTTTCCTAGGGACTTTGCTTCCGTTTTAACCATCTTGACGTAGCAGCGCCAAGCAGCCAACTGATCTCCTCTTACTTCTCCGACCTGATCCTCCACCGGGAACTTGATCTTCTGGCAGAAGGTTGAGACAACCGTCCAGAATTCATTGAGGGTCGGTCAACCCAAGAGGGCATTGTAGGCTGAGGGGGCATCTACTACGATAAAGTTGGTGGCCCTCATCCTCCGAAGTGGTTCCTCCCCGAGCGAGATGGCCATCTTGATCTGCCAATCGGCAAGACTTCATTACTGTTAAACCCATATAGAGGGGTTGTCATTGGTAACAGCTCGCCTCGGTCAATTTGGAGCTGGTCGAATGCCTTCTTGAAAATGATATTGATCGAGCTGCCTGTGTCAACGAATATATGGTGATTAGTGTGATTGACTAATACCGCTCGAATAATGAGTGTGTCGTCGTGTGACACTTCAACTCCCTCGAGATCACGAGGACCGAAGCTAATCTCGGGTCCACTGGCTTACTCTAGACTGCAGTCCATCGCATGGATTTCTAACCGCTGAGCGTGTGACTTCCTAGTTCGGTTGGAATCTTCGCCGGTCGGCCCGCCAGCTATGATGTTGATCTCCCCTCGAGCAGCATTGCTCCTGTTCTCCTCCTCCCGAGCGGACGACCTGTTTCGCTCTCGCCTGGCTCTTGCCGTCTCTGCGCTCCTCCGATGAGGCGGCCTCAGGGATCGCCTTGCTTCTTCTCTCCGCTCGGAATGATGATACTCGTGTCGCCGTTCAGGAGAGGGGGATTGGTGACGATAACTCCTAGGCACCGGTCGGCGACCGGGTTGAACCCATGACAGTCGCGGGTGTTATGAGTTGCAGACTAATGGAACGAGTAGAACAAAGGGGTCCATACCTTCCCCTTGGGTCTCGACCGCTCTGCGGCAACATGCTGGACGGCGTGCGACCTTGCTTTCCTGGTGTGACCGCACTCCTTCGGCCTGTGGCCCTCTCGGCGGCTGATGGCTGGACGACGGTCGTCTCTCGGTTGGCGCCGATGGTTCGGATGGAGCCTTCTTCCTGTAGGACCGTGATCGTTCGATAGAGGGGGGTGAATATCGATTCGAAAATTCGAGTGTAAAAGTACGCAGCGGGAAAGTAAATGAACACAGTTGATTTTACTTCGTTCGGAGCCTGTGACGACTCCTACTCGAAGGCCCGTGGTCCTTGACCACTTTCGTTGGGCAATCACTAGCAATTCGAATATGATTACAAAAAGCGTACAGGAAATGCTAATGAAACAAAGTAATACCGACAAGGAAATTAACCAACGAAGAAGGAGCACTTTGTCGGAACTTTGTTAGCGTCGTAGGAGCGTAGAGCAGCAGGACTAGCAGTCGAAGAGTTTTCAGTTGTTGTTTGAAGCTCCACCCCTGGGGCTTCTTTTATATGCTGCTCCGAGCGCCTGGATCCCTTCCGGGCGCCCTGGTGCGACGTGGCAAGTCCAGTCAGGATGCTCCACGTGGCGAGGCGATGCAGAGGATAAAAGTTGCCTCCGAGCGCCCGGATCCCTTCCGGGCGCCCGGATCCCCTCCGGGCGCCCGGATCCCTTCCGGGCGCCCGGATCCCCTCCGGGCGCCCGGACCACCTTTTTCCAGAGATTCCTTCTCCTGCAAAACAAGGTTAGTCCGAGGTAAAATATATCCTGCAACACAGATTGTTAGCACAATTTATAAAGTATGAATTAACAGAAAAAAGTATGACTTAGATTCCGTCTTTCCAAGACCGGAATCTAGTCACGATCTCGGCTTAGATTTCTGAAATGGATCTAAGCCGGATCGACGCCTAATGTTCCCTTCCCGGGAAGGCGTCCTCGCAGTCACTCCCCTCCAGTGACTTACCTCACTTACCTGTCAGACGTCCGGTCAGCCCTTCGACCCGTCTGCACTTCTCGCCAGCTATCCGGTCAGCCCATCGACCTAGCTTTCCGGTCAGCCCGTCGACCCGCTTGGACTTCTCGCCAGCTATCCGGTCAGCCCGTCGACCTAGCTGGGCTTCGTGCCAGACATCCGGTCAGCCCGTCGACCTGTCTGGACTTCTCCTGCACACTCGATCAAAGTGTCAGACAACAACAAAACTAACTTAACCCATTTGTCATTCATCAAAACCTAGGTTAGACCGTCAGTGCTACCCGCACCAACAATCTCCCCCTTTTTGATGGAATGACAATCTGGTTAAGTTAGTAAAAAGACTGCAAAAAATAAGTAAAACAGGTACATGGTTTTTTAAAGTTAGTTTTGGTGTTTTCAATTTGGTTTAGCTAACTTAACCACCTAACCCTCCCCCTTTGGCATTCATCAAAAAAAATAGGCAAGGGTAAACAAGCATAGTATAGAGTTACTGTAAAAATTTGTTAATTTAAGACACAGTTAATTTTGCAAAATATCTAAGTTTGATTCAAAATTCAAAGATACTGATAAAAGTATAATTTTTAAAACCAAGTTAAAAGTAGTCAAGTTGACCTGGGGGAGTCTTAGATTAAAACATAAAAAAATTTGCTTTAAAGTTTACTTTTTAGCTTTTGACAAGTAGCTAAGTTATGAAAAACTTAGATTGCAGAGTAATTTTCAAAAGATAATATTTGCAATAATGAATTTTAAAAAGTATAAGTTTAAAGTTAATCAAGTTTAATTTTTCAAACGTGTAAAATTTTCAAATCAGATTTTCAAATTTAGATTTTAAGTAATATTTACTTTTCAAAAGGTAAAATCTAATTTTCAAATTCCAATTTTCAAACACTAAGTTGAATCTAGTTTTCAAATTTGATTTTTCAAAACAAAGCAAGAATTTTTAATTTTTTAAAAAACAAGTAAAATTTTAGCCAAAATAAATTTGTTAAGGCTAATTTGATAAAAGCTAAGTTTGGAAAGTTTAATTTTCAAGCATATGTTACAAAACTGAATAAGTTTAAATTGTAATAATTTTCAACTTTAAAATCAAGTTTAAAAATTAGGTGGGATTTTTAAACTTCCAATTTTTCAAGCACTCAGTTGAATTTAACTTTTTGAAAACTAGTGTTCAAAAATAAGTTAGTTTTAAAATAGATGTACAAAGATATACAAAATTTTAATTAATTTCTCCCCCTGAACGTGACACTTAAAATTAAACAGCTGTCTAACCAATTAGGTACTAACTAACTATCAGAATAAAGTAGCTTTCACTTGGTTAGTCAGATTAAGTTGATTATAAGCAGTCAGTGTTTGACTTGACTGATGAACTTAATCTGATTAATGTCTTATTTGTATTTAACGTCCAGACTTATGCCGATGCACTGAAATAAGCATCTTAAGTCCAGACAGTTGGCCTATGCATCTCACCCCTTTCTATGTTTGTCAAACACAAGCAAGGTAAAACTAGGGTGTTGGTGAGATGCTCAAAAACTAGTCCTATGGGTACATGCTTTCTGAGGATTCAAAACTAGTCTAAGGCCAAAACTGTTTTTGAAAATCTAAAAATGGAAAGTTTTGAAAATAAACAAGTTTAACTTATAATTTGAAAGCAATAATTTTGAAAGTATTTTGAAATTCAAAATTCCTAGACTACCAAGATAGAACATAATCAATGCAGGTCTGAAATATCACTAGATAGATCCAAAATATTTTACAGGTAGTGTAGCTACAGAAGTGAGTCATAACTGGAGCTACTGAGATGATGAAGGGGGTGGTCCAGATCCCAAGGATCGGAGAAGCGCCATCAGCTCAGTGTGTCGGGTCTCCCTGGCAGCTCGTAACTCGGCAACCTCTCGCCGTATGTCCCGATGAAAATCAGAGTTCTCCTGCTGGAGACTCGCCATAGCTCTCTCTAGTCCGGTCATACGGTCGGCTAGAGTGCAGGGAGCGTGACGTGGTGCTCGAGCTGGGGGCGGTGGTGGAGCCGGTGCGGCTTCCTCTGGAAACAGTGCGAGCATGAACTCGGGCTGGTGCTGTGCCCCCCTCCGCCAAGACAAAGTCCCGTCATCCCTATCTACGTGGATACCAGCTAGAGAGAAGTTCCGAGCTACTATAACATCGAACTCGGTCATATAGGCAATGTCTCCTCTAGTGACATCAATGTGCAACGAGGACATATAGGCTGTCAGAATGTGACAGAATGGCATGTGGACTCGTCTATCAGTCACGTATCCAGCCGAGTAGATAATGGTGGAGAAGATATGTAGGCTGATGTCAATATCTAACCTATGACTCAGGGCATAGAGTAAAAATGAATGGAATGAGCGCATCACAGCGATGTCCCGAGTAGTCAGTGGTAAAATGCAAAGGACTAAGACCCTATAAAGAGCGTAGTCCTGGACTCGAAGTTCTACCGACCTAAACTGGGTCACAGTGGGATCTCGCTCTCCCCCAAAAAAATACGAATAAATCGTATCGAGAGTAATATGTGAGTAGGGATCTCCGAATGGTAGATCC
Source organism: Zingiber officinale (assembly GCF_018446385.1). Taxonomy (NCBI): domain Eukaryota; kingdom Viridiplantae; phylum Streptophyta; class Magnoliopsida; order Zingiberales; family Zingiberaceae; genus Zingiber; species Zingiber officinale. The sequence continues at coordinate 191,227,626 of NC_055987.1, forward strand.
CTGGGAGGATAGCACAAGAAAGAACAAGTAGATGGACGTAACTCTAAACACTCTCAGATAGTCGTAGGGGAAAATATGATATCAGTACCCGCTGCCCTAGTGGTATAGGTGAGATCGTCTACTTTCACTAGGTTATTGCAAAATTCAGCACACAGACTTATGTTTACTGGACTGGTACATTCGACAAGGTTCTTTAAGTTATAGTGGTTTATAACCTCTATAACTGAGGGACATGAACCTAGAAAGAACGATCTATCTATGCAGGTAGTCCTAATGGCCTTATAAACGGTTGACTCAAACTTAATCCTTAGTTCATCTGTGGGAAACCTAGGGTCAGTGCTAGCATTAGAGGGTCCAGCGCCAGTATTTGTTCGTTTCCTACTGTATATAAAAAAGATATTCTAAGAAAAAATGAGAAGACAAATTCTAATAAATTTTTAGAGAGGGGAAAAAGTTTTACCGAGGAGCCATCGACAAATTTAGATCTTACAACCTCGGTTGAATCGCAGCAGCGTCTTCACCGCAAGAAAATTTTGATTTAAAATACTCTCGCACTGAGGTTCGGAGTGAACCTTGGCAAAAGTGAAGTTTTAGTAGGGCAAGGGTTGGGGGCGCCTGCTGCCCCTTATTTATAGGGAGCTCCGAGCGCCTAGAGCCATTTCGGGCGCCCGGAGTTGATTTTAGGCGGGGCGCCCGGATTCCCTTCCGGGCACCCCGGAAGTGAATATCAGGGGTGCCCTTTTTTTTTTTTTTTTTGAAATTAAGTTTTAAGTTTGAAATTAAAATCTTGAAATTTAATTTTTAAGTTTGAAATTAATTTTTTGAAATTAATTTTAAAGTTTTGAATTTAATTTTTAAGTAAAAAAAATTTTGAAATTAATTTTTAAGTTTAAAATTTTGAAATTAAGTTTTAAGTTTAAAATTAAAATTAATTTTTAAGTTTAAAATTGAAATTAAAATTTTGAAATTAATTTTTAAGTTTAAAATTAAAATTTTGAAATTGATTTTTAAGTTTAAAATTAAAATTTTGAAATTAATTTTTAAGTTGAAAATTGAAATTTTGAATTAATTTTTAAGTTTAAAATTGAAATTTTGAAATTAATTTTTAAAATTAAAATTTTGAAATTAATTTTTAAGTTTACAATTGAAATTTTGAAATTAATTTTTAAGTTTAAAATTAAAATTTTGAAATTAATTTTTAAGTTTAAAATTAAAATTTTGAAATTGATTTTTAAGTTTAAAATTAAAATTTTTAAGTTTAAAATTGAAATTTTGAAATTAATTTTTAAATTTAAAATTGAAAATTTGAAATTAATTTTTAAGTTTAAAATTAAAATTTTGAAATTGATTTTTAAGTTTAAGATTAAAATTTTGAAATTGATTTTTAAGTTTAAAATTAAAATTTTGAAATTAATTTTTAAGTTTAAAATTAAAATTTTGAAATTGATTTTTAAGTTTAAAATTGAAATTTTGAAATTAATTTTTAAGTTTAAAATTGAAATTTTGAAATTAATTTTTAAGTTTAAAATTGAAATTTTGAAATTAATTTTTAAGTTTAAAATTGAAATTTTGAAATTAATTTTTAAGTTTAAAATTGAAATTTTGAAATTAATTTTTAAGTTTGAATTAAAATTTTGAAATTAATTTTTAAGTTTAAAATTAAAATTTTGAAATTAATTTTTAAGTTTAAAATTAAAATTTTGAAATTAATTTTTAAGTTTAAAATTAAAATTTTGAAATTGATTTTTAAGTTTAAAATTGAAATTTTGAAATTAATTTTTAAGTTTAAAATTAAAATTTTGAAATTAATTTTTAAGTTTAAAATTAAAATTTTGAAATTAATTTTTAAGTTTAAAATTAAAATTTTGAAATTGATTTTTAAGTTTAAGATTAAAATTTTGAAATTGATTTTTAAGTTTAAGATTAAAATTTTGAAATTAATTTTTAAGTTTAAAATTAAAATTTTGAAATTGATTTTTAAGTTTAAAATTGAAATTTTGAAATTAATTTTTTAAGTTTAAAATTAAAATTTTGAAATTAATTTTTAAGTTTAAAATTAAAATTTTGAAATTAATTTTTAAGTTTAAAATTAAAATTTTGAAATTGATTTTTAAGTTTAAAATTGAAATTTTGAAATTAATTTTTAAGTTTAAAATTGAAAATTTGAAATTAATTTTTAAGTTTAAAATTAAAATTTTGAAATTGATTTTTAAGTTTAAAATTAAAATTTTGAAATTAATTTTTAAGTTTAAAATTGAAATTTTGAAATTAATTTTTAAGTTTAAAATTAAAATTTTAAAATTAATTTTTAAGTTTGAAATTAAAATTTTGAAATTAATTTTTAAGTTTAAAATTTAAGCTTTATTCATCTCACCCGATCTATATTATCAATCAAGGAATCCTATGATTTTGTGAGATGAAATTGGATTGTTAATTATGGAGTTTTTGGTTTAACTTGTGTTAGATTCAGATTTAGCTTTGGTTTCCACAAATAGGCAATATTCGAATAAACTTCTAAGCTTGGTGAGTCACATGGACATCATTAGAAGTAACCAACCTTTCGAGGTTTTCCGAATAGTCCTATCCACGGAGCTTAGTACTAAATCCTGGTCTAACTGGTTAGGATTCATTTAAGGGTAGCTTCGGTCAGTTCCACTTGGCCAAATGCACCAGATCGAACTCATATCTTTCTAGACATGCGATGCCCAAGTTTCCCTAACGTACTATCATCCAAAAACTTCACCAATACGATGATTCAAGTTAAACTCGGTCTCTAATCATAATTACCCTGCCGGGTTAGTTTGTTTTAGGTTACCCTGTCGGATAAGTTAGTTTTGGAGGTGCCAGCTATTCTGGAGCCTCCCCCTGAATTATTGGTCATTAATTTAAATTTTGGTTTTAGGTTTGTGTCGATTCCTTTTGTAGTTATGGTTAACTTGGTGATAATTTTGTTGATTTTTAAAGTGTTTAGATTTTGAATTTGATTTAGGTTTGTATTTTGGATTTTGGTTTGGTTTATTCGATTTTATATAATGTATTTTTTCTTTAGGTATATAATATTGATTAAGTCCTATTTGCGTGGTTAAGCACGCTTTCGGAACCCAAGCTAGATTGGTTGATTTGTATTGAGTTATTAATGATTTGAAGGTTTTATTTGAATTCGACTTATATCCTAGTCCGGTTTTATTATAGCATGCTTTTTGATTATTTAGGATTAAGTCTAGATTTTTTGATCTTGTTGTGAATTTTTGTAACATTTCTTTTAAATTGTTAATCTCATTTTTTAATAATAAATTCTCCTCCTCAAGTGTTAGATCTTGAGTTGGATTTGAATTTTTGATTTGTTCCTTGAGGTTTTGATTTTCCTCAAGAAGTGATTTGTTTTCATTTTCTATTTTAATTAATTTACTATTTAAACAGGAAATAATTCTAAAAAAAAAATGTTTAAATTAAAATATACCTCATTCGGGCCTTTGGAAACGAGTACGGACTCGTGGCTTGTTTCGGGTTCAGACCCGTCTTCATCTTCCGACTCATCTTTTGTTTCAGCTTCGTGGGTCATCAGTGCGAGATGGCTCTGATGTTTCTACTCTTCTTCCTCCGATTCGTCCGAGGAGTCGTCCCACGTTGCTTTGAGTGCCTTCTTTTTGGTTGGCTTTGGTTTGTCAAACTTCAGTTTTGGGCATTCGTTCTTGTAGTGTCCCTTTTTATTGCAACCGAAGCAAGTCACGTTCCTTTGTTCTGAGGGAGAACTGATCTTTTGAAGGTCCTTTTTGCTGAAACTCCTTTTTCTCCTGGTGAACATTTTTCTTACCAAGTTCACCAGGTGTTCTTCGTCTTCGGAGTCTTGGTCGGAATCTTCTTCAAATTCAGGCTTGCTTTTCTTTTCTTTGGAGGAACCTGCAAATAAAGCTATACCTTTCTCGGCTCCAGCATTAGTTTGTTCATGTAATTCTAATTCACAGAAAAGCTCGTCTAATTTTAACTTAGAAAGATTTTTAGAAATTTTGTAGGCATCTACGATTGATGCCCACAAACTATTGCGTGGAAAAGCATTTAATGCGCACCTTATTAAGTCTCTATTTTCCATTTGGTGGCCTATCGCATGAAGCCCGTTGAGGATGTCCTTGATCCTCGCGTGGAGTTGATTCACCGTTTCACCTTCCTGCATTTTTATATTAAGAATTTTATTCAAAAGCAGGTCTCGTTTTGTTACCTTGGCGTCGCTCGTTCCCTCGTGCAGCTCGATCAATTTGTCCCACAGCTCTTTAGCGTTTTTTTGTGGACCGACTCTGTTCAGTTCTTCTCTTGTTAATCCGCACTGTAGAGTGTTGATTGCTTTATTTTCTGTTGACGCCTTTTTCTTCAAATCTGCTGTCCAGTTTTCAGGATCCAGTATATTCCCGGAGTTGTCCGCTGGAATTTTATAGGGTCTCGTAACGCTCATCCACTGGTCGAAGTCTGTTTTGAGGTAGACCTCCATGCGCTCCTTCCAGTACAGAAAATCGTCCCCGTTGAAGAGTGGAGGTCGTACTGTGCTGAATCCTTCTGTCTGAGACATTTTAGTCCTGCGCACAGAAGAAAGAAGAGAAAAACAAAAATTCTAAGACTTGGTCTTGGATTAGTAGTGCGAAAGAAAAAAAATTATAGAAGTATCTAAATTGGTGTTGCACCAATTTAGATTTAATTGCAACAGAAAAAAAATTCGTAAAACTGAAAACCAAAAAAAAAATAATTTTTCACCCCCTGTCTGATTGGTGGTTGCACCAAATTAGAGCGGTACCTGCTCTGATACCACTTGTAGGACCGTGATCGTTCGATAGAGGGGGGGTGAATATCGATTCGAAAATTCGAGTGTAAAAGTACGCAGCGGAAAAGTAAATGAACACAGTTGATTTTACTTCGTTCGGAGTCTATGACGACTCCTACTCGAAGGCCCGTGGTCCTTGACCACTTTCGTTGGGCAATCACTAGCAATTCGAATATGATTACAAAAAGCGTACAGGAAATGCTAATGAAACAAAGTAATACCGACAAGGAAATTAACCAACGAAGAAGGAGCACTTTGTCGGAGCTTTTTAGCGTCGTAGGAGCGTAGAGCAGCAGGACTAGCAGTCGAAGAGTTTTCAGTTGTTGTTTGAAGCTCCACCCCTGGGGCTTCTTTTATATGCTGCTCCGGGCGCCTGGATCCCTTCCGGGCGCCCTGGTGCGACGTGGCAAGTCCAGTCAGGATGCTCCACGTGGCGAGGCGACGCAGAGGATAAAAGTTGCCTCCGGGCGCCCGGACCACCTTTTTCCAGAGATTCCTTCTCCTGCAAAACAAGGTTAGTCCGAGGCAAAATATATCCTGCAACACAGATTGTTAGCACAATTTATAAAGTATGAATTAACAGAAAAAAGTATGACTTAGATTCCGTCTTTCCAAGACCGGAATCTAGTCACGATCTCGGCTTAGATTTCCGAAATGGATCTAAGCCGGATCGACGCCTAATGTTCCCTTCCCGGGAACGCGTCCTCACAGTCACTCCCCTCCAGTGACTTACCTCACTTACCTGTCAGACGTCCGGTCAGCCCTTCGACCCGTCTGAACTTCTCGCCAGCTATCCGGTCAGCCCATCGACCTAGCTGGATTTCTTGCCAAGCGTCCGGTCAGCCCGTCGACCCGCTTGGACTTCTCGCCAGCTATCCGGTCAGCCCGTCGACCTAGCTGGGCTTCGTGCCAGACATCCGGTCAGCCCGTCGACCTGTCTGGACTTCTCCTGCACACTCGATCAAAGTGTCAGACAACAACAAAACTAACTTAACCCATTTGTCATTCATCAAAACCTAGGTTAGACCGTCAGTGCTACCCGCACTAACACTTCCTTCTTGGCGCCTGGGCTTCCTCCATGTTTATGTACTCATTGGCCTTCTTCAACATGTGGTCGTAGTCGTGGGGTGGCTTCCGGACGAGCGATCGGAAGAAGTCCCCGTCCACAAGCCCTTGCGTGAACGCATTCATCATGGTCTCAGACGAGACCGAGGGGATATCCATTGCCACCTGGTTGAAGCATTGGATGTAGGCTCGAAGAGTCTCCCTCTGGCCTTGCTTCATGGAGAATAGGCTGACGCTTGTTTTCTGATAACGTCTGCTACTCGCGAAGTGGTGAAGGAAATCCATTCGGAAGTCCTTAAAGCTCTTGATTGACCCATCCGGTAACCTCCGAAACCACTGCTGTGCCGAGCCGGAGAGCGTGGTAAGGAATACTCGGCACTTGACTCCATCTGTGTACTGATGCAGAGTGGCGGCGTTATCAAACTTGCCGAGATGGTCGTCCGGGTCGGTCGACCCGTTATGTTCGTCGATCACCAAGGGAGCGTAGTGCCTCGGCAATGGATCTTGTAGAATGGCCTCGGAGAATTGTCGGTTGACCCGCTCGAGCGACGAATCAGCTCGGGGCGCTTTGCCTTTTCTTGTGTCCCGTACGGGAGCCTCATCTGAGGAAGAACCCCGATCCTGGTTGGCCTGAGCGATTTCTGAGGGTGTGAAATAACACCCGGTGAAACGGAATGGGCAATGGTGGAACTTCTCCTGGAGTGTCGAATGACATCTTGTTTTGTCCCCAGATGGAAAGCTGCTCCGGCCAATCCTCGTGCGCCGCCCGATCCCCTGAGGCCGACGTCGCTTGCTGCGCCAGACGATCGGCTAATGCCTTTTGTTGCTGCTGTTCAGCTATCTTTGTCGCTTGCACTTGAATGAGCGCATCGAGCTCCTATGGAGTGAGCGTCACGGTGTGGAGACATCCAGCTTCTTCTATCTCCTCAGCTCGGATTCAGGTGCGTTCCCACAGACGGCACCAAATTTGTTCATGCCCGAAGATGAGTCGACGGGCGCTGGGAAGGTGGCGCTCACGCTGATCGGGTGTTGACTGAAGGCGACGTGGATCTCTGCCAAACTAAACCTGCAACCACAAGTCGTTAGTGTCGAGCCAGGGAGGGGTTCCCCGATGATGGCCCTCCGACGCTCAAGTCAGGCAACGGCAAGTGAATGAAGAATGAAGTGGAGAAGAAAGAGCAGCAGCATAACTGTAGCTACAGTAGTGGACCTACCTCCGTCGAAGCCTGGAGGTCCTTATATAGGGCTCCCGGGAGGCACGTGCACGTTTCTCGAAACGTGCACATTTCCCGAAGCATACCTGGAAAGGACGTATCAGAAAAGCATGTCTGACGTCATACCTCAATAGCTCGAGCATATCCCTGACGTGACAATGAAAGCTTCCACCGTACGATTTTCTGTCTGACTATGCTGTCGACCGTGTCGCCTGTCGATGATGTTGGTCCCTAGAAAGATATCGCCAACTGCTCCTTTTGTCTGTTACTGGGTCAAGCGGGAGAGTCGCTCGGCCAGTTTGTCGTCTGGGTAATACAATGGCCGGGCCGAGTGCCCGCTCGGTCGATGACCTGCTACTCGGCGCCACCCTACCGTAGCGGGGAAGCCATGTCTGCCAAGTCGAGACGGCATTCATTGCTTAGCCGAGCGGGGAGATCGCTCGGCCTTCGTTTCTCCCTGCTGAGCTTTGTGAGTGCCGGAAGCTCAATGTCTGACCGAGCTTTCGAAGTGTCGAGTCGGCTACTCTTCCTATTGATCGGGAAGATAATTCGTCCGCTCGAACGTCTGTCTAGAACATTAACCATGTTGACCTCTTATTGGGAGGATCCCATCTTACCACGAGATCAATTACAGAGGAATGATGTAGAGCTTTTCACGATCAACAATTCAAAACTTCTTGTAGAAGACGACAACAAACGATTGAGCAATGCTGAAGAAGAATTGAGTGGTTCGGAGACTCGAAGCTTCTCATGATAGACAGCAGCCACTAAGTTTCTCACACACTAAGCATTTCAGAGCTTCTCGCATGCTGATCAATAGTCAAAATGAAAATTTAACTGTGATAATGTATATATATATATAATAATTAATAATGAATTAATAATGTGGTAACGTCCATTTCCAAGTTAGCTGGCTCTCCTTTATTGAAGCAATTAGCTGTCCCTCCACTCTTATTAATACCTCTCAACTTATTTTTTTTTCTTTAAAATATTGTAATTAAATTCGGCCTTTAGAATAAGGTAGTATTTATCCTTTATATAAAGTCTCCATCAAAGTAATCTTCTTTACCGTGACAAATTCCGCTCGAACCAACAGAACCCATTAATGAACACATCCATGATATCAAAAATTGATCACGATCATATATAATATCGGAGAAACATTCTCAAAGATCATAAAAGCTTCCCCTCAGTACTTGTACAGTCTTGAAATAAAAGAAACTGCAACACTAGCCGTGATTTGGGAAAGGGGCAATTAAGCAGACCATTAACGTACAAAAGCCACCTTTTTTAGCATCTTTTTATTGCGATCGTTTTAAACAATCAATCTGCCCAACCAAACTTACGGATGAAGGAGACTTTTTTAAAGGAGAGATGTTGTTGATTTTAATAACTGCGCGCAAGTTGACCGTTTGTTATAGATTGATGGTTCACTTGTCGGTTAGGTGTTTACCTGCAGTTAGCTGAAATGATTGAGAAAGCATCAGCAAGTTGCTTCTTCTTCTTCTATCCATCAGCTAGATGTGCGATTAAAGAGAGGACAAAGAAGCAATATATTGTGGTCTTTCTTCTTCTTCTTCTTCTTCTTCTTCTACTCTCAGTCATCTCTATCCTCTTTAATTTGTCGTTGCTGACTCAATTTGCTCTGTAATAAATTTGAGAAAGGAAGGAATCAGGAGCAGTTTTGGGGTTTTGGCGGCCATGGCGATGCCTTTAGAATTCGCAGCGTACGTAGTGTGCATGGTGTGGAGTGCTTTCGGAGACTGGGTGTCGTGGTGCCTCTCGGCTGCCGACGCAATCGCCGGCGCCGCCAGGTTCGGAGATTTCAACCGCTTCGTCCTTGTTTGATTCTTTCTTCTTTTAGCTATTTATTTGTGTATGTAATGTAAGAAGATCAGAGTAAACAGAGCAGTGAATTGCCATTTTTATTCTCATTCTCGTCTGATTAGTTCTTAGATTTTGTCATGTCATCGGATTAATTCTAAAGGTCAAAAAATTAGGAAAAAGATATTGAAGCAACTGAAATGTATCAATGAATTAATGATCAATATGTAATTTCCTGCTGTCAATTTTCTCAAACCTAAAGGATTTGCAAAGAACTATCGAAGATCAAGTGGCATATTAAAACACATGAAAGATATCAATTCCTGTCCCTAAAGCATAGTGAAATTCTTCCCACCTCCTACCATCGCATCATTACACCAGGGACATGTGTCTCCAGAGTCATGGTACCACGGTTGAATATCCATATTATCTCTCAGGTACTCACAGTTCGAACCCCATCTATAACGTATTTATAGGAATTTTTCCTCTAAATGGGGAGCGTAATCAAAGGATGCTGGGCTTCTGGGCTGACAACCGCGTGCACTTCCCGATTTACCCCTGGTGGTTGATGGAAAATTTTCGTAGGACCAGACCGGTCACCCCAGAGATAGTCAATGAGGCTGACTGGGATTATCATTTTAATCCCCTCAGATGGGTCTAGTGGCTAACGCATGAGGTGTTGTCACAGGTACCCACGGTTCGAACCCCAGCTACGACTTATTTGTAGGAATTTTTCCTCTAAATGGGGAGCGTAATCAAAGGATGCTGGGCTTCTGGGCTGACAACCGCGTGCACTTCCCGATTTACCCCTGGTGGTTGGTGGAAAATTTTCGTGGGACCGGACCGGTCATCCCAGAGATAGTCAATGAGGCTGACTGGGATTATCATTTTAATCCCCTCAGATGGGTCTAGTGGCTAACGCATGAGGTGTTGTCACAGGTACCCACGGTTCGAACCCGAGCTACGACGTATTTGTAGGAATTTTTCCTCTAAATGGGGAGCGTAATCAAAGGATGTTGGGCTTCTGGGCTGACAACCGCGTGCACTTCCCGATTTACCCCTGGTGGTTGGTGGAAAATTTTCCTGGGACCGGACCGGTCACCCCAAAGATAGTCAATGAGGCTGACTGGGATTATCATTTTAATCCCCTCAGATGGGTCTAGTGACTAACGCATGAGGTGTTGTCACAATGAGATCTAAGGTTCAAATCTCGGCAAAGTCGAGGTAAATATCTCCTTTATATGTTAGTCATTATTCCAAAGGCTAGTAGTTATCCATGATTTACCTCTTCATTTTGGGATAGACTGACGGAGATGTTGGGATGAACGTATTGATATTTTTTTTTTTCCCAACAATTACACCAGGGACATGTGTTCCACTTTCAAATGTGGTTGCTTGTCTAATTGCCGGAGATTCAATTGGCTACTTAAAAACATCAATTTTGATTAGTTGTAATCGAACGTGGTCCTCCATTTAATATTTGTACCATGTTTTTTATTGGGAATCAAAAGGACATATTTTGATTACTATCGTAGATCTACACTATTGCAAAATATTTTCTCATTTAAAATTCTAATTTCGATCCTTATCATTCCTCTTTATAATTTTCTACTACAAATTCTTCATATAATTACTTGCTAATTAGAAGCTTTGTTATATAAGATCTCTTCTAATGCCATGCTCTTTAATTTTGCAAAATAGACGAGCACAAACTATCAATAAAATTAGATGATAAAAAAATATTGTTGACTGAGTACATTTACCTTTTTCTCCCTTCCTCCAAGACGACATATTGAATGGGGGAAAATTATTAACTTTATTTAAATTATATGGCCACCTGTTGATTAAGAAAATAAAATTATTTTTTTTAAGAAAAACTATTTTGTTTTTTTGGATAGAGTGGGAGACTCATAATTAATAAACTATGAATTATTCACTGTCATGTTGACTGTTTCAGATAAGGCAGAAGATATGACTCACCTAATCCAATACCTTTCTTTTTTTAAAAAAAAATATATTAATAATGTGGCAAAAAGAACATCATTATCACTATCGTTTCAACAGCTAATTAGTATTAATTATCACTATTAATTTTTTAAAAAAAAATATTAGAGATGAGTAGTATAAAGAAATTACTGGAACATGTTTAATTATTGTTAGTATTTGTTTCTAGGGGAAATTTCATTTCATGGTTGTTTGATCGCCACCTGGCGCTTGTTGATTTGTTTGGCGTCGTGGCCGATGTGGCGATGATGTCGCTATTCTATTTATATCGCCAAGTGGCACTCCGTGCGTGTCTAAAACCGACACCGATGCACGAAATCTGACACGCGGCACAGAATCCACCGCCCACGACTCCTTTTCTCAGATATCAAGGAGATCTAAAACGTCCGGGCATTTTACAAAGAAGCCCTATTAATTATAAAAAGTGCCTCCTGAAATTATCTTTCTTAAAACAAAAGTATCCAGCTGATTACAGTTGATTAGAAAAGGATAGCTTTCGTCTATCATAAGAACAATCTATAATATAATAGAAAAAAATAGAATATTTATAAAAAAATGAAAGAATATTACGTTTCAAGAGTAATTTTAAAAATAGAGATAAGATTTTAAGTACGAAATTAAAAAATAAAATTGGAGTATTTGTTTTGGATGAAAATATATTAAAATAATTTTTTGATAATTTTTTGATAATTTTTTAAAAAATATTATTTTTACGGAAATAAAAATATTACAGCTAGAAATAGCTGGAAAAAAAGATACGATGAGGGCTTTTATCAAAATACGTTTCTGTTTAAGGGTTTTTTCAGATATCAGGAAATTAAAGCTCTGTAGACTCTGAGTGCTCTGACAAAAGTTCTATAAATGCGCTCCATAGTTTGATGACCCCTCATCTTCCTCCGATCAGTGGTGGGACTTTTTCTTCCCAAAGCCAAGAGAAGGTTTGACCATGGCGACGCTCACTGTTCCCGAGCCAGTTCCTTCCCCGGCTGAGGACGCCGAGAGCATCCACAAGGCCGTCCATGGTATTCACTTTCTCTCAACTTGATGTGCTTGTTGCTTTGAATCCGTCTTGGTTGATTGCTATTTTGGCAGTAGCGCACAGGTGCAGATCTAATGCTTGATCATTTGTCTGTGAGTTCAAGATGACTTTTTTTTAACGCCGATCAGATATCTGTAGCAGTAACACACAGTTGTATGCAGATCTACTTAGATCATTCCTCTATGAGTTCAAGATTACTTTTTTTTAACACCGATCAGAAATAAATCTACATATTTCCCAGAAAATAGAGAGGTTTCATCTTTCTAAGTGATATGAACTTGTTATCTCTGATAGTTTTTGTGATCATAACACAGACCAAGGAAGAAGTCTTCAAGAAATGAGTTTTTTTTATTTAATGGATCAGGCAAATAATTGGTTTGATATCTGAAATTGTTTTCTTCTTGTCCAATTGATTTACATAGATTTTTTCTTCTTTTAATAATTGATAGAAGATTGATTTTTCAAACCTTTGATAATGTGATATTCCATAATGAAACTCATAAAAGAGGAGCACAGAGATTATAGTCTTCATTTCCATGTGTTATTTATGTTTCCTAGTATTGTTATGTTCTTTGGAAATCTCCTTGTAAGAGTTTGCAAAAGTGTTCTGTTTGTCCATCCCTGAAGCCTTGTCCCTTTGAAGCCTAATGTCTAGCAATGGGTTCATCAAGGCCTCATATAATGTCATTGTGCATAAGAGAGATGCAAGTTCTTCTACAGTGTATTTCGATACCTTGCTCAGATACACTAGTTTTGAATAGCATATATAAATTTATGAAGAAATAGTGAAGCAAAATTTGTATAAGCTAAATAGCCTTACCGCGACATCTACATGTGTCAGGATGGGGAACTAATGAGAAGACACTGATCAACATTTTAGCGCATAGAAATGCCACCCAAAGAAAGCAGATTCAGTTGGCTTACGAGGAATTGTACAACGAGAGTCTCACCAAAAAGCTTGAATCAGAACTGAAAGGAAACTTTGAGGTGGTTATTTTTCTCAACCTTTATTGTCCAATGAATGTTTTTATCTGTAGGGGCAACATCATTTGCAGAAGCTAATATTAATTATTTGAAAATTTTCTAAATGTGAAGAGATCGACATGAACTTAGATATGACTTGAACAGATACTATGAATGTAAGTACATAATTAATGGTAGATTGATAGGACTTGTGGCTTGTTATGCGGTGATATGCTTATGTACACTATCACATTGTAGTGGTGTATCTGATTATGTTTGATTCTTCAGAAAGCTGTATACCGCTGGAATTTTGAGCCAGTCGAGAGAGAGGCCGTGATGGCTTGTATTGCTTTGAGGAAGAGTTTTAATTCTCATGTGATTATAGAAATTGCATGTGTCAACTCACCAAATGAGCTTCTAGCTGTGAAAAAGGCGTACCAAGTTAAATTTAGGCGCTCTCTGGAAGAAGATGTTGCTGCTCACACTGTTGGAGATTTGCGCAAGGTATGTTGCTCTGAAACCATTACTACTATCTGCTATGAAGTTGCAAGGTTTCTGAAGTTTCACTTTTCAGCTATTGTTTGGCCTCGTAAGCACATACCGCTATGACGGAGAGGATATTGATGTGAAGTTAGCGAAATCAGAAGCCAAAATTTTGCAAGAGCATATAAAGGATAATGAACTGAACCATGACGAAATCATAAGAATCTTGGGTACTAGAAGCAAGGCACAGATTTATGCCACTTTCAATAGCTATAGAGAAGAATATGGTACTTCAATTGAAGAGGTATCAATTGAATCTTGAACTTCAACCGCTCGAGTTCTTTGTAGCTGAAATTATTCTAGGGAACTAACCCTTTTTGATACTTTGATCAGGCTTTGGCTGGTGATTCTACAGATGAATATGCACTGGCACTCCGAGCTGCGGTTGCTTGCATCATCGATCCCCACTTGTACTATGTTGAGGTGAACAGATTAACCATGAGTGTTCTAACTCGCGCAATTTACATCATTTTTCTTGTGTAACAACTTAATTGTTTTTTGAGTTTTAGGCTCTTGATGCTGCTCTCGAGAAATCAGATGAAGACACACTGACTCGCATTATCGTACTTCATGCTGAGAAAGATCTTGGGGAGATCAAAGACAAGTTTCATAAGAGGAAGAATGTTCCCCTTGAACATGCAGTGGCTAAGAAGACTTCTGGAGACTACGAGGCGTTTCTTCTCGCTTTGTTGGGTGTCTGATCTACTCTCAGTGTTCTTGTGGGTCTAGTTTTGCTTTCAGAACTTGCTTGTGCTTGAGGCAAACTTTCTTTATCAGCATCTGTCTAGTGCTTGAAGAGCTTGGCTTGGTTTGCTAAATAATTTGGCATGTTTGCTGTTTGTCAGCTATGTTGTTGAGATGTTGCATGAACTAGCTCGATATAAGAATAAATCTTCATATATAGTCGTCTTCTTTTGCTTCTTAATGAACGAAATTTTGTTGTTTTTTATTGTACACAATTAGTCAATTACAATCTCTGAATTGTTACTGGTCCATCCATTCTATTCTCTTTTTATGGCAGCCAAGTTCATATAGAAATGGCAGGCAATGTGAATATATATTTATTCACAATAAGTTTGTAAGATACATTTTCTTTTCCTTCTCTTACAATAATATATATTTATATTTACGGCAAATGGAAATTGTAGTTTTTCACCAAGCTAAATGTTGTGCAACATGAAGAGTTTGTTCAACACCATAGGCGGCTAATGTAACATGTATTATACAATCTGTAATACGATCAAACTAGGCATTAGCTCAGCCTCATCTTCCACCATCTCCCAGTCATCATCAGAATGCTCCTTCTTATCGATGCGGTAAGCTTCCTCGTCAATTGTGGTAGTTTTCTCATTTAGCACAGAATGATGTGTGCCTCCAGACAAGATATTCTTCTCAAAAGTGGAGCATTTTGAGGTGTTGTTAGGCATGCGCCCATCAACACTATCTTGCAGTAACAATACATCCTTGAAGGCATCAAATATTTCTCCACTGTGATCAGGTTAACAGTCTGTTAGATTGTGCATTTTCTATTGTACAACTGTAGAAGAATTGGTAAACCCAAAAGGACGCAAAGATCAAAATTGCTGACTAAAAGAACTATATATGCTATCAAAGAATAATTTATTTCCGCAATTAGACAGACTTACTATAGGTTATCGAGAGTGCAACCACGGTCCATCAAGAAATCCCACAACTGTAGCACAGTGACAGAAGAAAAGTAAGATACTTCTAAATGAATCAGTTACAAATAAATCTCAGATTCTCTACCATGAACATTATAAGTTTTATTAAAATATTTGATAAGCACATTTTTTATATCCAGGATATCTGCTTAACCATGCTTAAAGACATTGGTATATAACAGAATAACAAGGAATGCCATAATTAAAAACCCTCTGCATTGAAGTATATTACATTTTAACCCCTAAAAAAGGAAGAATGAATGAACCTGCAGGACAAACTATGAATCTGTTCTAGCTATTTTAAAACTATTAACAAAGTCGATGCAGATTCAAATTTGTTATATGATATCATATAATTTTAATAACTTTAATAATCAAAAAGTATAATCAGATTAGCAACCTACAATAATTAATAAAAAACATGAACTATTCAAATTAAGGAATATCAGGTTAGAGATAATATTAGCAACGCTAATAATACAAATTAGAAATAATATTCATGATTCCTTTTGAGATTCATAATTCCAAGGTATTTCTTGTATACTTAAGATAAATGAATCTTGGATGGGATACTGCAAATCTGAACATCCAAATTAAATTGGCCAAACATTGTAACTAGGTACTAACCCCGTTATTCATCTCAATCATATGTTGCTATATCATGTTGGTGTTCTCTACTTCTAGTGGATATTAAATATGCAATTAATCATTATCCTTAGTTCCTAATTACCTTGGCATTCTTCTCTGCTTCCTTCTGGATCTGGCTTGCTTCTTTTGCTAAGCTATCCATGATGCCCTCTTGCTCATTTAGAATTTTGTGAGCCAAGGTTTCCTTTGCAAGCTTCTCCTTCTCGGCCTCTGCTTGTTTTTCCTTGGCAGCCACTAACTGGGCATCTAGAGTTTGATGAATCTGTTACAGTTCGAAGCTGATATTAGAAAGAAAACTTACTAATTCTAAGGAGCATTTTACATTTTCTCTTGTATATATATCTTTTAAACTGAATCCAAATGAACAAAGGACCATTTGATGTCCAGTCAACGTGCTAACTGTGAAACAGAAGGTTCTAAAGGTATCAAAAAAAAAAAAGCAAGGAAACAAGTTAGGTTACATGTTAGCACATGACAAATAGCCAGCACCATATATTAACCAAAGGGAAAAAAATAGAAGAAATGAAACAACTAATGCTTCTGTACCTGATACAAGGAACAATAGTCAGACATAATAAAGCTATTATCATTCACATATTTGCAATCATGAAGTTTGAACACATTGGAAAAGAATTCTTGTACACCTATTTTTTCAACACCATAACCCATTGTAATTCAGTGCGAAGAATATGTCTCTAAGGTTTAAAATCCCTTGAGCTGTGGATTCAGTCGTTGGTTGGAATGAAACTGGTGTGTGTCGTTTCAGTCATGCCGACAAATGGTGTTGACCTCTCCAATAGGGAGGAGGAAGAAGAGGCGTACTTAGAGGAGGCATCACTGACGCTGGAGAAATGCGAGTTACAACACATTTTGGTATTATCTCCCTCGCTAGCGATAGAGGAGGAAGCTTAACTAGGATTTTGGCACACAGGGGAAGTTGGCACATACCTTCTCGTGACAAGGATTAATGATTTGCGGCTTCTCATGACAAAGGATGAATGATTCAGAACTTTTCGCAATGAACAATTCAAAGCTTCTTGTAGAAGATTACAACAAAGGATTGAACAATGCCGAAGAAAAATTGAGTGGTTCGGAGGCTCAAAGCTTCTCATGATGATAGCAGCCACTAAGTTTCTCACACACTAAGGATTTCAGAGCTTCTCGCATGCTGGTCAATAATCAAAATGAAAATTTTGTCTACACAGCTCAAATCACTGCATACCTTGGTGGGAGCTAGGCATTTCTAATGTGTGCTCTTTGTAATTTCCTGTTTACATCAGTTTTATTTCAACAAGATCACATGGATTTGCAATAGATCCGATATTCTACAAGCAGTTGCTCATGTACCTGATATCTATTCAATAACAGGTTCAGCTTGGATCATTTCACACCACAGTTTACCAGACATCAAGGAATGGATAAATTTTGCAGCTAACTAAAAAACTGCCATTAAATTGGAAGTTATGGCAATTCTGACACCAGAGAGACCACTGTGCTAGCAAAGAAATTAATGCAGTTGCGGATTTGCCAAATAAATGGAATTCACTTTTTTTCTGTACAGCAGCATAAATTAAGATACAATCAGAAAATAAACTACAAATGAATCATAATTAGATTTCATAATTTGATTATCATGAGATTTAGTTTTTTCTTTTCCTAGGGGCTCCAGTCAGTTTATCTGATCCTACTTATTTCTATCATGTTTTTCACTATCTTTAGTATAATTAATCATTGGCAATAATAAATGAAAGAGACAGGTGGCATTGGCATGTAAAAACAGAGTGTTAGATCAAAGTTGAAGCTCCTATAAAATTTGTAAAGAATTCCAATTGTATGATAAAGACAAGGGTAACAGTAAAAATATATTGGCAAGCAAATTTTTTATGCTTATCCATGGGAAGCAATAATGGTTGGAAACTAGAAATTGATGTACAGGACAAAATATGGTATAACATAAAGTGGAATAACAATTATTTCTCACCTTGTGTACAATAGAAAGGTACTTTTCTATTTCACCTGAGATGAGATTAAGCTGAGATAGAAGCTCTGAACTTTGATATGCTAGAGAAAAAGTTTCAGCTCGGATATCTTCAGCTTTCTGCTAAAAAATGGGCAAGTATGAGAGCCTACCTTATTGTCAAACTAGAGTAAGCACAGTGCACATGGAAGACAACCTTGTCATTTGTGGCCCTTGCACATGTTATCATGTGTCTTAGCTCCTCCACCTTTTCCAATACATCTTGAGAGGCAGTGGAGGCTTCTCTTTTAGCAAGCACAGCTCTCTCTTTATGAAGCTTTACCTCTCTCAACATCTCATTTGCCAAATTCAGAGCAGATGCCAATGTTTTCTGCAATGGTGGTTGATCAGCAAAAGGCAACTGTTTTTATGAAATTATAAATGTATGCTTTATGAGAAATCAAAATCGTTGCTTTTCCTTTTAATCTCCAAATAAAAGTTATTGTCCTTAAATGACGCATGAATATTCCCATCCGACATTTATAATACAGATATGCTGATAACTTGGGCATTTGATTAAGCAATCTTTCATTCTTTTTTGATTGATCGCCTTCAGACAGAAGAATCAATCCCAGTTGCATGTGTGCCTTCCTTTTCAAAGATTAATGTGAACATAGTAAATTTCCTTTTGTTTCACTTGCCCTATCATTACTGACTCAAGTACCCTACAAGATTTCAAATATAGCATTATCTTTGTTTTCCCCAAGAATTCAGTACATTAACCAGGACTTAGTTTACAATATTCCACAAAAATTGTGTAAGTAAACATGTTAAAACAACAGCTGAACAGCTAGTCTGTGTCATGACAAGTACACTTGGAGTAAACTGAAATTAATCCCAAAAGGAGAACATCTTACAAAAGAATAACTTGGATTCAATATTCAAACAGACTAAACTGGTCGTTCTTTTGTCTGTGTTAAAAAAAAATTACAATTGGTGATAAAAATGATCTATGGTTCAAACACAAACTAGAAACAAAGATAATACAAAATTGATTTATGACAAAACATGTTTTTAAATAAAACAGCATAACGAGACACAGATTCGAACATCAAACCAATTAAGAGTAATGACAAAAGAAACAGAATACCACCTAGAAGGAGACAAATTTGTATACTCTACCTACCCATATATAAATTGCATACTTCAGGCTACTTCTGGCTAATATCTGAACGATCAAATGAGAAGGTGAGAAAACTATAGCTCACTCTGGTAACAAGGCTTGAACAGTCATTTAAGACTGTCAAAAAACATGATAAACACAAAATAACTATGACTGGCTGATTCATGTTAACAAACCAAACTATGAACCATCCAGAACAGGTTCACAGGGATGAAACAAATGGTCTGGAGCAAAATAATACATCATCAAATGGGTCCATACAAGTTAGTAGAGTAACAAAGCAAGATGGGTATTATTTTGTTTTGAATATATTTACTAAATTTAGATTCTATTAACTATACATTCTTTCTGCATCAACAACATGCAACTTAGGACATGCAAAACTGGACTAACATACTGATCAAGTGTTGATATAATATAATAATGATACCTGAATGGTCTAAGCATGGACCAAATTGGACTTAGATTCTTGAACTTTATTTTTTTCCTTAGATATGACCAACAATGTAAATCCAAGTCTAGATAAAAAAATATTGAGCATTGCATTAGATTTGGGAACAATACAAACACGAACAAAATCTGAGCATGAAAATTAACCACGCGGAGTTCCATAATAGAGTTAGATTCATGTATCTATGATAAAAACAATGTCAATACCTTGTAAACATGAATCTTGGCCATATAAAACTAATGGTGGTAGCCCAAGTAGTTTGAACTCTTGGCTTCTTCTTCTTGTTGTTGATTGTGTCCTTATATTAACAATCACAGTTTGGAATGTAAATAGAGATTTTCATAGCACTTTATTAAGCATAAATGTCCATCAATATGCTCAGAAGAAATAACTAAAAGATTCATGCGAGGACATCTTTATTTCATGTTACATCACTAGCAAGATTTTTTAAAGATCAAAAGAAAAATGTAATTTGGATAAATGAGAATGAAATCAGAAGAATGATAGTGAATAAATCCAAAGAGTAGCACCATACTTTGCACGTTACCTACATTTTTGTTTTGAGCTTCAAGAACACCGTTAAGGAAGTCTATGTTGAAAGTATCTTCTACTGTAGCCACCTTTGCTTGGAGCTCATCAATAGCAGATAAATTCTTATTGTCACAAGGCAACACACCAACACCATTCACACTTAGGTGCTCAGATTCGTGTACTTCAAAATCATCTGGGGACAATGGACTACATTGAACTCCTGAGATTCTACATAACAGATCTTGGGAAATTTCATGAGTTGATGGGAATTTCTTAACATTGGCAAAAGCAGCAGGCAGTGAATTATTATCTTCACAGATGGATTTATCTTTGATTTTCACCTCACAATTGTATGATCCAAATGACTGTTCTTCATAATGCATACAGCAGCTGTTTAAATCATTCTTCGTTTCTGATTCACACTCAGTTGCATCTTGGATGTGTTGAAAGGCTCCAGATGAAACTACAGATGTACATTCTGAAGCTCTTATAGTGCCATCCACATTTGTGTTGAAATGTCCTTGAACACTAGTAGCATCCAGAAACTGACACTTGGTCCCAGAGTTCTGCAAAAAGTTTGTTTCCAACGACTTACCTATTTGATTCAGTTCTCTGTCCAGCATTTCATCCTTGTATAGAATATGAGAAGAATTTATAGAGAATAAGTCAAGTGAGTGAACCCCTGCATGAGCATTACTTTTGTGCTCATCCATTTTTGCTTCCAACACTTCATCCATTGGGAGGGTGTTAACATCAGAAGAATTACCAAAGAGCATTACATCCAAGGAGAGCATATCTGGTTGACTATTTCTGCTGTGCTTAGTAACAAGATCCATTTCCAATACTACAGTATTTGGTTCAGAAAGTAGTGATAAGTGCATATCTGGGACTGCTTGAGCATTATTTTTGTGCTTAGTAACAAGATCCATTTCAAACTCAGTTTTTGGTTCAGAAAGTAGAAGATTTTTGGTTTCTGCAGCAGTGTCACTATGACAATTCACCTCGTTAGCACCTTCAACGTGTGAGTGCCCACCTACTTCTTTATAATGAAAAAAAAAAAAACTTTAGAAGCGAGAAAAAGAACAACAAAAATAGAACGAGGAAGAGTCACAATGACAGCACAATGTAGATGTGCCTCTTTAAGTTCCTTCTCGCTCGTGAAATGAAAAGAACGACACCTACGATTTGGTGGCTGCAAGACATCAAAAGCGATACAAGGATCATAAGGTGGTTCCGTTGGTTCATCTATGATTGGTAAGACATCAGTCAGAACGAACTCCACTGCACCATCAACATCTTGAAAAAATTCTACTGCAACGGCCCGAAGTATCCGAAGATCAATCTGCAGTGCAGCAAAAGATCGACTGAAGACACTAGGAAATCGTCACAAAGTAAGTACACCAGATGAGTTCCTTCAGTCAGACTAAGCAGCATCAATACAATATTCCCGGGAAAGCGAAAATTTTTCGTAGCCTAAAAACCAGATATAATCATAGGTTGACCATAAACGTCTTCTCACCTGAGGGAAGATATCTTGCAGCACACGAAGCACTGATTTGAGAGTCATGGTTTCTGCATACGAACAATTGGGCGATAAATTAATTGAAATCGACGGACTCCGATCGTCACTGGTCGATCGAAAGGGGAAAACTAACCAGCGGAAATCGTTAGACCCAGAAGACAGAGAAGATCATCGAGATTGGGGATAACCTGGCGTTGAGCGACTTCTGCTTTGTATTTTCCTTTTTCTTTTTGGTAATCCTCGACGACTAATGGATTCAATTTTGTTTGTTTTGTTGTGTTTATCAAAGCAGTGGAGGTAAGAGAGAAAAAGATAAATAAATAATTTTTTATATTAAAAAGACCGTCTTTATTAGTTCCATTTATATCTATAAATACTTCATAATTGTAGGGCAAATAAAATAAATAAGTTTTCTAACTCAATTGGAAAAATATATAAAAGATTAA
Source organism: Zingiber officinale (assembly GCF_018446385.1). Classification (NCBI taxonomy): domain Eukaryota; kingdom Viridiplantae; phylum Streptophyta; class Magnoliopsida; order Zingiberales; family Zingiberaceae; genus Zingiber; species Zingiber officinale. The sequence continues at coordinate 191,249,508 of NC_055987.1, forward strand.
AAAAATCTATTTTATTTTTAACAAATTCAGTTGAAATCGATAATTTCATAGACATAGATAAATGAAAAATATTTCTCTTAAATTTTTGTTTGAATAATTGAGATAAATTAGATATATATTAAAAAGTGATTATTTTAACTCGTACTAAACTGAAAAGGGAATTATAATAATTGTTAATTTAAATTTACTAGATGTTTAATTCGATCTTACACTACCCCAAATTCTATTCGTCATGAAAAATTTATTCCCACTTCCTAAGGACGACATTTGTATTGATGGGAATTATAATATCCATTATCATATTCAAAAAAGCATGGCATCCACATATCATATATATATATATATATCTATCTTGTCCGAATGCGAGTAGACGGACGCTGGAAAAATGAAGCTCACGTTGACTGGATGTCGTCTGAAGGCGATGCGGACCTCCGACGAGCTAAGCAAGCAACCACAAAGTCGTTAGTGTCGAGCCAGGGAGGGGTTTCCTGGCGATGACCCTCCGACGCTCAAGACAGACAACGATGAATGAAGAATGAAGTAGAAGAAGAAGTAGCAGCGTAACTGTAGCTACAGTAGTGAAACGCATACCCTCCGTCGAAGTCTGGGGGTCTTTATATAGGGCTCCTGAGAGGCGCGCACACGCTTCCCGAGACATGCACACTTCTCAAAGCATACCTAGAAATGACGTATCAGAAAAGTGTGTCTGACGTCATACCTTAATAGCCGGAGCATATCCCTGACGTGACAGTGGAAGCTCCCACCGTACGATCCTCTATCTGACCACGTCGCCGACCATGTCGCCTGTCGGTGACACTGGTCCCTAGAAAGATATTGTCAACTACTCTCTTTGTCTGTTATTGAGCCGAGCGGGAGAGCCACTCGACAAGTCTGTCGTCTGGGCGATGCGACGGCCGGGTCGAGCGTCCGCTTAGTTGATGAGCTGCTGCCGGCTACACCCCATCGGGCGAGGGAGTCCTGCCTGTCGGGTCAAGGCTGCATTGTTTGGTCGAGCGGGACAGACGCTCGACCTTCGTGCCTCCCCTAATTGAGCTTCATGAGCGTCGGAAGCTCGGTGTCTGACCGAGCTACCGAAGTGTCGGACCGGCTACTCCCCCTGCCGAGCGGGAAGGTAGTTCTCCCGCTCGGGCACCTGCCTTGGACGTTGACCATTTTGACCTCCCGTCGGTCGGGCCCTACCTTACCACCAGATCACATGCCTCCCCCTCAAGTCTAGTCGAAGGAGGCTGCAAGTCCGACTGACTGGACAGTAGTCTGGTGGCCAATTGGCTAATCAGCCAATAAGCTGGTTGGATTCCGGTTGGCCCATGCAAAATTGATCTCTCTATACCGATCTGCGCGTTGAGCCTTTGTACTTGTATTTTTTTTCCTTAGCGCCCCTGGGGGGCGCGAGCCGGGCGGTTAATGTCGACGCCGCCCGAATCTCCTCAGAATACGCGTAAATCATCCCCATTAAGGCTGAGCACATGCCTACGCCAATTAAATGCTACCCTATGGGAAGACGCCACGTGTCACCGGCGCAACCACCGCACGTCCGAGGTGACAGCTGCTGATGTGACGTTTGGCAGTTTGAAGTCAACGGTCAGATGTGCGCTCCAAGTCTCGTGCCCTAGATCGGACAGCTCCGGCTAGCCGCGCCCACCTTTATAAAGACTCAGCACCGCCTTCCCTTCTACGCCTTCTTCGTGCTTCCCGACGGTTCCTCTGCGTCCATTGCTCCAGTGATCTTTGTTTCTACTCCGACGATTCTTCTGTGTTCAGTGCTCCAGCGATCTTCCCCCTCTTGTAAGCTCTCCTTTTCCCTCTCCATTGCTGCTTTTTCCACTGTTCCCTCCACCACTTCCATTTTCCTGCGTTTTTCCGGTCATTTTTCCAGTCAAACTTTCTGCCTTTTCATTTTTCGGCGATGGCGAGCTCTTCGCAGCCGTCCAACCCCGCTCCCAGTCCCTGGTACACTACCATGGACACTAGGTTCGATGTGGGCGACGTCGCGCATCTGATAAACACTTTTGACCTCCCGTCCGACCATGAAATAATCTTAGCCTCCCCGTCCGACCGGCCCAATGACCCGCCGACCGACATAGTTTGTTTCTTCCGTAGCCAATTTGTGGTCAGTTTTCAGTTTCTCATCCACCCCTTCATAATTGAAGTTTGCAACTACTTTCGCGTCCCGCTCGCCTAGCTCGTCCCCAATTCCTTCCGCCTACTGTGCGGCGTGGTGGTGTTGTTCCGAGTGCACAACATCCCATTGACCCCCCGAGTCTTCCACTATTTTTACTACCCCAAACAATCCGAGCTGGGAACTTACCTATTCCAATCCCGCATCAGTTTGGTCTTCTTCAACAAGATGTCCTCCTCCAACAAACACTGGAAGGAGTACTTCTTCTATTTGAGACTCCCCGAACGGCCGAGCTTCCAGACCAAATGGCAGGTCGGGCTCCCTACTAAACCTAATCTGAAGAAGTACAAGACTCAACCTGACTATCTCCACGCTACTAATATGATGGTCGGGTTGAAATTCGACATTCACAAATTATTGTCGAAGAGTGTGATGTATGCGTTCGGGCTGAGTCCGATCCGAGCAAGACTCCCGAGCAGCATAGATATGAAATTTCTTAGTCTTCTTCCTTTGAGTCTAATTGATTCTATTCTTCTTTTGCAGCCGATGTCATGATGTGCGCTCGGGCGACCGGCATAATGAAAGCGAAGCAAGCTGAGATTGAAGCAGCTGCTGCCAAGGAGATGGAGCGACTCGGCTTGACTCCTGTTGGCTCGCAGGAAGGTACAGTTGGGGAAACCCCGACTATGGGTGAAGGGACAGCCGAGCGGACGCCCAGCGTAGGAGGGACGGCTAACCCACGCCCGACCCCAGAAGTGCCACCTGTCGTCCTTGTTGAGGGCTCGGGGTCCTCAGGCGATGATGTGTCGCTCACCCGCAAGAGACGCCAGACGGGCGCGTCTTCCCGTTTCGCCACCTTGGCCATCCAAGCCTTTGCAGGGGGGCACCCTGTTTCCAGCTGCTCCCGTAATAGTGGAGGTCACTTCCTCCGAGCGGACTCCATCCTTGGCTGAACTATCGGAGTCGCTTGTCGTTCAGCCGATCATTGTCTTGCCGCTAGCTAAGCGGAAGGTGACACGGTCCGCTATTCTACCGGTCCCTCCTGCTCAAGCTTCCGACCCGTCGGCCTCCACTCAATCGGCGCCAAGCGGGCGACAATCCATCACTGCTACACTCCGCCTGTCGACAGAGGACTTCTTGGCACCGGGCGACCAGCCCAGCCCCCCCCCCCCCCCCCCCCCCCCAGCATCAAGTTTGCATTCGAGGTTGGCTCACCCGCGTCTGGGAGGAAGCAAGGGCACGAGCGACGGTGAAACCTCCCGACGCGCTCGCTGACAACCATCTGGAAATATCCACCGGGGTTAGTATTCTTAACTTTATCAATTTATGTTTTACCTCCAATTAGCACTAATGTTTGATTGAAGTTCTGGGTGGAGAACATCACCATGTGCCAGCGGTTGGCACAAGTGGAGGACGAGCTGAAGAAGCTCAAAATTTCTGGAACCTCCTCCTCCCAGGGACCGTCGGTCGCCCGTACGAAGGTCAAGCTAGAGAAGGCCCAACAACTTCTCACCGAAGAGCAGCAGAAGTCGGCCGAACATGCTAGTAAGATGGGTCAGATCGAGGCGCAATTGAAGACACATGATCATAAACTCGAGCTGGCTACTAAAAGGAAACAACGATCTATCGCCGACATGGAGCAAAAGAATCAGGATGCTCGGCAGCTAGCCGAGAAGCTCAAAAACACGGATGGTCTGCTGACTGCCAAGCGAGAGAGTCGCTCGGCTATAGAGGTTGAACTTAAAGACCAAGTGAAGCGCCTCGAAGAGGAGTTGGAGGCCTCCCATACTGCCCTGAATGCCTATCAGGAGGTTGAGCCGAGTCGCTTTGCGGTCTTGAAGCAACAATACCTCCGCTCGGATCAATTCTTGGAGAAGGCGACCAACCGGATTGTCCACTCGTTTGAGTTGGCAATCGAAGCTACGCTCCTCCAGCTTAGGACGAACGCCCACATTTCTGAAACTCTGTCCGACAAGGATGTCGATCGCGTCCAGCTTCTCGAGTCTATTCCCGACGAAGCATTTGATTATATTGAGTGAGTGGGGCTTATAGAGAGCATACTTTTTGTAAGCTTTGATTGTACTCCTGTCGTTCGGTAGTGATTAATTTATCATCAATGAAATCTTTTTGTGCTCTTTCCCCATATGGTATCTTTTCGATTAAGTATTCGGTTGTATAGTTCCGATCGACTATTATGATCGTATCCTCGTTATTAAAATGTTCGCTAGGATCATGCCCCGGGGTTTATAGTCGCCGCTCGACTCTAGGTTTTAACGTCTCCGCTAGACGATCTTCAAAGGAAGGAGTTTAAGGTCGTCGCTCGACCATCGATGGAGACATGGGTTTAACATCGTCGCTCGACGATTTGGTGAAGACCAGGGTTTACGGTCGTTGCTCGACCGTCGATGGAGATATGAGTTTAGCGTCGCCGCTCGACGATTTGGTGAAGACCGGGGTTTAAGGTCGCCGCTCGACCGTCGATGGAGACATGAGTTTAACGTCGCCGCTCGACGATTTGGTGAAGACTGGGGTTTAAGGTCGCTGCTCGACTATCGATGGAGACATGGGTTTAACGTCACCGCTCGACGATTTGGTGAAGACCGGGGTTTAAGGTCGTCGCTCGACTGTCAATGGAGACATGGGTTTAACGTCGCCGCTCGACGATTTGGTGAAGACCGGGGTTTTGTTGGATCGTGAAGAGTCGATAGAGGACGGTGAATATCAAAAATTTTTTTCAAATACGAGTACGTACCAGAAAACAAAAAGAGAGAGCACGGCTAACAAAGTCAATTTACTTGGTTCGGAGCATTTGACGACTCCTACTCCAATGCCCGCACACAAGGGTGCTTTCAATGGACAATTCACTAGCAATTCGGAAAATTATTACAAACTAAGTACATGAATGCCACTGAAAAATTAAAGCAATACTAACAGAGAAAGAAACTAAGAGTAGTGCATTGTCGAAGCTTCGCAGCGTCGCAGGAGCACAGGAGAGCGGATTCTGAGTTGTTGTTCTAACTCCAGCCTTGACCCTCCTTATATATGAGGTTCGGGGCACCTGGAACCTTCAGGGTGCCCTGGTTGTGACGTAGCCGAGCCAACCAGCGAACTCCACGTGTCGACATCACGAAGTGGATATATTTTTGCCTCCGGGCGCCCGGGTACCTCCCGGGCGCTCGGACCCTATTTTCAAGCGATTTCCTACCTGCAAGAAAACGTTAGTCCGAGGCACTTATATCTCCTGCAAAACAGATTATTAGCACAGTTATAATAAACAGAAATAATATTAATTAGATTCCGTCTTTCCGAGACCGGAATCTAGTCAAGATCTCGACTTAGAGTTTCGAAATGGTTCTAAGTCGGATCGGCGCCTAAGTTCCCTTCCCGAGAATGCGTCCTCACAGTCACTCTCCTCCAGTGACTTACCTTTACTTACCTGCCAGATGTTAGGTCAGCCCTTCGACCCGTTTGGACTTCGTGCCAGCTATCCGGTCGGCCTGTCGACCTAGCTGGGCTTCGTGTCAAACGTCTGGTCAGCCCGTTGATCTGTTTGGACTTCGTACCAGCTATCTGGTTGGTCCATCGACCTAGCTAGGCTTCGTGCCAAACATCCGGTTAGCCCGTTGACCCGTTTGGACTTCGTGCCAGCTATCCAGTCGACCCGTCGACCTAGTTGGGCTTCGTGCCAGACATCAGGTCAGCCCGTCGACCTGTCTGGACTTTTCCTGCACACTCGGTCAGAGTGTTAAACTAACAACAAAACTAACTTAACTTATTTTGTCATTCATCAAAATATGGGTTAGACCGTTAGTGGTAACCGCACCAACAGGTTTAAGGTCGCCGCTCGACCGTCGATGGAGACATGGGTTTAACGTCGTCGCTCGACGATTTGGTGAAGATACAGGTTTAAGGTCGTCGCTCGACCGTCGATGGAGACATGGGTTTAACGTCGCCACTCGACGAGAATTCTGATAACCTTTCGTTTTTCATTCAGATCCTGCACTCAAGGGAAACAAGCAAAATGGAGAGTATCGGTGCACTTTTCATCCAACTTGGTACGGCTGGAGGTGGTTCGTGCTCCAAGAGTGTTCTAATCGCCGCCTGTCTTCATCTTCTAGGTAGTAAGCGCCAGAGCGGAGTTTCTCCACGACTTTGAACGGTTCGACCCACGGAGCTTCCAATTTAGTGACATCGCCGACCGGCTTCACTTTCTTCCATACGAGATCGTCGACCTGGAACGACCTCGGGATCACACGTCGATTGTAATTTTGTCTCATTCTTTGTCTATAAGCCATCAGCCTAACGAATGCTTTGTCCCGTGTCTCATCCACAAAGACCAGCTCCAGAAGCCTCCGCTCGGCGTTGTCTTCGCTATAGTGTTGTATTCGATTGGATTCGACTCCGACCTCGACCGGGATGACCGCTTCACCGTCGTATACAAGGTGGAACGGGGTTACACCCGTTCCTTCCTTAGGGGGCGTGCGGATGACCCACAACACGCTGGGGAGCTTGTCCACCCAGCTCCCTCCGATATGGTCGAGCCGAACTCGCAAAATCCACAAGATCTCCCGATTGGCGACTTCAACCTGTCTGTTGCTCTGAGGGTACGCCACGGAGGTGAAGACCTATTGGATGTCATACTCCTTGCACCACTTCTTGAGTTTCCGTTCGACAAATTATCTACCATTGTCCGAGACGAGTCGACGCGGAATGTCAAACCGACAGATGATATGCTGCCAGATGAACTTTTGGACCATCTGCTCGATTATTTTCGCCAGCGGCTCGGCTTCAACCCACTTGAAGAAGTAGTATACTGCAAAGAGCAAAAACTTTCGTTGCTCGATCGCCATGGGGAGGGGTCCCACAATGTCCATGGCACATTGGTCGAACGAGCACGACACAGTGGAAGCCTTCATCTCTTCGGTCGGCCGATGGGAGAGATGGTGATACTTTTGGCAAGATAGGCAATTATCTACTATCCGAGCGGCATCCTCCTGTAGAGTCGGCTAGAAATACCCGGCCAACAGAATCTTCCTTGCTAGCGACCGGCCATCCGGATGTCCTCCACAGGAGCCTTGGTGTACTTCTTGCAGTATATAGTCGGCGTCTTTCGACCCGACGCATTTAAGCAATGGCCTGGAGAAGGCCTTCTTGTAGAGTTGGTCCCCGACTAAGGTGAAGCGACCGACCCTTCTTCTTAATAAGCGAGCTTCTTCCCGATCGGAAGGCGTAGCTCCCGATCGTAGAAACTCTATTATAGTCGTTCTCCAATCGCTGGGGAAAGTGAGCCCCTCCATCCGATTGACATGCGCCACCAGAGATACTTGCTCGATCAGCTGAGTAATGATGATCGGCAAGAGTGAGCTCGCCAATTTGGCCAGCTCGTCCGCTGTTTGGTTCTCCGCTCGGGGGATCTTCTGGATGATTACCTCCTGAAAGCTTGTCTTCAGCTTTTCGAAGGCTTCACCGTACAACTTGAGTCACGTGTTACTGATTTCGAATGTTCCAACCAGCTGCTGAGCGGCTAATTGAGAATCGGAGTGGATAAGAATTCTGCCCGCGTCGACGTACCGAGCGGCTTGCAAGCCGGCTATAAGAGCCTCGTACTAAGCTTCATTGTTAGTTGCTCGGTACTCTAGTCGAACGGACAACTGCACCCGCTCTTCTTGTGGGGAGATAAGCAGTATGTCGATCCCGCTACCTTGCCGGGTGGACGACCCATCCACATATATTTTCCATACTGAGTCGGGCTCAGGGTTTTGCACCTCCATGACAAAGTCAGCTAAGGCTTGCGCTTTGATGGGCATTCGGGGATGATATTGGATATCAAACTCATTGAGTTTCATTGTCCATTTGATCAATCGACCAGACACCTCTGGGTTAAGTAAGACTCTTCCCAAAGGATTGTTAGTCATCACAATGATAGTGTGAGTGAGGAAGTAAGGACGGAGCCTCCGAGCGGCGAGTACCAATGCAAATGTGAGCTTCTCAAGACCAGTGTAGCGAGATTCAGCGTCCTTTAATATATGACTCAAGAAGTATACTGGTTGTTCTTTGTCGTTCTGCCGAAACAACGCCGAGCCGATAGCGTGCTCAGTTGAAGACAAATAGATTCGGAACGGCTCACCAGCAGTAGGCTTAGCTAGTACAGGTAGTGAGTTCATATATGCTTTAAGCTCCTCAAAGGCTTGGTTACACTCCTCGTCCCACTGGAACTTGGTGGCTCGGCGCAGGATTTTGAAGAAAGGAAGACTCCGATCGGAAGACTTGGAGATGGATCGCGACAATGCTGCTATCCGACCAGTAAGGCATTACGCTTCTTTCAGGTTTCTTAGTGGTGGCATGTCTTGGAGTGCTTTCACCTTGCTGGGGTTTGCCTCAATGTCCCGTTCAGTGACGATATACCCCAGGAAACACCCACTTTTAACAGCGAACATCCACTTCTGGGGATTCAACTTGATCCCGTACGCCCGTAGGGTCTGGCAGGTCTCCTCGATATCTCACAGAGATCGGCGACTCGGAGGGATTTAATTAATATATCGTCGACGTATACCTCCATGTTGCGGCCGATCTGCCGTCGGAAGACTCTGTTCATCAACCTTTGGTAGGTGACTCCTGCGTTCTTCAAGTCGAACGACATTACGTTGTAGCAGTACGTACCGTCGGCGGTGATGAAGCTGACTTTCTCTTGGTCTTCACGGGTGAGCGGCACTTGATGATACCCCTGATATGCGTCCAGCATGCATATCAGCTCGCACCCGATCGTAGAGTTTACCATCTGATCTATCCGGGGCAAGGGATAGAAGTCCTTCAGGCATGCCTTGTTGAGATCCCGGAAGTCGATGCAGACCCTCCATTTATTGCCCGGCTTGGAGACTAGCACCACATTGGCGAGCCAGCTCGGGAACTGAACTTCTCGTATGTGGTCAGCCTCCAGCAGCTTCTCAATCTTCGCCCGGATGATTAGATTCTGCTCAGCACTGAAGTCTCTCTTCCTCTGCTTCACCGACCGAGCATCTGGTCGGACGTGGAGTTCATGTTGCGCGACGCTCAGGGAAATGCCAGGCAGCTCATGTGTTGACCATGCGACGACATCATGGTTCAACTGAAGACAACTGATCAGCTCGGCTTCTAGGCCAGACGCTATGAAGGTCGTTGCCTCCGCTCGGCCCGGATGTATCTGCACCTCTTCTTTCTCTTCATAAATCAAAGTAGGAGGCTTCTCGGTTATGGTGCTTACCTCCATCCGAGTTGCCTTCCGAGCGGTCTTGGCCTCGGTCTTGACCATCTCAACATAGCATCTTTGATCAGCCAGCTGATCCCCTTTTACTTTACCAACTCGATCTTCTACCGGGAACTTAATCTTCTGGCAGAAAGTTGAAACGACCGCTCGGAATTCATTGAGGGTCGGACGGCCCAAAATGACATTGTAGGCTGAGGGGGCATCTACTACGATGAAGTTGGTGGCCCTGGTCCTCCGGAGTGGTTCCTCCCCGAGCGAGATGACCATCTTGATTTGGTTGATCGGCAAGACTTCATTGTCGGTGAACCCGTATAGAGGGGTCGTCATTGGCAACAGTTCGTCTCTGTCAATTTAGAGCTGGTCGAACGCCTTCTTGAAAATGATATTGACCGAGTTGTCTGTGTCAACGAATATACGATGAATAGTGTAATTGGCGATTACCGCTCGAATGATGAGTGTGTCATCGTGCGGCACTTCAACTCCCTCGAGATCACGGGGACCAAAGCTGATCTCGGGTCCGCTGGCCTGCTCCCGACTGTAGCCCACCGCATGGATTTCTAACCGCCAGGCGTGTGACTTCCGGGCCCGGTTGGAATCCCGCCGATTGGCCCGCTAGCTATGATGTTGATCTCGCCTCGAGCGGTGTTGCTCCGGGATTTCCTCCTCCTGAGCGAACGGCTTGCTCCTCTCGTGCTTGGCTCTCGTCGACTCCGTACTTCTCCGATGAAGCCGCCTTGCTTCTTCTCGTCGATCGGGCCGATGCTGCTCGTGTCGCCGGTCGGGAGAAGGGGATCGGCGCCGATAACTCTTAAGCGCCGATTGGGCGACCGGATCGAACTCGTGACATCCCCACATTTATTTTTTGGGTACTTGCTAAGGAAAAAATAAAAAAAATCGAAAAAAGACACTAAGTTAAATATAGAATTTAAATTTCATAATTTATTCTAAAGTCACACCACTCAACTAAATAAAAAAAACAGACAAATAGATTTGTAAAACCTCAAGCACTCTCATAACATGGATTTGGCCTTAACTCATAAAAATTATAATCACCTTCTTGTGGCTTAGAATTGGCAATAGAGAGTGTTCAAGAAAAGCTGACTATGTTAAGCCACTGGCAGCACGATGAATTGATAATATATAATAATAAACCACACGCTATGAGCGTCGAACTCGCGAAACCCTAGCAGAGCCATTGTCATCCGGTGAAACCTACTTTGACATACAAAGGCATTCGAAGGCTTCGCGAAGAACCCTAGTGGTGTTTCACTCGCGAAGGCGTAGCTTTCCCGACTCGCGATTGGGGAGAACCCTAGCGGCATTCTTCACACGTATATATTTGATTAATAGCAAGATTTTGGGATTTTTTTTTTGTCTGGTTGGTCGTCATGGAAACTGGCCTTGACCTGCTTTTTTTTCCATGAAAGATCGTGTTTTTAAGCTGAGCATTTCTCTTTGTTTTCTTCATTGGATATCTCCGATGAATTTCTTGTTGAATTCTGTTTTAAATTCAAAACATTTTTTGTAGTATTTTTAGTCTCACATTGCTAAGTGGAGAAGCTTGGAAGGGCTTATATAGGAAGCCCTTCCATCCTTGCTTAGCAATGATAAGAGGACCTACACGCATGCACGGGCCAAGCCCAAATCGAGTGGATTTGGGGGGTTCGAGCAGGAAATCCATAAACCGGGCGTCACGTGCGCGTTTAACGTGCGCAGGGGGTGGTGCAAATCCCCAGCCCGTGGGCCTTGCGCTCACGGGCGGCCCGGTCTATTTTTGCTGGTTTGGTTCAGTCTGAACTAAACCAGTTTGGTTTCCGGTTCTGGTTAGTTTGGTTCCGCGCGTGAGGAAGGGAGCGGACTTCGGTTTTGTTCCGCGCGTGAGGAAGGGACGCGGACGCGACACTGAGGCGCGTTTCCTCGCTAGCGAAGCAGTGCTTCGTACCTTCTCAGAGTGAATAAAAGGGGACTTGCAACACCTCTATTCTTCACTCCAGACTCGAGCTTTCTCCCTTCTCTGTGCGAGTCTTTCTTCTTTCCTTTCTTCTCGTCTTTCTTGTCTTGAGGCTTGGTCTTCCGGCGATCTGAGGTTGGGTCCGAGTGTAGCGTCCGTTTTGGAGTGCACCTACGGACGAGACGAACGGTTGTCGGATCTTGGGGGAATTTTGCCGGAGAGCCTTTGCACCGTGAGGCGACAATAAATTCTCTAAGGACAGTCGGTTTGCCGACGCTTCAACCGGATAACTATATTCTAAACCTTACTCCTTTATTTATCTGTCTATTGCATGCTATTTTTGTGCGAATATAATACTGCTTATATTGCTTTATTATTTTACAACATTCTTAGAGAATTTACTACCTGTATCAATAGACATGATGAATGATAGAGTAATAGGATCTGATGAGGCTAGTGCTAGACCCGAAAATTTTACGGGCAAAACTTCAGACGTTGGCAACAACGGATGAAATTTTGGCTTACTACGCTAGGGTTATTCTCCGTTATAGAAACAGACCCTCCTTCACCTAATGAAGAGGAACCTGCTCGTAGTGCTGCCTTAGAGAGGTTTAAGCAAAGGGATTATCTCTGCCATGGGAGAATCCTGTCTGTCCTCTCAGATGCACTATTTGATGTGTACTGCTCAACCTCTTCAACTAAAGAGCTGTGGAAATCTTTGGATAAAAAATATAACTCCGAAGATTCTGGTTTAGAAAAGTATACTGTGGCAAAATTCCTGAACTTCAAAATGGTTGAAGGCAAATCTGTGGTTGAGCAGACACATGAATTCCAAGTTCAAATTCATGGTCTTGCCGAAGGAGATATGTCATTACCTGAAAAATTTTAGGTCTTGTCTATCATCGAAAAATTGCCTCCGAGTTGGGAAGATTTTGGCATGACTCTTAAACATCGGAGAGGTAAAATCTCTCTAGAAGATTTGATGATTGCCTTAAATATCGAAGAAGAACATCGGAAGCAACATAAAAATGATGATACAAGAATTCCTATGGATTTTATTCCAAAGGCGAATGTAGTAGTCTCATCTGACAAAAAGAAATTCAAAAATCAGAAAATGAAGAACAAGATGAAACCCAACCCAAAGGTTCAAAAGAAAACTAGAACCAAACCTAAGCCTTGCTGGGCATGTGGACAGGTTGGACATTATGCCAAATTCTGCCCTAAGCGAAAGGACAAGAACCAAAGCAATACGTCCAACACCAAGGCACAAGTAAATGTCGTGATTGCTAGTGACGACACCAGCGATAGGTTTGTTATCTTCAAACCCGAACTAAACTTGATCTATCAACCCTATGAATGGTTAGTTGATACAGGTGCTAATGTACACTGTTGTGCTGATCACTCTGCCTTCCTTACTTATCAGGTAGTTGAAGGCACTTCCGTGACCATGGGGAACCATTCTGCAGCCAAGGTGTTTGGGATAGGACAAGTTGACCTGAGGTTCACCTCTGGAAAAGTCCTGTCACTGCATGAGGTGCATCATGTTCCAGCGGTCCGTCGGAATTTGATTAGCGGATCAAAGTTAGTCCGTGCTGATTATGAGTTGAACTTCAAATGTAATAAAGTTGTAATATTACATTTAGGAACCTTTATTGGAAAAAGTTACCTTAATGAAGTTTTATTTAAACTCAATGTAGAAAATGCTACTTTAAATAAAACTTCTGATATTGGTTGTTCATATAACATTGAGTCTTATGATCTATGGCATGACAGATTAGGACATGTCAATTTTAATACCGTAAAAAGGATGATGAATCTTGACATTATCCCTAAGCATGTTATAAATGATAAGAAAAAATATGAAATTTGTGTGCAATATAAACAACCCCGTAAACCCTTCAAATAAGTTGATAGAAATTCTGATATTTTAGAATTGATTCATACTAACTGTTGTGAGTTTAACGGTGTAATAACGAGAGACCATAAAAGGTATTTCATTACCTTCATTGATGACCACTCTCGTTATTGTTATGTTTATTTACTAAAAACCAAGGATGAAGCTTTAGATAAATTTATGATTTTTAAATCTGAAGCTGAGAATCAAACCGATAAAACTATTAAGAGGTTAAGGTCTGATAGGGGTGGAGAATTTACCTCGAACCTGTTTCAAAAATTTTGTCAAGATACAGGTATAATCCATGAGGTAACTGTTCCATATAGTCCTCAATCCAACGCTATAGCAGAACGAAAAAATCGAACCCTTAAAGATATGATTAATTCCATGTTAGGCAGTTCTGGGTTACTCAACTTTATGTGGGGGGAGGCTCTATACACTGCATGCCATGTGCTAAATAGAGTCCCAATGAAGCCAAGGGATAAAACCCCATATGAGCTTTGGAAAGGCCGAAGGACAAGTTTGAAATACCTTAAAGTGTGGGGGTGCCTGGCAAAAGTACTAGTACCTGAACACAGAAGAAAAAAACTTGGTCCAAAGACCGTAGATGATATCTTCTTGGGTTATGCTCAAAATAGTATTGCATATAGGTTCCTGATTATTAAATCAGAAATTCCTGGAATAGATGCAAATACTATTGTAGAACTTCGCGATGCTACATTTTTTGAGGATATATTTCCTATGAAGACGAGAACACCTCAATATAATATTTCTATTAGAAATGAGCCTTCTTCCGTGGAGGTCCCATTTGTTGGAGTGTATACTAAAAGCCTAAGCTTTTGTAAACATTTATGTTAAATAAAAAATCACATTTGGTCAATTTATCTACATTTGTTTGTAGTTGTTCAATTAATTTATATTGTAGATAACATAGTATGTGGTGTCACATATAGAAGATGATGTTATCAGTACCTTATAAATTATAAACAGTAGCTCACGACCAAAATGGAAAGGAACAAACCATTGGAAGGTCGTAGTGTAATTAGAAATTAGTTTATCTTGACTATATAATTACACTAGTACATTTAGAGTGTATTGAGTAGGACCATTTGAGGTCGTTTCTTTTTATACTGACTTTATAAAGAAACAAAGACCTCGGTTATTATGGAAGTGTGTGCTCTTAATCCTAATATAATAACAAGCACATATATTTGATATTTATTTCTTTAATTTATCAATGGGTGAGATTTAGTTCGATAAATCAATAAGCCCGATAAGTTGGGAAATGGTATCACTTATAGTGTGTGTTGTTGATTATAGAAGGAAACTGTGTCCTAGAGATACTAGGTTGATAATGTCCTCAAGAGGAGCTCATAAAGATTATCATGTTAAACCCTGCAAGTGGACTTAGTCCAACATGATGATAAGGTTGAGTGGTACTACTCTTGGACTAAGATATTAATTAAATGAGTTGTCAGTAACTCACTTGATTAGTGGACATTCGATATCTTAAACACAGGGAGAATAACACACTCATAATAAGAAAGAGCCCAAAAAAATGTAATTTGGGATTGGTGCGGTAGTTCAATAATAGTTCTCTAGTGGAATGAATTATTATTGATAAAATTAAGTTGTGTGTTCGGGGCGAACGCGGGATGCTTAATTTTATCGGGAGACTAAAACCAATTCCTCCTCTCGGTCTCTATCGTAGCCTCTTATTTATAGAGTACTATACCCACCTATACCCACTTTCTATACCCACCTAATAGGGGCCGGCCAAGCTAGCTTGGGAACCAAGCTAGGGCCGGCTAGCTTGAACCCAAGCTAGAGGGGTCGGCCATATTAAATTAAAAGGGATTTTAATTTTAATTTTTTATTATGTGGAAGATATAATTTATTAAAGAGAATTAAAATTAAAATATCTCTCTTGTAAAAGATCTACAAAAGATTAAAGAAAGAGATTAAATCTCTTTCTTTATTTGTAGATTGGTGAGATATTTTATTTTCTCTTTAAAAATTATTCACATGTTGTTAAATTAAAATTATAGAAATTTCCTTTTATCAACCATGAAGAGATTTTTGAAGAGAAATTTTATTTTTGAAATTTCCGGAAATAAATTAGGAAGTTTTAATTTGTTGATTAAAACTTGTCTAATTTATTTTTTTGATGTGGCCCGCCAATGTAGTTTAATTTGGGAAATTTTATTTTATTTTTCTCGATTAAATCATGTAAAGGAAATTAAGGAAATTTTATTGTAATTAAATTTCCTAATTTGCCTAGATCAAGGAATATAAAAGAAGGGGTGAGGGTGCCTTCATGGAACAACCTCTATTATTTCTCTCTCTCTTTTGTTCCTTGGTGTGGCCGGCCATCATCATCATCCTCTCCCTCTCTTCCTCTTGTGGTGGCCGAACCTCTCTCTCCCCTTGGAGCTCTTGCGGTGGCCAGATACTACTTGGAGAAGAAAAAGAAGAAGGAGAGAAAGATTGCATCTCTTGGAGCTTGGTTGGTGTTTTGTTCTTCATCCTTGGTAAAGCTTTTTTGTGGCCGAACCTAGCTAGGAGGAGAAGAAGGTGGTTGGTGGTTTCTCATCTCGGAAGATCGTTGCCCACACAACGTCCGAGGTTAGAAGAGGAATACGGTAGAAGATCAAGAGGTCTTTTTGGAAGGTATAACTAGTAGTTTTTTCTTTTCCGCATCATGCTAGTTATTTATGAAAATAATACCAAATACAAGAGGCTTACGATTCTAGTATTTCGAATATGTTTTTCAATGTTGTGTTCTTTTGTTTTATTTTTCCTTGTGATTTGATTGTTCTTTTCGGTTAACCTAAAGTTATTTTAGGAAATTAAATATTAGCTTTCTATAAAAGGTTTTGTCTAGTCGGTGGTGGTTGCTCCCATATCCAAGAAGGTCATGTGCCTCGCCACGTCAGTACTGGGAACCAATTATGGAAATTAATATTTAATGGAATTAATAACTTAAGGTGATTTGGGTTGAACGTGTTAAGTTCTGCAGGAGACCCAAGTCAAAACCTAAAAGAACGAATAGATTAAGTTTTGGATCAAACGTGTTAAGTTCCGCAGGCGATCCAAAATTTAATTTAAAAGAATACATGGTAGCTAGGAAAATGTTCAGACCTTTGTACAAAATTTTTGTACAGTGGAACCTCTAGGTTTTCCGAGTAGCAACCAACAATTGGTATCAGAGCTAGGGTTTTGCCTCTGTGTATTTTGTATTAGGTTAATTATGCACATGTCATACATAATTTAGGCAGGTTAATAGTAGGATGTGCTAACTTTGTGGATGCAGGATCCAACTATTATGGCTTTTAGTTATTATGTGTGTGATTGGACCCTTGGACATGTCAAGGGCATTTATATGTGTGTGCATGATTGTATTAAAATACAGCAGGAGCTGTATTTAATTTTATTAGGATTTTATTTTTGATCTAGATACATGTACATTTCTTTTATGGAATATAGGATCAAAAATGTAAAATTTTATTTATGTCGCGGATCGAATCTTGCAAAGCGTGGAACCTTCTAAGGACCAGAGGCGCAGCGGAACTAGGAGCAAGATGGATGCGACAACTAGACCCGGTGGCGGTGGCCAAATATGGCAGTAGCTTGGGATGACAACGCACGGAGGATAACTAGAGATAAAAGCCATAATAGTTGAAAATTAGATTTTCTATTGCTTTTATATTGTGCTGTGTGTGCATGTTAGTTTACAAGTTTAGTAGGCTAGCATAGTTAAAATTCCTCATTTATAAATAACTAAGTGGAAGAGGGATTTTTAAGTAAATCCCATGGTCTCCATTACTAGTTTGTAAGTGATGCAAACAAGCTTGCGCGTTGCTCTGAGTGACCAAATGATACCAACTATTAATTTTATTTGTCAAAAAGTTAGGTTGACAAGATAATAAAATTAATGGGTTAAAACCCTCCTTTTTACAAATGATGAATTTGTATACGTCCACACTAACGTGACATACACAATTCACGGTGCTTTGAGGTGTTGGTTAATTTAAAATAGTATTGTTTGAGGAATCAATATTATTCTAAATTTATAGTTCTGACCAAAAGTTATTTGTGATTCTTAGGATGACTTTCAACCCACTGTCCATCATACTTCAACAGAATAGACTTACTGGACCAAATTACATAGATTGGAAAAGAAACCTGGACATTGTTCTTACTGCTGAAGGCTATAAATTTGTACTGACTGAGGCTTGCCCTGAAGCACTTACTGGTGAATCTACTCAAGAGGAGATTGAATATCATAGGAAATGGGTAAAAGCTTATGAGATGGCGCGGTGTTACATTTTGGCTTCAATGTCAAATGTATTGCAACATCAGCATCAAGATTTACCAACAGCTTATGATATTATGAACAATCTCAAGGAACTCTTTGGTTATCAGGATAGGGCTTCTAGGCAAGAAGCCATAAGAAAGATAATGACAGCCACCATGCAAGAGGGTACTCCTGTGAGGGATCATATCCTAAAGATGATGGCTTATCTAAACGAGATACAGATCCTTGGAGGAGAAATTGATGGGGAAACCCAGATCGATATGATCCTTCAAACGCTACCTAGAAGTTTTGAGCAGTTCCGCCTGAACTATAATATGAATAAGAGGATTTATTCATTAGCGGAACTACTGACAGAACTTCAAGCAGCAGAAGGATTATTTCGTCACAATGCTCAAATTCACTATGCTGAAAATGGTTCTACTTCTAAACCGAGAGGAAAGAAGAAGAAGAAACAAGCTGGTTCAGCAAAGAAAGTGAATAAATCTCAGAGTACGGGATTTAAAGCTGGAGTGAAGAAGCCGAAGGGCAAGTGCTTCATCTGCAAGCAGGCAGGACATTGGAAGGCGAACTGTCCTCGTAGGAACCAAAACAAAGGTATATCTCATGCTCTAGTTGTTGAAACATGTTTAGCGGTGTTATCTACCAGCACCTGGTGTGTAGATACAGGAGCCACTGATCATGTCTGCAATTCCTCGCAGGGGTTCCAGGAAACCTGACGACTATCTAAAGGAGAGATTACCATCTACATGGGCAATGCTACTAAGGTGGCAGCTGTTGCAGTGGGAGATGTCTATTTATCTTTTAGTAGAAATAGAAATTTGGTTTTAAGAAATTGTCTTTATGTACCCAGTTTTAGAAAGAATTTAATTTCAGTTTCTAAATTATTTTTAGATAGATATTCAGTTTCTTTCAGTAACGATGTAGTTATTAAAAAAAATAAAGTGATTATCTGTTCTGGTGCATTGGTTGGCAATTTGTATACTTTAAATCCAATTTCTTTCACAAAGCAAAATATGGAAATTTATAACTCATCTTCTAACTCTAATAAGAGAAAAGAACCTTCGGAAATGAACGAAGCGTATCTTTGGCATCTAAGGCTTGGTTATATTAACTTAAGTAGGATTCAGAGGCTTATAGTTGATGGACTTTTGAGTTCGGTAGAGTTGGAAAATTTTCCAACTTGTGAATCTTGCTTGGAAGGGAAAATGACCAAGAGGTCGTTCAAGGCCAAGGGGTATAGAGCCAAAGAAGTGTTGGAATTTGTTCATTCTGATTTGTGTGGTCCTATGTCTGTCCAGGCAAGAGGTGGTTTTGAATATTTTGTTTCTTTTATAGATGATTATTCAAGATACGGATATATTTACCTAATGCGCCGCAAGTCCGAGTGCTTTGATAAGTTCAAAGAATACAAGGCTGATGTAGAGAAACGATTAGGTAAAAGTATCAAGACACTACGATCTGATCATGGTGGCGAATACCTCTTAGGAGAGTTTAGGAATTACTTATCAGAGGCCGGGATTCAATCCCAATTGTCTGCACCTGGAACACCCTGTTGGTTGCTACTCGGAAAACCTAGAGGTTCCACTGTACAAAAATTTTGTACAAAGGTCTGAACCTTTTTCCTAGCTACCATGTGTTCTTTTAAATTAAATTTTGGATCGTCTGCGGAACTTAACACGTTTGATCCAAAACTCAATCTATTTGTTCTTTTAGGTTTTGACTTGGATCTCCTGCGGAACTTAACACGTTCGACCCAAGTCTCCTTAAGTTATTAATTCCATTAAATATTAATTTCCATAAAAGGTTCCCAGTACTGACGTGGCGAGGCACATGGCCTTCTTGGATATGGGAGCAACCACCACCGACTAGACAAAACCTTTAATAGAAAGCTAATATTTAATTTCCTAAAATAACTTTAGGTTAACCAAAGAGAACAATCAAATCACAAGGAAAAGAAAGAAACAAAAGAACACAACTTCGAAAAAACATATTCGAAATACTAGAACGTAAGCCTCTTGTATTTGGTATTATTTCCATAAATAACTAGCATGATGCGGAAATAGAAATTACTAGTTATACCTTGTAGAAAAACCTCTTGATCTTCTACCGTATTCCTCTTCTAACCTCGGACGTTGTGTGGGCAACGATCTTCCAAGATGAGAAACCACCAACCACCTTCTTCTCCTCCAAGCAAGGTTCGGCCACAAAAGAAAATCTTTACCAAGGAGAAAACCAAAATACTAACCAAGCTCCAAGAGATGCTAGCTTTCTCCTTCTTCTTCTTCTTCTCCGAGTAGTATCCGCCACCACAAGAACTCCAAGGGAGAGAGAGAGGTTCGGCCACCACAAGAGGAAGAGAAGGAGATGATGGCGGCCACACCAAGGAACAAAAGAGGGAGAGGAATAATAGATGTTGTATCTTGTGAAGGCACCTCACCCCTTCTTTTATATCCTTGGCCTAGGTAAATTAGGAAATTTAATTACAATAAATTTTCCTTAATTTCCTTGACATGATTTAATTGAGAAAATAAAATAATATTTCCCCAATTAAACAATGATGGCCAAATCAATAGGAAACAAATTGGACAAGTTTCAATCAACAATTAAAACTTTCCTTATTTGTTTCCGGAAATTTTAAAAATAAAATTTCTTTAAAATCTCTTCATGGTTAATAAAAGGAAATATCTATAATTTTAATTTTATTAACATGTGAATAATTTTAAAGAGAAAATAAAACATCTCTCAATCTACAAATAAGGAAAGAGATCTAATCTCTTTCTTTAATCTTTTGTAAATCTTTTACAAGAGAGATATTTTAATTTTAATTCTCTTTAAATTAAATCTTCCACATAATAATAAAAATTAAAATTAAAATTCTTTTTAATTTAATTATGGTCGGCCCCCACTAGCTTGGGTTCAAGCTAGGGCCGGCCACCCCAATTCATGCTTATGCCGGCCCTAGCTTGGTTCCCAAGCTAGCTTGGCCGGCCTCCTTTAGGTGGGTATAGAAGGTGGGTATAGGTGGGTATAATACTCTATAAATAAGAGGCTACGATAGGGACCGAAAGGAGGAATTGGTTTTGATCTCCCGATAAAATTAAGCATCCCGTGTTCGCCCCGAACACACAACTTAATTTTATCAATAATAATTCATTCCACTAGAGAACTATTATTGAACTACCGCATCAATCCCAAATTACATTTTTGGGCTCCTTCTTATTATGAGTGTGTTAGTCTCCCTGTGTTTAAGATATCGAATGTCCACTAATTAAGTGAGTTACTGACAACTCATTTAATTAATATCTAAGTCCAAGAGTAGTACCACTCAACTTTATTATCATGTCGGACTAAGTCCACCTGCAGGGTTTAACATGACAATCTTTATGAGCTCCTCTTGAGGACATTATCAACCTAGTATCACTAGGACACAGTTTCCTTCTATAATCAACAACACACACTATGAGTGATACCATTTCCCAATTTATCGGGTTTATTGATTCATCGAACTAAATCTCACCCATTGATAAATTAAAGAAATAAATATCAAACATATGTGCTTGTTATTATATTAGGATTAAGAGCACACACTTCCATAATAACTGAGGTCTTTGTTCCTTTATAAAGTCAGTATAAAAGGAACGACCTCAAATGGTCCTACTCAATACACTCTGAGTGTACTAGTGTAATTATATAGTCAAGATAAACTAATACCTAATTACACTACGACCTTCTAATGGTTTGTTCCTTTCCATTCTGGTCGTGAGCTACTGTTTATAATTTATAAGGTACTAATAACATCATCTTCTGTATGTGACACCACATACTATGTTATCTACAATATAAATTAAATGAACAACTACAAACAAATGTAGATAATTAGACCAAATGTGATTCTTTATTCATAATGAATGTTTACAAAGCTTAGGCTTTCAGTATACATTCCAACACACCCCAACAGAATGGTGTAGCAGAACAAAGGAATAGGACTCTTATGGAGATGGTTAGATCGATGATGAGTTATTCAGAATTACCAAATTCGTTTTGGGGATATGCTCTGGAAATAGCAGTGTATGTTCTGAACTTAGTACCTTCTAAATCAGTTTCTTCTACTCCCATAGAATTGTGGAATGGGCGAAAACCCAGTCTAAGACATATTCGGATTTGGGGTAGTCCAGCACATGTGCTGAAACCAGATGCTGATAAGTTAGAATCTCGTACAGAAGTTCACATGTTTGTAGGATATCCCAAAGGAACGAAAGGTGGTTTATTTTATAGTCCTAAAGACCAGAAGGTCATTGTTAGCACCAATGCCCAGTTTTTAGAAGAAGACTATATAATGGATCACAAGCCCAGTAGTAAAGTTATTTTAGAAGAACTAAGAGAGGACACGTCTACTTTAGTACCAACAGTACAAGATGAAGTACCACAAGAGACTGCAACACGTGTCACACATGATACACAACCACAGACAGTGCCTCGTCGTAGTGGGAGGGTTGTGAGGCAGCCTGAGAGATTCATGTTTTTGGGAGAGTCTTCAGACTTGATCCCGGGTAAACATGAACCTGATCCCCGGACATATGACGAAGTACTCCAAGATATAGATGCAGCATCTTGGCAAAAGGCGATGAATTCTGAAATAGAGTCTATTTACTCTAATAAGGTCTGGGAGCTTGTAGAACCACCTGATGGTGTAAAAGCCGTTAGATGCAAGTGGATCTACAAAAGGAAAAGAGGGACAGACGGGAAGGTAGAAACCTTCAAAGCTAGGCTTGTTGCGAAAGGGTACACTCAGAAAGAGGGAATCGATTATGAAGAAACTTTCTCACTGGTAGCCATGCTTAAGTCTATCCGGATACTCTTATCCATTGCTGCTCATATGGATTATGAGATTTGGCAAATGGATATCAAGACAGCTTTCCTTAATGGAAGTCTTGAGGAAAACATCCATATGAGGCAACCAGAAGGGTTCATTGAAAAAGGCAAAGAGCATCTAGTGTGCAAGCTCAATCGGTCCATTTATGGACTGAAGCAAGCTTCAAGATCTTGGAACATCCGGTTTAATGAAGTAATCCAGTCATATGGATTTATTCAAAGTCCGGATGAGTCTTGTGTATATAAGAAGTGTAACGGAAACGTGGTGGTATTTCTTGTACTATACGTAGATGATATTTTGTTAATTGGCAACAATGTCAAGGTATTATCAGACGTAAGGGTATGGTTGTCCAAACAATTTGATATGAAGGACTTAGGAGAGTGTGCACACATTCTTGGGATCAAAGTAATAAGGGATCGCAAGAAAAGAATGTTGTGTCTGTCCCAAGCTTCATATATAGATACAATCCTTGCTCGTTTTAGCATGCAAGATTCCAAGAAATGTTTCTTACCTTTTAGGCATGGAATAGCTTTATCTAAAGAGATGTCTCCTAAGACATCAAAGGAGATAGAAGACATGAAAGCAGTTCCTTATGCCTCGGCTGTAGGAAGCCTTATGTATGCAATGCTATGTACGAGACCTGATATTTGTTTCGTCGTGGGCATGGTCAGCAGATATCAAAGTAACCCTGGACAAGGACATTGAACTGCGGTAAAGCATATATTAAAGTACCTGAGAAGGACTAGAGATTATATGCTAGTTTACCAAGCAGACGATTTGCTCCCTGTGGGTTACACGGATTCAGATTTCCAATCAGATAGGGACAACAGTAAGTCTACATCAGGCTATGTGTTTACTTTAGGAGGTGGAGTCATTTCATGGAGGAGTGTCAAGTAGAAATGCATTTCGGACTCAACCATGGAAGCTGAGTATGTCGCAGCCTCTGAGGCAGCTAAAGAAACAGTATGGTTCAGGAACTTTCTAATGGACTTAGATGTGATTCCTGGTCTTCCCAAAATCATCACAATTTATTGTGATAATAGCGGTGAAGTTGCAAACTCGAAGGAACCACGAGCTCATAAGGCAAGTAAACATATAGAGCGCAAGTACCACCTGATACGAGATATCGTGAAGCGAGGAGAAGTTGTCATCGCCAAGATTGCATCAGCGAATAACCTGACAGATCCTTTCACTAAGGCCCTTCCAGCGAAAGCTTTCGATCGGCATGTGGAGGGAATGGGAATCAGATGTATGGTAGAAGATATGGCAGCTTAGTCATTAGTATAAGTGGGAGATTGTTGGAGTGTATACTGAAAGTCTAAGCTTTTGTAAACATTTATGTTAAATAAAGAATCACATTTGGTCAATTTATCTACATTTGTTTGTAGTTGTTCAATTAATTTATATTGTAGATAACATAGTATGTGGTGTCACATATAGAAGATGATGTTATCAGTACCTTATAAATTATAAACAGTAGCTCACGACCAAAATGGAAAGGAACAAACCATTGGAAGGTCGTAGTGTAATTAGAAATTAGTTTATCTTGACTATATAATTACACTAGTACACTTAGAGTGTATTGAGTAGGACCATTTGAGGTCGTTTCTTTTTATACTGACTTTATAAAGAAACAAAGACCTCGGTTATTATGGAAGTGTGTGCTCTTAATCCTAATATAATAACAAGCACATATATTTGATATTTATTTCTTTAATTTATCAATGGGTGAGATTTAGTTCGATAAATCAATAAGCCCGATAAGTTGGGAAATGGTATCACTTATAGTGTGTGTTGTTGATTGTAGAAGGAAACTGTGTCCTAGAGATACTAGGTTGATAATGTCCTCAAGAGGAGCTCATAAAGATTATCATGTTAAACCCTGCAGGTGGACTTAGTCCAACATGATGATAAGGTTGAGTGGTACTACTCTTGGACTAAGATATTAATTAAATGAGTTGTCAGTAACTCACTTGATTAGTGGACATTCGATATCTTAAACACAGGGAGAATAACACACTCATAATAAGAACGAGCCCAAAAAAATGTAATTTGGGATTGGTGCGGTAGTTCAATAATAGTTCTCTAGTGGCATGAATTATTATTGATAAAATTAAGTTGTGTGTTCAACACGGATGCTTAATTTTATCGGGAGACCAAAACCAATTCCTCCTCTCGGTCCCTATCGTAGCCTCTTATTTATAGAGTACTATACCCACCTATACCCACTTTCTATACCCACTTAATAGGGGCCGGCCAAGCTAGCTTGGGAACCAAGCTAGGGCCGACCTAAGCATAAATTGGTGCGGCCGGCCCTAGCTTGAACCCAAGCTAGAGGGGTCGGCCATATTAAATTAAAAGGGATTTTAATTTTAATTTTTTATTATGTGGAAGATATAATTTATTAAAGAGAATTAAAATTAAAATATCTCTCTCGTAAAAGATCTACAAAAGATTAAAGAAAGAGATTAAATCTCTTTCCTTATTTGTAGATTGGTGAGATATTTTATTTTCTCTTTAAAAATTATTCATATGTTGTTAAATTAAAATTATAGAAATTTCCTTTTATCAACCATGAAGAGATTTTTGAAGAGAAATTTTATTTTTAAAATTTCCGGAAACAAATTAGGAAGTTTTAATTTGTTGATTAAAACTTGTCTAATTTATTTTTTTGATGTGGCCGGCCAATGTAGTTTAATTTGGGAAATTTTATTTTATTTTTCTCAATTAAATCATGTAAAGGAAATTAAGGAAATTTTATTGTAATTAAATTTCCTAATTTGCCTAGACCAAGGAATATAAAAGAAGGGGTGAGGGTGCCTTCATGGAACAACCTCTATTATTTCTCTCCCTCTTTTGTTCCTTGGTGTGGCCGTCCATCATCATCATCCTCTCCCTCTCTTCCTCTTGTGGTGGCCGAACCTCTCTCTCCCCTTAGAGCTCTTGCGGTGGCCGGATACTACTTGGAGAAGAAAAAGAAGAAGGAGAGAAAGCTTACATCTCTTGGAGCTTGGTTGGTGTTTTGTTCTTCATCCTTGGTAAAGCTTCTTTATGGCCGAACCTAGCTAGGAGGAGAAGAAGGTGGTTGGTGGTTTCTCATCTCGGAAGATCGTTGCCCACACAACGTCCGAGGTTAGAAGAGGAATACGGTAGAAGATCAAGAGGTCTTTTTAGAAGGTATAACTAGTAGTTTTTCCTTTTCCGTATCATGCTAGTTATTTATGGAAATAATACCAAATACAAGAGTCTTACGATTCTAGTATTTCGAATATGTTTTTCGATGTTGTATTCTTTTGTTTTATTTTTCCTTGTGATTTGATTGTTCTTTTCGGTTAACCTAAAGTTATTTTAGGAAATTAAATATTAGCTTTCTATAAAAGGTTTTGTCTAGTCGGTGGTGGTTGCTCCCATATCCAAGAAGGTCATGTGCCTCGCCACGTCAGTACTGGGAACCAATTATGGAAATTAATATTTAATGGAATTAATAACTTAAGGTGATTTGGGTCGAACGTGTTAAGTTCTGCAGGAGACCCAAGTCAAAACCTAAAAGAACGAATAGATTAAGTTTTGGATCAAACGTGTTAAGTTCCACAGGCGATCCAAAATTTAATTTAAAAGAACACATGGTAGCTAGGAAAAGGTTTAGACCTTTGTACAAAATTTTTGTACAGTGGAACCTCTAGGTTTTTCGAGTAGCAACCAACACCATTATCCGTAGTGGGTACACCTTCCTCAAGTCACTCTAGACTAGATGAATCTAGTGAGTATACAGAACCGAGAAGGAGCAAGAGGCAACGTGTGTCTACGGATTTAGGCCAAGACTTTATAACCTATAATATAGAAGGTGACCCTGTGACATATAGAGATGCTATGGCTTCTCCTGAAGCTAAGCACTGGAAAGAGGCCATTAAAAGTGAAATGGACTCTATTATCTCTAATGCCACTTGGGAGTTGGTAGATTTACCTCCTCGGTGTACCACTATAGGATGCAAATGGGTGTTTAAGAGAAAACTAAAACCTGATGGGTCAGTGGATAAATTCAAAGCTCACCTAGTTGCTAAGGGATTCAAACAAAAAGAAGGGATTGACTATTTTGACACTTATTCTCCTGTTACCAGAATTACTACAATCCGAGTGTTAATCACATTAGCATCCATATATCATCTTGAGGTCCATCAAATGGATGTCAAAACGGCATTCCTAAATGGAGATCTAGAAGAAGAGATATATATGGATCAGCCTGAGGGATATGTAGTCTCTGGAAATGAGAATAAAGTCTGTAGGTTAGTCAAATCTCTTTATGGTTTGAAGCAAGCTCCAAAGCAGTGGTACGAAAAATTTGATAGAACTATGCTATCGTTTGACTTTGAAGTAAATGACTCTGATAAATGTGTGTATGCTAAAATGAAAGGTGATAATTGTATTATCCTATGTTTATATGTAGATGATATTCTACTATTTGGAACTAGCCTTTCTATTATTAATGAGACTAAGACCCTCTTAAGTGGTAAGTTTGATATGAAGGATATGGGTTGTGCTGATATGATTTTAGGGCTGAAGTTGACTCGTTCAACTGATGGAATAATAATTTCTCAGTCACTCTATGTTGAGAGAGTATTAGAGAAATATGGTTATAGCCAAGTTAAATTTGTTGTCACACCATATGACCCTTCAAAAACTCTCCACAAGAATAATAGTGGTGTTGCAGTGTCTCAATTAAGATACTCACAAATAATAGGTAGTCTAATGTATTTAGCTAATTGTTCTAGACCTGATATTTCTTTTGCTATAACGAAATTGAGCAGGTTTACCAGCTGTCCGGACAGAACGCATTGGGATGCATTAGACAGAGTGCTCAGATACCTAAAAAGTACTATATCCTTGGGCTTGTGGTATGGAAGATTCCCTGCAGTCCTGGAGGGATATAGTGATGTTAGTTGGATAGCAGACACTGCTGAGTGTAAAGGCGTTACTGGTTATGTCTTTACACTTGGAGGCGGTGCAGTTGCTTGGAGGTCTGTTAAACAGACGATTATATCCCGTTCTACATCTGAGGCAGAATTGTGTGCTTTAGATACCACAGTAACTGAAGCTAATTGGCTTAAGGGTCTTCTTTCAGAAATTCCCTTGATGGTAAAGTCAATACCTTCTATTTCAGTACACTGTGATAATCAAACAACAATAGCTCAGATTAGAAGCTCCAAGTATAACCAGAAACAGAAGAGACACGTACGAATAAGATTGAAGTCTATTCGTGAGCTAGTGTCTCTTGGAGTGGTGTCATTGGACTTCGTAAGTTCAAAAGACAATATTGCTGATCCACTCACAAAAGGACTTGATTCTGAGAAAATCAAGAGATCCAATAAGGGAATGGGACTGAGGCCTATCCTGGTTTCATCTATAACGGCAACCCAACCTATCTGATTGGAGATCCCAAGAAGTAGGTTCAATGTGGTATAAACAAGTTATAAGGGTGAACCGTAAGCATCAAATTGATTGAGATATAATCTCATAGTCTCTTCCCTGGATAGATGCTTGACTGCTAGTAAGGATGAGCTTGGAGGCTCTTAATGAGTTCAAGGTCTTATTGACAGGATGCTCGCAGTACATCCTTGGAGAACTCACCTATGTAAGTGTAACTGTGTGGCCGCAGTGTGGGGGGTCTAGGCAACTCCCCTAAACACTTATGAAACAAGATTCGGTGACATGGCCGTAATGCACCAACCCAGAAGGATTCAACCGTCGCCCGTGATGAGTTGTTACCATTTGACTTCACATATAAAAAGGTTTAAGTTCAAGACCTAGTTCACTTCAAACCTATGTGAATAAGATTGGTGTACTTAGGTGAAAATTCAAACCGAAAGGTATTTTCACTAAAAGCTCATTGCAACCTAGCCTCAGGACATATTTTTTTTGTTTTTTGTTTTTAACCGAAATGATTTGAATTTGTGGGGGATTGTTGAATTTTGTTTTAAATTCAAAGCATTTTTTGTAGTGTTTTTAGTCCCACATTGCTAAGTGGAGAAGCTTGGAAGGGCTTATATAGGAAGTCCTTCCATCCTTGCTTAGCAATGATAAGAGGACCTACACGCATGCGCGGGCCAAGCCCAAATCGAGTGGATTTGGGGGGTTCGAGCCGGAAATCCATAAACCGGGCGTCACGTGCGCGATTAACGCGCGCAGGGAGGGTGCAAATCCCCAGCCCGTGGGCCTTGCGCTCACAGGCGGCCCGGTCTGTTTTTGCTGGTTTGGTTCAGTCTGAACCAAACCAGTTTGGTTTCCGGTTCTAGTTAGTTTGGTTCCGCGCGTGAGGAAGGGACGCGGACTTCGGTTTTGTTCCGCGCGTGAGGAAGGGACGCGGACGCGACACTGAGGCGCGTTTCCTCGCTAGCGAAGCAGTGCTTCGTACCTTCTCAGAGTGAATAAAAGGGGACTTGCAGCACCTCTATTCTTCACTCCAGACTCGAGCTTTCTCCCTTCTCTGTGCGATCCTTTCTTCTCGTCTTTCTTGTCCTGAGACTTGGTCTTCCGGCGATCTGAGGTTGGGTCTGAGTGTAGCGTCCAAAACTTTGCACCGTGAGGCGGCAATAAATTCTCTAAGGACAGTCGGCGTGCCGACGCTTCA
This sequence comes from Zingiber officinale, assembly GCF_018446385.1. NCBI lineage: Eukaryota > Viridiplantae > Streptophyta > Magnoliopsida > Zingiberales > Zingiberaceae > Zingiber > Zingiber officinale. The sequence goes on from NC_055987.1 coordinate 191,278,552, forward strand.
ACCGGATAACTATATTCTAAACCTTACTCCTTTATTTATCTGTCTATTGCATGCTATTTTTGTGCAAATATAATACTGCTTATATTGTTTTATTATTTTACAACATTTCTATCTGGGCTTGTTTGTTTTAGCATTGTCTTGATTCCCTTTTGCCCTTTTGTTTTAGGTTATGTTTAGTTCTTGTTGTTTTATTTCTTGCTAATTTGACATTTTCCTACCAACTATCTCTTGATTCAGGGATAATGCCAAATCTTGCAACTTGTAATTCAGTTCTAAGTTCAGAAATTGCTAATTCTATTCCTGTGTTTTCTTATTTCAGCAACCCCTGGTTAGATGCCTTTATACTAGCCTCCTTAGCAGTAATATGGATTTCTACACCAAGAATTCAATAGTTAAAAGATCAAACTGAATCCTACATAAACCAGAAAATCCTTCTTTAAGTTTCTCTTAGTTTTTTTTTATTGTTAACTAATCACTCTGATCTTCTTTTTTTTTCTTCAATCTAGAGATTTATGAATCAACTCTCTTGTTTGCAGATACTATTTTTGTTTCCAACAACCATGGATTTTAATCATTTTGTTGTACTCAGTTTCAATTTTGAGAGATCTGGAGTGCAATGGTTTTTAATCGTTTTGTTAATGCATCATTACAAATTTACCCGTATCGCATGTGAACTTGTGTAAGTTCATCACACGGTGACTGCCTGTGAAGAATATATGAAGTTTTGTGAAATAATTATAATAGTATACATTAGTTTATGTAAATTTAATGTTTTTTGATAATATAAGAATTATATGAAGTTTTCAAATCTAAAAACGCTTCATGTTTTTTTGATAATATAAGAATATAGTGAAGTTGGAGATTCCAAGTGCCAAACACTGGATGCCAACCAGTTGGACAGGGGATCTATATATTTTTATACGTTTTCTTATTCCTTCATTATTCAGAAATATAAAAAGTTCATAACTTTTGACTGATGGAAAAAAGATGGAGTTAGATTGTCGATGTGAGCTTGGTCTCTCACTTTTACACTATGTATTCTAGTCATTATGTTATTGTTGTTGGCTTTTTTAAAAAAAAAAATATTAATCATCAACCAATGGAAAAAGAATTTTTTTAATAAATTACTGTTGTCTCTAGTGAAGGAAAGATGTCGATTGTGTGACATTCAATAAGTTCCATATTCCATTGTGTGATTTTAAAATTTATAAATCAATTATATTTATTTATTAAATATATCAGCAACCTATTATTAATATTAATATTTTATTTTATTTTTTAAAAATTAATCAAATATTAAATTAATTTAGTTGTTAAAATGACAAACCATGGATAATAAAATAAATGTTAAATTAGATTATACACTAAATCAAACGAGATAAATTATATTTTATTTCTCATTATCTTATCTTAGTTTATGAATGATAACTTAGAATCGAACATACTCTTAAGATCAAGATAATAAGCTGACATAATTGTTAAAAATAACAAATTCATCTGTTTTATATCTTCTTCGGTTATCTCGGGATGATGATCTTGTAAAATACCGGAAAATAGAGAATAATAATAAGGGAATTTTTCGAAATTTTTAAAAAAATTTCGAGAATTTTTCGGAGTTCATACGGACGAATTAACGGAGATAAAAACGGGGCCCGGAAAAATCTGTTTAAGCTACCCTATTTTAATGAGGAAAAGTTTATTTTTTTTCCTTTTCCTTTTCCTTTTCTTTTTCTTTTTTCTTTTTATTTCCCCTTCCCCGCCATTGCTTCCTCCCCCGCGCGCCCAACTGCTTGCCCTAACCGGCGCCACACGCGGCGGTTACCTCCTCGTCCGAACAAAAGTCGTGCCCCACCTCTTCTCTGATCCTTCTTCTCGCCACTGCTCGAAGCCCTCCTCTGCCTCTCGATCCCTTTCTCTCCTTCTCCCGACGCCGAGCAGCGCCGGACCGGTCTTCTTCCCCTGCTGCCGAAGCCCTAGCGGCACCTCTTGGTCACAGAGGTTTTTCACCGCGTCGACGCCCTCTCCGATCTCCCCACGGCGCCACCTTTTTTTTTTCTGCCCTAGCGCCGAGCCGCACTGCCGACACCATTGCCACCAGCGACGCCGAGCGCCTCTACACAGCGCTGTCGCCGTCAGGAAGTGTTGCCGGCCTCTCCTCTACCCCGCCGTCGTTTGCCCTAGTGCCGGCCAGCCGAACCCTAGATCGTTGCTGGCTCACCTGTGCCCTAGTTCCCTACTGTTGAAGCCCTCCAACCCGTGCCCTAGCAGTGATTTTTGGAGGTAGGTTGTTAATTTGGTATTTTTGATTTGTGATCTCATCTTGAACCGATAGTGAGGAAGAATTTCCAACCGGACTTGCTATGGTGCTGTAAGTGTGGTCGTAACATGAAATAAGACTTGCTGTGGATTGTCTTGGGTCCGTCAGTTATATTTCAGCGGCTACTTTTCTTCGGCAGCAACCAGCTTGAGCTGTGAGTTGAGGTAAGCGTTAACCATAGCCTCTAAAATAGGTAATACATTGATGGATTGTTAATTTTCGAGCATTTAACCATGTTGGACTGCGGTATCGCAACGTGTACCTCCGACATTGACTAGAGGAGGAATTTTATTCTTGTTGTAGTTACACGTGAAAATGAAAATTTGAATAAATTAGGGTTAGGGATTTTTATTTAGCTATTTATAAGAATTGTAGCTAAATAGAATATATTTATATTGGTGACACAGGATCTTGACGCGAAACGAGTATCTCGATTATCTGATTGTACCATTTCTTATTGGAGGCGGGTACTTTTGACTTTATGTCTTTGATATGCATAGTAGTGAATTTAACAAATAGCAATAATTATGTTTCTTATTTGCTTCGGTTAGTCATTACCCGTTACCTGTTACATGCTTGGTTGATTGCTTGTTTTGCATCTCATGTTATTTCTTACCTGATTATACATTCCTATAGGGATAGTGATATAACCATGCTTCACCATGTTCAGGACCTAGGTGTGATACCTTATCTGATATGTGTACCCTTGATATGATTTATTGATTATGGTGCACATCATATATGTATATAGATTGGTTCAGTATATTACCATGCTTAGTGTCATGCACCATTCGCATGATTGCATGCTGTGTGATAGATTGCTCCATTATTGTCGAGCACATCGCCAGTTTCATTACTCTTCGGTGCTCCGTTGGTCCGCTCATGGGAAGCGTGACACAGCGTGGTAGCACGTCAGTTTTGCTCTGTTCGGTGCTCCGTTGGTCTGCTCATGGGTGGTGTGACGCAGCGTGGTAGCACGTCAGGGATCCCTCCCCGTCATGGTGTACCGGAAGATGAGAGCATTGCGCTCCCCCATTTATGATTTGGGGTAGAAGTATGTGTGTACTCCAACAGCATCCCGTCCACTCGGTCACTCATTAGGAGTAGTGACGCAGAGTGTACGGTTGTCACAGCCTGACCCACTCGGTCCCACCATTGTGTGTGAGATGGTTGACTGGCGTCAGGGGTGACCATGACTACATTGGCATCATACACATTGATACATTTATTTCTTGTGATTGTGTTTACTGCATTTATTTGCTGCATATTGGTTGGATGTCCATGCTTGACATGCATACAGGATTTCTATACCTCTCGGACTATTTATCCTTGTACCAGGTCCCGGTTAGTACAATATTCTTCTGTTTATTTCAGTTTGCATTTACCTTTATTACGTCAGAAGACTGTACGCATGATTAGTGCTAGATGTTATTTCCTTACTATGTATATCAGTTGTTACCCGCTGAGTGTTGGACTCACACCCTCCTCTGTTGTTATTTTCAGGTTGATGCTGTCTGGAGGAGTTCCAGTCGCTAATCCCCTGCAGACCACGAGGATATTGTTGGTCTTTTGATCTTCTTACTTAGATTATGCTAAACTTGTTCTGTTTGATGGTATGGACATTGTATGGATTTTGTGATGTCGATGGATTTGGTTTGGATTTGCTTTTACTACATGCATGCCTAGATGGCAGAAGAGGTGAGTTGATTTTATCGTCGGATTTGAGTTTTATGAGTGTAGTGGAGTAGGGTTGGTTTTGAGTCTGCTTATCACTGTTCAGTTTGTTTACTATTTAACTGCGTGATTGTGTCAGCCAGAGGCTGAAATTGATATAAACTGCGTGGATGTCTGTGTTATTGTTTGTTTAGTATGGTTATTATTCCAGCCGCATGTGGCTGAGGTATATGGTGATGTAGTAAAGTTTCAGATTGTCCGTCGTAGAGGGGAGATGCTGTCGAAATTTTTTCGGACAGGGACTCCTCCGGGGCGTGACAGATCTTCCCATTCATTAAGGTGATACATATGTCTATGATAAGTTATCAAAAATCCATCTGAGTTGCAATATTCAGCATCAACTAAATAATAACAGCCTAAACCTATGACAATAGTTAAATTAATAAACTAAGGGCAATAGTTAAATTAACAAATGCAAGTATTCTAGAAATTTGAAACTTCGTCATAATTCCAACTTCAAAGTAAAAAATATTTGTTATTTACCTTAAAGAACTTTAAGATCAAATTGTCTACTCATGGCATCACGGAGTACTCGATCATTATGGGTAGAACCTTTCTACCTAGGAAATATATATATAAATTGTACTTGTGGGCAATACACTCTCAACACATTTGTTGCAATATCCTCTTTTCTTGTGTGATAATGTTATTTTTCTTCATTAGAGGATGTCACTTAGATAAAAGTATCAACTAAAGTACCTAAACAACCCAATAATAATTTTTATGATGTTAAAAAATACAATTAAACTAAATAATTATATATTGAAATAAAAAATGAAATTAAACTAAATAATTATAGGTGATATTAAAATTTTTATAACAGTTTACATCTATCTTCTTCACATTCATTACGTACCGGTTTGGGTTTTTTAAGCAATATATTGTGTAGTTGTAAAATTACTCAAAGACAGATTTAAATGACAACTTATTGTCTCACGACTTCATTTAAAAAGGAGGCTCATCGTTTGCTTTTTTTATGATGTGCCAACACGTAGATAAATAAGGTCATAATTTCATCAATAGTGATATTTTTGTGACTTTTAAAACCCCACGTCTTGTATTATATTACACAATATCTTGAATGTTCTCCTATTTATTCGAAGTTCACTAATCCTTATTTCATCACTCTCTTTTGTAAGGTTGAACATCCATTCCACACGCCCAATCCGTTTGTCCTCCCTACTTTTTATTTGATGAATCATACTTCAACGATATAAAAGTATTGTAATTTGATAAAGTACGACAACCAAACAAACCATGAGCATTCCATACATATTCCATAAAGTGCATATTAATTTATGTCTTTTATGGTTAAATGGTGATCGTGTCATGTTTATCTACGTCACATAACAACTAATGATAAATTAAACACAATTTCGAAATAAGACGTCATTCACTTAGGAAAAATTATAATTCCAAAAAATCATTTGGATAAAAAGATTTACTTACATATTGTAGTTTCTTTCAATGGCAGCAACTTCGATTGGGAGGAGGAAGAGAATGGGAAGGGGGAGAAGAAAGGGAGGAGGAGGAGGAGGAGGAAGGGGGAGAAGCAACTTCAATGGCAACAACTTCGATTGGGAGGAGGAAACTTCGATGGTAGTAGCTTCGATTAGGAGGAGGAAGCTTCGATTTGGAGCAACTTCAGTTAGGAGGATAAAGAGAAGGGGAAGGGGGGAGAAGAAAGGGAGGAGGAGGAAGGGGGAGAAATAGTTTTGATGGTAGCAACTCGGATGACTAAGCAGGGAGGAGGAGGAGAAATATGTGCTAAGAAGAAGGGGGGAGAAGAAAAGGGGCGTGGTTGAGAGGAAGAGAAGGAGGAGAAGAATGGAGTGGATGGGGAAGAAGAGGCTCGAATGGCTTGGGGCTGGGATGTCCGAAAAAAAGAGAGGAAAGAATGGAGAGGAATAGGTTTAGTGATAACCTAGGAGGAAAGAGTTATAAATCAGGGGTATCAAATCCTTATTTTAATTCTAATTCTCATCTATCAAGCACCTCTAAGTTAATGAACTCTGTTGTGGATGAGTTTTGTCCCCGGGACTATGGTGCCGCAATAGGACATCCAGATTGTCACCTTGACACCTGTAGTTCGACCCCCAACTATGACATATTTACAAGAATTTTTTCTCCAAATGGGGTGCGCAACCAAAGGATGCTAGGCTTCTGACTGACTACCGTGCACACTTCCCGATTTATCCAGGTGACCGGTGGAAAAATTCGGTGGGGTCGAACCGGTCACCTCTAGGGCTAGTCAATGTGACTAATCGGGTTTATTATTTTTTTCCCTCCAAATGGGGCACACATCTAAAGGACGTCGGGCTTCTTGGCTACCCATCGCGAACGCTTTCTGATTTGTCCTAGTGGTCGGTGGGAAAATTTCGTGGGGTCAGATCGGTCACCCCAGGGCTAGTCAATGAGGCTAATTGGGTTTATCTTTTAGTCCTTGGGGCTTTGGTGCCGCGGTAGGACATCCAGGTTGTCACTTAGGCATCTGCGATTCGATCCCTACCTATGACATATTTGTAGAAATTTTTCCTCCAAATGACGGGCGCAACCAACGGATGTTGGGCTTCTGGGGTGCATGCTAAGTACGCTTCCCTGTTTATCCTGGTGGCTGGTGGAAAATTATGTGGGGTCAGGATGGTCACCCTAGAGCTAGTCAACGGAGTTAATTGGGTTTATCATTAGCCCACGGGACTATGGTGCAACGGCAGGGCATGTAGGTTGTCACTCAGGCAACCGCGATTCGATCCCTAGTTACGGCGAATTTGTAAGAATTTTTCTTCTAAATAGGGCGCATAACCAAAGGGTACTGGGCTTCTTGGTCACCCGCCATGAGCGCTTTCCGATTTACTTTAGTGGTCGGTGGGAAAATTTCGTAGGGCCAGGTCGATCACCGAGGGCTAGTCAATGAAGCTAATTGAGTTTATCATTAGCCCTTGGGGCTATGGTGCAGCGGTAGGGTATCCAGGTTATTACCCAGACACTCGCAGTTTGATCCCAGCTATGGTGAATTTGTAGAATTTTTCTTCCAAATGGAGTGAGTGCACAATCAAAGGATGTTGGATTTCTTGACCGCCTGCCATTAGCGCTTCCCGATTTACCCTGGTGGTCGGTAGGAAAATTTCGTGGGGCCAGGCTGGTCACCCCAGGGCTAGTCAATGAGACTAACTCGGTTTATAATTTTTTTCCCTCCAAATGAGGCATGTAATCAATGGATGCTGAGCTTCTGGACTGGTCGTCGTACGCGCTTCCAGATTTATCCTGGTGGCCGGTGGGAAAATTTTACGGGGTTGAGCCGGTTATCCCAAGGTAAGTCAATGAGACTAATTAGATTTATTATTTTTTTATCCCCGGAATTATGATTTATTATTTTTATTATTATTTTTTTAATCCTGAACTATGATAAATTTATAGATTTTTTTTCTTATAATCAAAAGAAAAGATGCTGATAAAAAAATTGATGAGACTGGACCGATCACCTGAGTTAGCTCGGCTTATCATTGTTTTTTTCTCGTGGGGACGAGTTTACTTTTAATTCTACCTAGGGAGGTTTGTAAATAGAATAATACAGCACTTTAATGCTAAAACTTTCTTGGCTGGATTCAGGTTGCTTTACTTGTTTCTTTTATTTTGTTTAATTTACCATACAATCTAAATAATAAACATATAACAACATTTGTACGATTTTTTTTATTTATCACAAAAATTTAACTTAAATCTATATTATAACCAGGTGTTCATGCAATTAGTGTCCATTGCGGGTAGGGTGCAAACCACTTTTTAAACTGGCGAAAAATATTTAATTCGAATTTGAAATTATTGATAAATTTTTTAACCGAATTGAAACTCATTGTTTTATTTGATTGTTCACAAGTTACTGGAATTTGAAATGAATTTTATTCGTTTATTATGTTAAAATTAGAATTCAAAGAATTTAAACTAAATTCGAATTTAAATCATGGAATTATAATTCAATTCTACTTGATTTTCATGCTATACTCCCACTGGCATCCCTTTATTAGTAGATACATGATATTAGTAATATATTAAAAAAAAAATATTGGGATGGATATGCACATTTACACAAAAGGTCGGGACAAAAAAAAATTATGATTATGATATTTGAGGAGTACTCTTTGAATATCCCAGTCTTTTTATTTTATTAAAAAATTGAAACAAAACCCTAAACCCACATTCGTGGAAGAAGCTACAAACCCTAAACCCGCACCGGCCGAATTAGGGTTTCTGAGATCAAATCTATCCGTCGAATAGGAGCTGCGAGAGAACAAGAACCCTTCATTTGAGCACGGCTCGCCTCTTCGATCCTATAAATACGTTATATCTCGTCCCTCTTCCATCGCCAAGGCGCCGATTTGGGCGATGTCCGTCGCCCTTTTCGTTTCTTCTCCCCCATCGTTCCATCGTTCGCTATGTGGCTTTGATCTCTCATTCAGTTGCCATGCCGGGAGGCGGGAGCCGTAGCTTCTCTTTGAAGCTGCCGTAGCCCTAATGGAAAGCCGGCCGACGTTGCCAGGTGATTTCTCCGTCGATCGTTTTAGGCTTTTATCTACCATTGTTTCGGCTGTTTGTTCCCTCTATTTGTTCTACGTGTTACCTGCTATCTGTTGATCGATTTCTTCATCGCATCGAAATGGATTTTGCTGCCCTTTCAGTACTTTGCATCGCACGCAACTTTGAGACCTAGTTCGTCGACGACGATGATGAGTCTACAGACCTGTAATGATTTTTGCGGATATGATCGCACTATCAAAGAACATCTAAGGGACTGAGTCGTCGTCACCAAATTCGTTCTACACAAATCTATACTTGTTGAATTTACTGTCTAATGTCATTTGCTTCACTATCTGGTCATTGAGGATCATTTCCATTCCCAATGTACTCGTTCCCTTGAAGCTAGATTTTGCGTTGTCATGATCATCATTTTACTTGCCGATCCAATAAACTTCTTGGCGAGTTAATGATCATCACATAAATTTTAAAAGTATTTCTTGCGCAACTGTTTTCATGGCAGATGAGGATTTGTTGATTTTAATGGGTAATTTGCATCTGAAACTTGTGATGTTACCTATCATAACACCTTGGAGATCTGATGCCTAAAAAGTCTTTCTTTCGCTTTTATTTTCCGTTTCGTGATTTTAAGACTCGGGGATGAGAGATGATGATGAATTATTTAGTTTACCTATTGGTTTCACAGCCGATATGATGGTTACAATTGTATTAGCTCTATCTGAACTCTTTATGCCTCTTTGTTCTTTATTTTGCCTCTGTAAAAAATTATCTACGGTGAATTTTTTTCATCTATTACTTCATTAAAAAAAGATAATTATTTTTTCTATGGACAAATGAAATTTTAAAATCATTTTCTCCCTCTTGGTTGAGCAATATAATCTATTTTCTCTCAATTTGTGATTTGACACGCGCGATCGCGGACCGTGGGCGCGATCGCGGACCGCGGATTTGCGGCATCGTGGACCGTTGGCTTTTGGACCGCGGACCCGCGCGATCTGGGACGGGGGGCACGTGCGCGATCTCGGACCGTGGTCCCGCACGATAGTGGACTGCGATCTCGGGCGCTACCCCTTGCGTGATTGCGGATGGCGACGCCGCGTGGGCGTGAACGCCGACCAAACGCACGAAGGAGTTTTTTGGCGCCTTTTTCATAAAGCTATTTGATGGATGTTACTGGCTATTTTATTTCATAATATTACATTGATGTGTTAATGAATAATTATCATTCTTGGCATTTTGTTTTTAGTGATGTTTATAGCATTATATCATTTGCCCGTGAAACACTCTAGCGTTTCTTGAACACTACAACCATTTCTTCAATAAATGAGGTTATTCTACAAAACATTGGATTGATTCAATGGCAACCTTGCATCCGAAGCTACATTAAGGAAATTTTGATACATTATTTGGTTGCTCTTATTTTTAAATCCTATTCAATTAATTCTAAAATAATCAAATGCTAAAATAATCAAATAAATAACTTAATGTAGCACATGGCTATCACCACATGGCTGTCACTGACCGATTCGAATCTAGCTGAGATCGGTGTTAAACTCGATTAGTTGACTTCAGTCTTTCTTGGCTGTTATCTTTACTTGTCAGCCGGAATTATTGTGCCCACGTAGCCCAAGCCCAAGATAATGAATGTAATAGACTGAGGGAAAATGTAAACGAAGTAGGCATCATTGCCGAATTTTAAGTCGTAGCATGCACAAACCATTAGGTATAAGCCAATCGAAATTTCCAAGAAACTAAATCTGTAAATGAAAAAGAAAACGCTGAATTAGTATAGGAAAATGTATTTTCAATCGTAAGAGAATCAATTTATCATAACATCGGAGGAAAGAGAATTTGGGCAAATTAATATACCTGTCTTTGAGCCTAAGTTTGAATTTTTTGGTGGGTAAGGAATTGGGTTTGGCCTTCAACATGTCGCCTAATTTCTCAGTGACTACCCACTCGTTGACGCTGCTGCCTGCTTCGAATAAACCGATGAGGACCGCTTTGCAACGATGGAGCGACATGACATTCTCGAATAGCACCCAGAAGATTACCAAATGAAACGAACTGCAACATTATTATGCTTTAGTGCACCTCAACCATGAGTCGTCTAACTATAGGCCCCCATACAAACGGGATAATTTATGCCTGATTCCATTAACATTAAGAAATTCAGATATTTTAGAATGCAAACCTTGGAGTTCCAATTGAATTGATGAGAGTAATTGCGGTGGGGACATAAATGACTCCCCAATCAGGGACGTCAACTTCCGGGAAGAACACTGAGGTAGGGATGACCACGCAATAGAAAAGGAACGTCACAAAGTGGGACATGATCCTTCTCGCAATGAAGAAGTTGTAGATGACATATAATTTCATCCTAATGGAAACTTCCTGCAATTTTTGAGAAGAGAGAAAAAAAAGTATGATTGGACCATTCCAATTAAGCTCGATGATATCAATCTTTTTCTTGAGAGAATCAAGAATATAGCACTGACCTTGGACGTTAAAACACTCCAGAATAATTTCCGGAATAGATTCGCCGGTCCACACGACCAGCGATGCTGTTGATATCGATACGCTTTGAAGGTGCTTGGTAGTTCACTGTTGACCTAACAAATAAGATTAGAAAAAACATATAATTAACAAGCCAAACCACCATAATTTACTTCCTTCTTAAACATTCCTTACTCTTAGCAACAAACGCTATTACTTAGTCTAATTGAGCTGAATCTTTCATGTTGAATTCCAGCAGAAGAAAAATGAAACCTTTTTGTAGTCTAAGAGAAAATTAGGTATTAGAATTTTAGATAATGATAGAAGAATTAATCAATTGCACACCTGGACATCGCCAAGGTATACAAATTTCCACCCTGCTAGACCTGCCCTCACTGCTAAATCCATATCTTCTACTGTGGTTCGATCTTGCCAACCTCCGGCATCCTCGATCGCTTTAATTCTCCAAACACCAGCAGTTCCTGTTCATCCAACAGCTATCAGTTTACAGAAAGGAAGAAGAAAAAAAAAAGAAATTTAATGATAATCTCATTAATCTACCATTGTAACCGAAGAATGCGCAAGCCGTGGAGCCGGACTCCTGCTCCACCTTGAAGTGAAAATCCATGGACATCTCCTGCGTTCTCGTCATCAGGCACTCCGAAGCATTCACTGCATTTCGTCGATCGACGCCGAATCTCATCAAAGCGAACTTAATGTTCGGAAAATTGACAGTGTAGATTTTTAACGAAGAGAAATCAGTACCGAATTTCCACCGAGATTGGACGAGGGCAATCTTAGGGTTGTGGACGAGGAAGGGGACGGTGCGGTGGAGGAAGTCGGGGCCGGGCTGGAAGTCGGCGTCGAACATGGCGATGAACTCGCAGGTGGCGACGTAGCCGTAGGTCATCCCCACCTTCAGCGCGCCGGCTTTGTACCCGTTCCGGTTCGCCCTCGTCTCGTACTGGATGTTCTTCCCCTTCTTCGCCCACATCTCGCACTCATTCCTCACCAACCCCTGTAAATTATCAAAATAATTTTTAAAAATTTTATCCAAATTTTATTTATTTTTTAAATTATAATAATCTGGAGGGCAAATCAGAGTGCGACCCCGCCTGGGGCCTGCCAGCCGTCAACCACATAACACGATGACAATGAACAAATTCCAAGTCCATTTGTCTGAATAGACCTCCATGATAGCTGCCTTCCATGGATCCGACCGTTTAATTTACGGGAAAAAAAAGGCAATTATTATTGTCTCCGCCGATTTGTCATCCGATTTATTTATTTATTTAAAATAGCAATAAACAGATAAATAAAAATGGTTAACCTTGATGGTTGGATCAGTGGAATCGTCGAGCACCTGGATGATGATCCGATCCTCCGGCCACAGCAGGTTGCACGCCGCCCCGATCGACAGCTGATACACCTGCGCTAAAGCCAAAAAAACCATTACGTATCCAAATCTCAATTCACCCTCCATGATTGATCTCAATTTCAACAAAACATGCAGCATGTTTTAGATGATTTAGGAAAGGAAACCCTACCAATATATTCCCATAATAGTCGATTATGTTCCTGTCACATTCAGTAATTTGCGGGCAACAATAAGGCGAATACAAAGGGCAAACAATAGGCCAAGGGAGTGCAGATGAGAAATATCATTTGTGACATGTGACTGAAGTTTGCACATGGTTGCACTTTTGCCCGGAAGCAATGTGCCAGTGCTCGGACCTGGTTTTTTCAAAGAGGACAGCTTAATTACCAGTGTCAGACTACCTGTTGAGGACCAGCTGTCAAGCTTGGTTGTGGTTGTTTGGATCGGAAGAAATTGTTGTGTTTGAGAAAGAAGAGTCAAGTAGCAGTATGCTGTGTGATAAGCTTGATTGGTGTGTTTGAAACCGACATGGACTGCTATCTCAGGCGTGTGCCAAATCGATATGTGCTGATTTTTGTGGATTGCTCGTTTCATCTCTAATTCAAGTCAATCTCAGGGTTCAAGTCGATCGAGAGGATTTGTAATTGGAATGTGAGTAAAACATCTCGATGAAAGGGGGAAAATGATTTCAATAAAGGGGTTAATGCGCTGACCTCTTTTTCGTTGTACATCGGGATCTGGACCAGGACCATGGGGAAGGCGCCGGAGCCGGTCTCCTCGTCGGCGACCAAGGGGTCGCACTTGTAGATCTGGGCAGGGCGGCGGCCGAAGAGCTTGGCATACGAGGTGACGAGCGCCATCGACACCTTCTCGACCAGCACCGCCAGCGACATCATCAGGCAGATCGACACTGCCGCTCTCAGCGCCGGCACCACCACCCACCCCCGCAACACCCCCCACGCCGCCGCCTCCGCCGCCCACGCCCACTCCCACGCCCCGGAGGCCGACTCGAACACCCTCAGCAGCGGCACTGCGAGCCGATCCGCCGCAGAAATCAGCGGAGGAAAGAAAAATGCGCGGATTGAGTGAGAAATGGAGGGGGAATCGATTCGATTGGTATACCTCGTTCCAGTTCCATGGCGGAGCTCGAGCTCCAGCTCTCTCCCTCCTCTCTGGCTGCGCTGAACTGCTGGAGGTGCTGCGGTGAGTGTACCAACACAGCTGGATTTATAAAACATCGTGGTTAAAAGAAATAAAAAAAAACAAATTATTCGATAATAAAAAAGAATAAAAAAACTGAAATAAAATATTATTTTACTTTTGTAATTACAGAGCGGACATTGAATTAGCTGTTTATTTTGTTATTACATTAATAAAAATGACTTTATAAATAATTAAGAAACGGAAGGGAGAATGACGGATCCAGATCCAGCGCGAATGGGAGGGTCGTCGAGCACGTCTGGCGCAGCAGTTAGGAACGAACTATACAAATCTCCACGCGTTCTGCGATTACTAATTTATTATTATTTTATTATATATATATAGCAATTGTCAATATAATAACCGATTAAAATTGGAATTTTACTAGAAGCTCCCTTAAAATTTGATATTTAGAAAAACGTCCAAAAAAAATCTAAATTCAATTGTTAGGTTCCATGAGTAATGTGAATTCAATAATTGATGGGTCCAACGGTAAGCATTTATTTTCGCCAACGACGTAAGTAGATCTCACCTTCATAATTTATTAATTATTATTATTTTATTATTTTGCATCTGAAGTAAACAAAAAATAATAATAACATTTTTGTCCTCTAGAATGTAAATTATTTGGCCTCCCTGTAAAGCTGTGAAATGTGGACATGTTTGTATCTTCCTTTTTGTTCATCGAAAAATAATGTGGCGAAATCGGAACGGTATGAAAAAGAGATTTGATTTTTTATATTAAAATAATAAATTGATGGGATGCCTTTTTTAAAGATAGGCACTTTAAAATTGATATCTGAATACATTTATTTTGCTCTGTACTCTTTTATAGTTATTAAATACGCACCTAGTGCGCCGATGACTCAAAATCGTGACGTATGATTATTTTGCCCAATTTTAATTTAAATAAATACATGTTTTAGAGCCTATTTACATTTTTAAAATGGCCAAAAAACTTTTTTTTTTAAAAAAAAAAAGATAGCTACGTGGCTATGTAAATAAATTTTAGCTAATTTGAAAGTTTTTTGATATTTTTAAATTTTAAAAATTAACGTTGCAAATTTATTTGTTTATATGCATAAGTTAAATTAAACCGGTTGAATGATAAGTATTTATAATAAAACATTCAATAATAATAATTATTACTCGTTGGCATGACTCACGTGTTAATTTTTGGATCGTATGAAATGATGCAGCGAGAGTCAATAAGGACAATTTAATCGAGCAATCCTTGTCCATAATTGACAGCTGAGCACGTGAGACACTCTCGACTCGATGGGTACAATGATTATTTATTATCATCTATGAGATACACAATAAAAAGGAATTTGAGGCCTTAGAAAAATAAAATAAAAAACTCATGATGCACTTTCTGATTCATTAGTCATTGTCTGAGCCCAGGAACGAGAAAACGATGCAGGGGCCCAAAATTAAATGTGACAATTTCTTTGAAATTCAATTTTAAATTCATTAAGAATTTGTATTTTGATTTTTTACAGTCGTCGATTAATGCTTTTAATTTTTAATTTTTCAAGGATAAGGGTGTAACTCTTTCCTCATACCATGCCACGTGGCATTCTCATAAAAACTGGGAAGTTACATCGGTGCTTGTACTATCAATACATTCGTATTTAGCAAAGCTACATTTATATCTTTTGTTTAAGGGTAATTTTGCATGTAATCTTTATTGGCAAACAAATTTTTGTATTTAATCTTCATCTATGAAAATCTTTATTTTTATTCCCTATTTAAATATATTTACTTAATTACTCATTATATTTTTAGATACAAAAAATTTAAAAATCAATATAAATCCTCTTAAATTGAGTATATTAACTTAGAATCTAATATATTTTCTATCAAATTGAGTATGATTTTTTTTCATCTCAAAATATACTCGATTTTAGTTTAATATACTGAATTTAATAGGAATTATACTTATTTTTAGACTATTTGTACCGAAAAATATGAGGATTAATTTCGATAAAAATATACTCGATCCTAGTATAAAGTGTTAAATTTAACAGAAATAATATTTATTTTTAGATTTTTTATATTAAAAAATAAGAGGGACAATTTTGATAGAAAATATATTCAATGTAAATATATATATTTCTATTTTCCATGAATTTCTATATCAATATTTGTCGTGTGTGTGATTTTCTATCTCCATTCATCTATTCTAAAATAATTGATTTAATTCTGATCATTATTTATTCCACTTGCGAGGAATAGCTAATCTATTCTATGAATTGACCGACCAATTGCTAAAATATCTTTAAGAAAAAAACACAGACAAATAGCCCTTTAGTTCTTGCAAATGCTGATCTTTTTTCACTCTATGCTAAATCAACAATGTCAATCCCTATAGTGATGAAACCTTTGTCCCAACTATTTGAGAGGGGACACACTGTAAAGTATCAACTACAACAGATTGCTTGGTTCGTCTCTTGGAGCTTTTGCCACAAGCACAGCATCTGCCTTGGCTGCTGGTAATGAGCTACAACATATCCGTTGGCACACCCGTCGCTGTCGATCCTCCGATCGTCGACGTAGGCAATGCTCATCCCTCCCTTCTTCATGTCTTCTATCCAAATGCCCATTGCAACATCTTCCAACTTGAACATCTGTGCACCAACATCACTAGAATTAAAAGCCAACAAATTAACAACAAAAAGTACAAATTAAGAAGGATGAATCAAGTCGTTGATCTGGATCACCTTCAAATGCCCTTCCCTGTACTGCTTATATACAGCTTTTGCGATGTCAGACGATACTATGTAACCGGGTCCATGAGCCCAAGTTGGATAGTTCTCCTCAGGCCATTCCTTCAAGAAAGTAGAATGCTTACTAATAGCATTAGTTGTGGTTTTGAAACAATGTAGATGAATTTGGATGCAAAATCGTTACCTCGGGGCTTATGTACCACTTGCTGTCCTCATTTCGATGAGGTTGAGAATCATTGTTGATACGGCCATACAATAGCCCGCTCGTCGCCTTCTCTTCCTCTAGCTCGGTTAGTAATTCATCGACACGAACAAAAGAGTCATCATCTGTTTTCATTACATACTTTGCGGATATAATGTTTGTCTGTTAAAACAGGGGTTAAAGTTAAAACACAATTGGGAACATCTTAGGCTTTTTGTGTGATTACTGAACTACATTACCCCATAGATACAAATTGATATCGTCTTCCATGTTATTAGAGTATAGTAATCGATGAACGGCATCAGTTGGATATCTCCATAGGTGTGAGCTTCGATCCAAAGTTGCTCATTTACCATTTTGTTTTTGTGCTATTTGAGAATCAAACAGTAAGAAATGTAACATGGAAGATGCGAATGTGCCAAACTTAGAACAATGAGGAAAGAGTATTGGCAGCTGAAATGAAGCTTAAATTGAAGTGCATATGGAATTGAATGCTTACCAGACCTACGAAAAATTGCACGGCGACAGATCCAGATCGAATGGCTTCGTACTGTTTCCATGTTCTTCGAACTGCCATTCTGTGTCTGAAATTGTTTGCCGTCGAGAACACACCGATGAAAAGCTTCACCGGTTTGTGAAGTGGTATTGGTTGTGACTTTATTATGTCTAAATCTTTAACATGCTTGAAATCCTCTAAAGTTGGCAAACCACTTGCGAGAACAGAAATCAGTTTAATGTCTCCTGTTATTCTCACTTCACTCACAAGCCATGGCTCCATTCTCTGAAAGAACAAAAGGCACAACTTAAGGACATAAACCGATGAATCGAAAAAGAAGAGTAGGTAATAGTACTTCTCGGTAGGCGAATGAAGTTATGTGCTTGCCATCCACTGTCATTTGGATTCCCTCCAATCCCATCCTAATGGTAGCAATGGCAAGATTTCCTTGCCTAAAGGGAAAGTATTTTCTTTGTTCTACGACATCGATTAGGCCCATAGACCTCCTTGAAAAATTGTATAAGTTAGACTTGTACACCTTGTCTTTGCCGATCATGTCAGGGCATTGCTCTAAATCATCAACTGCAAGGAATCAAAGCATATCGACAATAAGTTTAGAACAAGATCTTAAATGAACTTGAGCAGCCAATTTCCAAACAAGATGAACTTTCTGACTGAGTGTATATTTTGCTACTTTTTCTTCTCGTGTATCTAGTAGATTGCAAAACTCTTTAACCAAAAATGGAAGGCGAAAAAATCGACCGTGTCAGTACCTCTCAAATTGTTTTGAACATCTTCAGAAGGACATCTCTCCTCTTTGCCCCAATCAGTAGCTGCACTCCATGAATTTTGGACGATCACTGGATCCTCAGTCATTTCATCACCGTGAAGCCGGACATTGTAACGCAAGATGATCGGAGGAGGATCTAGCTCCGACGGAAGGCCTGCCCCGATTAGTTCAATCTGAAAGTTACCGAGCAATCCACTCGGAGTGCCGATCATTGTGATTGAGGAACCATGGGTCAGTCCACAGGGAATCACCAACTTGAAGCCATCATCAACAAACTCTGAAGCATTCATTCTTCGAATCGAATACGGGCACAATTTCTCCTTTTCCATCAGTTTTGCAGTTCCATTTCCAGAGCCATTCGAATTTTCCTCTTCGACCGAGTCCATGAGACTTTGCCATGCAACTACAGCTCCTCGGCTGGCCTCAATGGCATTCGGTAAGGCCTGAGAGGAGTTCAATAAGCTGTCCAAGTAATGCCAAGTCTGAAGGCACTGTGTCTCTGAACTTGAGAGATTTCGAGGAGAGAAAAGGCTGGAGAGCAGCATGTCATCAGGCTGGATTTGTGTGTCATTTCGCAGATCGATCGATACAGATGCTGAGCTCCGAGGATAGGACCAGGAAAGATGAACAGATGAATCAACAGAGACAGGAATTTGAAGAGGCCTTCCAATTAAGGGGTTCTTCAATACCACCCTGAGCCTCAGGTGAAATGACAAGAGTAAGAACAATAAAACTAGCCCTGCAACCCAGTTTTTCAGGACCATCCTAGAAGATATTATTCTCTAAACTGAAACCTTCAGACCTGATAGAGATACATACAATGACAAGTCAACTAGCAAGCTAATTACTGGAGATCAAAGAACAAAAGACAAAGACCAATAAGCAAGCTAAATGTCGAAGCTAATACTGTTTCAGCAGGAGGAACAGCAACTCTAAGAACCCTAAAAGCTCCCTTTTCAGTGAAATTCACCAAAGTCAACGCTATGCATTGTCTCGGAGAGAAGAGGAAAAGAAGACAAAAAAAACTAAAAAATAAAACCAAAGATGTGGCGACCCATAAACATAGTTGACTTCGGAAATCATCACAGTTTTTGTTCTGCAATGACTTGAACTAAGGCGAAAAAACAATAGAATTGCACATGCCCGATTGGAACTGTTTGTTGTCATGGCTTCCCATCGAGAAGATACAAGATATTTATCGATCACTGACAAAAGAGATTTTGCCAAGGAGGAAGAAGACAAACAGACACTTTTCTTGTACTTTTATGTAAATTGCCAATACATCGAGAGCTTATAAGGTTTAAAATATATAAAAAAACCGGATGTTCAATTAAAATTAAAATTATTTTTTTCTTTAAACAAACTGAACTAATTAAACTTTTTAAAAGAATAAAAAAAATTAATTAGTTAAATTTGTTTGAATAGAATTAACTGCATCAAACCGAATTAATGTTTCAGCTAAATATCGAAGTTAATTACTGTTTCAGCAGAGGAACAGCAACGCTAAGAACCTAAAAGCTTCCTTTTCAGTGCAATTCACCAAAGTCAACGCTATGCATTGCCTAAGAGAGAAGAGAAAAGGTCAGATAAAAGACAAAAAAAACTAAAAAATAAAACCAAAGATGTGGCGACCCATAAACATCGTTGACTTTTGAAATCATCACAGTTTCTGTTCTGCAATGACTTGAACTAAGGGGAAAAAACAATAGAATTGCACATGCCCGCTTCCGATCGAGCAGATACAAGATATTTTTGGCTCACTGACAAAAGAGATTTTGTAACGAGGAAGAAGACAAACAGAAACTTTGGTTGTACTTTTATGTAAATTGGAAATACATGGACAGCTGATGATGTTTAAAATATATCAAAATCTATAGGGGTGTTCGATTAAAATCAAATTGAAAGAATTGAACAGAGTTAATTGCATCACACCGAATTATTTTTTTTCTCGAACAAACTAAACTAATTAAATTTTTTTAGAAAATTGAAAAATCGAACCGCTAAAATATCGGTTAACTCGGCCTAAAATTGAATTAACTATTTTTTTTTAAAAAAAATCAGTTTCTTTTAAATAAAATTTGATCATTTCATTTATTTACATATTTTATTAATTCAGTCTATTCAATCAGATAAGTAATTTTAAAATCGTAACTAAACCGATTTAACTGCATTAATTAATTTTTTTGAAAAAAAATTAAATGTTTAAATAAATTGAATCGAATTTAAAATTTGATGTATTATTATGACTAGTCAAAAACTGATTGGTGGCATGTTCTACAATGAAATTATAAACGGTACGATTGAAAAAATAATCATGTCTATAAAATATCATAGAAATCATGTTAACGGCACATGTTTACATGTTTATAGTCTCTATGATTTTTTTCTCATAGTCTAAATTATATATTTTTTTAATACTTTACTTTTGAGTAAATTGTGGGAGAAATAAAATAAAATGGCTCCTCCTGATATTTTTATAGGGTTCCTTATGAAATAAAATAAAAGAAAATACAGAGAAATAAAAAATTTATCATAATTTTATATTAATTCAAGTTACATCATTAGTTTGAAATTAATATTACCTCTTGATACATCAAATCTTGCTATGTATTTGGAGAATTTGGCCAATCTCAACACAATTAATATTTTTGCATCCCTAGTAGTATTCACATGAGTATAATCGTCGTCGAGCACAAGTAGAGAATCACGATATATATCATCTGCAATACTAGCTACTATGCATATATATAAGTTTAAATAAAATCCTAACTTTTAAGGTTATCTTATCGGACATGTTTGTCACCACCAAGTCTTATCTAATAAGACTTTAAAAAATGTGGCCAAATTTTATCTAATATGACTCAAATAAAACATGGCGAAGTCTTATCTAATACGATTTTATCTAATAACGTGATCAAATTTTATCTATTAAAATATTATCTAATAACATGAGCTTGGTTTAAGTTTATTTGAAAATCCCAAATAAATATTTGATTAACCATTAATCTAATAAATTTAAATTTTAATTAGATTAACCCAGTAATCTAATAAGATTCAATTAGATTAATATGAGACTTTAATTGTATTCCCAACAATTCTCCACTTGAATGAAAGATCGTCATTAATCTAACAAGTTTAAAATCCAAAACTAATTTCAGACTTAAAATTTTAGTCCACTTCATTTTAGTCATACTAAAATAAAATAAACTCCAAAATTGATGCGCTCTCTGTGTGTGACCCAATAAGTTCTTGTAACGTTGACAATAACTTTAAAATCACATTCTTAAAGACACAAGTGATGAGTGACAT
This sequence comes from Zingiber officinale, assembly GCF_018446385.1. Lineage (NCBI taxonomy): Eukaryota > Viridiplantae > Streptophyta > Magnoliopsida > Zingiberales > Zingiberaceae > Zingiber > Zingiber officinale. The sequence continues at coordinate 191,299,736 of NC_055987.1, forward strand.
CTAACAAGACATTATAGTTATTTAAGTGATGAGAATAATGTAAATCTGACCTAATTTTTCTATGACTATTTTATTGTATAATTTAGTCTTTTTATCTATGATATCTAAATTGATTTATGAGACATAGATCGTGTCATTCTCTCTTAAATATATGTGTTTCTTGATCTCCAAGTAGACTTACTTAACTAAATAAGCTCAATATTTTGTATCGACTTATTTGAGCATGGTTATGCATTTCAATAGTCCTACTTAATTAAGGGATCCACAAATATTACTTCCGTTATATAGAAGAGACAAATTCTATCTACATAACTCATTGCATACTCAGTGAATGACTTTATAATCAACCTTGTTACAGATGATGTTTGTCGATATTAAAGTACACAACTCCTTATAAAGGACTATCTATATTAATAGTCACTATGAGAATATTTATGACGCTCATATAACAATTCATAAAACATTCTCATAAAAGATCAATTCAATACATATTATCTAATATATATTCATGTATTAATTTTATATCTTATATCTATAACTTATGTGATTAAATCATCAGTTAACATACATGCTAGTTTTAATGTATTAATATTATTCTTGTAAATTAATACTTAACTAGAAATAATTAAGAGTAGTGTTCTATATATATCTATAGTTTCTCATATAATCAATTCAACTATTTGATATGTTATAAAATAAACCTACCATTTTAGGATATTATTATATTTATTCAAATTTCCACAACACCACCACTATACCAACAATAATAACAACCAAGCCTTTTCCCACTAGATGAGGTCGGTAATAAAACTAGGTGGGGTGGGTCAATCAAATTTTCACAGATATAAATAAATATAATAAACATAAAATATTATCTTTTATTCAAAATATGATGATACAATAGTCTCATATCAATCATCTTATGATAACAATCTTCTACTAGCATTAGAGTTAATTTCTGAAGTATTTAATACTTAGTAACGTAATGTGACTATCATGCTTCTTTTGTACTAAAACCTTTGCCAGTGGATCCACAATGTTATCATCTAGCAGTACTTTGCATATTTTTACATCTCCTCTATCGATAATATCTCGAATGAGATGGAATTGTCGAAATATGTGTTTGGATCACTAATGAGACTTGGATTCCTTAGCTTGATAAATAACCCCGTTATTATCATAATAGAGGTCTATTAGGTTAGCTATGCCAGAAATTATACTAATTTCTGTAATGAACTTTCTAATCTAAACATCCTATTTTGCTATACTAGAAACAATAATATACTCAACCTCTGTGGTAGAATCTGTAAATATCCCAGGTTAGTTTTGATGTGGTCAATAGAGTTAAGTTAGGTCTTGTGAATTTGATGTCTATATTTAAGTATGCAGGGACTTAGGAACACAAGAAGTTGAGTAGAAAACGTAGCGAGTAAGAAGGATGATATAAGAGAGTTGACGGGCTCAGTACATCCATGGGATGAGGAGTTGCGGTAGAGTATACCAATAGACGAGAAGGATGCGCTCGATAAACCCAAGGAACAAAAAATCGGAGAGGAAGCATGCTCGAGGAGAAGGCCGGAGCTGGGTTCGAGTAGGCTCAACTTTGGATGGCCGAAGTATCACCCAAGTGAGCGAATGGGAGAATGGTAAAATTCTGAGTTAACCATTCCAAGTGTCTAGAATGGATCCAAGCGCCATATCAGCAAAAGTCGTTGCGAGGCGAAGCGGATCAGCACAGAGTCCACATCAATAAACTTCAGGCGCCTAGATCCCTTCTAGGTGCCTGGGAAGCCCAGGACTGTTGAAGAGACTCATTGCCAAGTGGATCAACTCAACCGAGTCCAGGCACCAAGATTGCTTCCAAGCGCCCGGGAAGTGCCACATCAACAAAAGGTTATTTTGACCACTAAGCTATAAATAGAGACCATATATTTTAAGTTAGAACAATACTTAATATTCATTTACTATATTTCGATTTGAGCTTTCAAATTTGTAAGAGACAACTCCGACTTCATAAAAGAGGTCTTTTAGTGAGCTTTCAACTGCCTTGGATTAACAACCACATAGGTTGCAACCAAGTAACTCTCTACCTCTTACTTTATGTTTTGTCATTTGTTCTTAAATAATTAATCTGTGTGTCCTTGCTAAGCTAGAAGCAAGAGAAATGATTAAATTTCTTATTGTGGGATATTCCCCTCCTCTCTAGCTTTATGAACCACTTCTGCTACACCAATAAGTAGTATTAGAGTCCAACCACTTCAGAAAAACTAACCGCCGACTAAAATAATAAGAAGATGGTCGGCCAAGTATTCACCCACCGAAGTTTAAGGGCGTGTTCGCGCTTTGAAAACGCTGAATGGAGATATTCTTTAAAAGTGACTTTGACATTCTTCTAATAATTAAATATGATTTTATAGTAACCAAATATCATAATGGATAAGAAAAGGAATAACACCTTTGGAACAAAAAGGAGTAGATTGGCTTCATGGCCAATCGTAAATCGGAATTCTACCTACTAAGTATACTGTCACATCAAGAAGTTAATTGAATTGGTGCATATGAATCTGCCAAAGAACTTTGGAGAAGTTCTTGGAGCTCCATGAAGGAACTTCGGAGACTAAGCCAACAAGACGAGACATTCTCCGAAATCAACTAACGAACCTCCGAATGACAAGGGAGAAATGGTAACTCAACTACATGTAAATATTAAGGAGTTGATCACTGGACTCATGAATTTCGGAGAAATAGTAACGAATTGAGACTCAATCAGATATACTCTGAATTCTTTTCCAAAAACTCAAGAGTAGACCTCAATTGTAGATTCGTATTATATTTCAAAAGACCTCGAGGTAAGTAATTTAGAAGAATTATTCTTTACTTTCGAATTACACGAGTCAAGATGTGCAGGCTTAAAAAATAAAGAGAAGTTAACTCAGAACCTAGCACCCAAAGCCAAGAAGTATGAACTGGATTCAGATTTATCGCTTGACGAAGACAAAGAAGCATTTATGGTAAGAAAAATTTCAAAAAAAATTAAATCTAACAACTTGACAAGAAACAAGCAAGAAAGGTTCTTCGAAAGAAGAGAAAAGTATGGTGGCACGTGAAGAGAGTTGATGAGCTTAGTACATCCAAGGGACGAGAAGCTACGGAAAAATACATCGATAAACGAGAATGATGCATGTGGCACACATGAGAGATGAGAAGCCAAAGAGGAAGCATACTTAAGGAGAAGGCTAAAGTTGAGTTCGGGTGAACTCACTTTGGACGGCCGAAGCATCACCCAAGCGAGCGGATGGAAGAATGGTCAACTTTTGTGTTGACCATTCCATGCGCTTAGATCTATTCCAAGCACCTAAATTCCAGGCGCTTGGAAAGGGTGGCCACATCAGCGAGAGTCGTTGTGAAGTAGATAAGCATGGAGTCCATGTCAGCAGACTCTAAACGCCCGGATCCCTTCTAGGCACTTGGGAAGCCCAGGATCGTTGAAGAGACTCGTTGCCAAGTGGATCGACTCAACCTAGTTCAGCCACCCAGATTACTTCTAGGCACTTGAGAAGTGTCACGTTATCAAATGGTCATTTCGACAAGTAGGTTATAAATAGAGGTATTATCGTCTAAGTTAGAACAATACTTAATATTCATTTATTGTATTTCATTTTGAGCTTTCAAAGTTTGTAAGAGGCTACTCCACTTTTACGAAGGAAATCTTTTAGTAAGCTTCAACAGTGTTAGATTAACAACTACCTAGATTGTAACTAAGTAGCTCTCTGCCTCTTTATGTTTTGTCATTTGTTCTTAAATAATTAATTTATGTGTCCTTGCTAAGCTAGAAGCAAGAGAAAGATTTGAATTTTTTATTGCAGAGCTCTATGAACCACTTATGTTGTACCAATGGAATCAACAAATTGTGTCTTGTTTTGAACTCTTTCAGCTCACAACATCACTATTTAATCAAAACACATACCCTGATTGTGATTTGGAATCATTTTTGTCAATTTCAAAGCTTGCATCGCTGTAACCTTTTACAATGATTTCCTTATTACCTATGTATATTTAGAAATAATATTTAATTTTTCTCAAGTACTTAAAAATATTCTTGACCATTATCCAGTAACTTTCACCTTGATCTGACTGTATCTACTTGTCATACTTAATGCATATGAGACATCAGGATGAGCACATAACATGATATACATGATAGATCCAATAGTAGATGCATAATAATCTTATTCATGTGATCGCTCTCCTCTTTAGTAGAGGCATAGTGAGCATTACAAAGGCTCACACCAAGTGACATTGACAAGAATTCTTTCTTAAAATTCTACATGGTAAAATAATTAAGAATTTTGTCAATATATGTATTCTGACTCACGTCAATCAATCTTTTAGATCTATCTCTATAAATCTTAATGTCTAAAATGCAAACAGCTTTACCTAAGTTTTTTATTGAGAAACAATTCCCAAAAGTCTTTATATACTATAGGACAATGATTTCATTTCCAATAGGAAGTATGTCATTCAGGTATAAAAGGAGAAAAATAATTGTGCTCCACTAATTCTTTTATAAATACAAGGTTCATCGTCGTTCTTATTGAGACCAAACTCTTTGATCGCATCATCGAATTGACTTCTAGAAGCTTGCTTTAATCCTTAAATGGACTTTTACAACTTGCATACCTTTCTTGTATTCTTTGGATCAACAAAACTCTAAGGTTGTGTCATGTGCATATCTTCGAGTAGATTCCCATTAAAGAATGCAGTTTTGACATCCATCTATTAGATCTCATAATCATAGTAAATTGCAATAGTAAACAAGATTTGAATGGATTTAAGCATCGCAACTAGTGAAAAAGTTCATCATAGTCTATATCATAAAATTGCTTGAACCATTTATTTACCAGCCACCCTTTAAAGGAATGCACATTACCATCAATGTCAATTTTCTTTTTGAAAACTTATTTACATCCAATGAGATTTACTCCTTTAGGTGGATCAACCAATATCCATACTTGGTTGATTTATATGGATTTTATTTCAGATATTATGTCCTCTAGTCATTTCTCAAAATCTAAGCTCATTATAGCTTTCTAATAGGATGTAGACTTGTTTAGATCAACAAGCATTACATTATCATGGTTAGACAAGAGAAGTGAATATTTCTCAGGTTAACGACGTATTCTATCAGATCTACATAGAGCTTGTTATACTTGAACATGTTATTATTCCATAATTTCTTGTAGTATAACAAGCTCATGATCTACAACAACTTATGGTGCATGTTTGGGTTTTATTAAAGTATCATTGCTAATTTGTGTATCTTAAATTTCTTTAAGATTTACTTTTCTCTCACTAGGCGCTCTAGAAATAAATTCTTTTTCTAGAAAAATATCATTTTTAGGAATAAACACTTTGTCTTGTATGAGATTATAAAAGTAATATCCCTTTATTTCTTTGGGATATCCTACAAAATATCACTTATCTGATTTGGGTCATAGTTTCTCTAAAACTTGACATCTAACGTAAGTCTTACAATTTCAAATCTTTATAAAAGATATTTTTGGAGTCTTCCCAATCCATATCTCATATAGTGTCTTTGTAACTGCTTTAGATGGAACACGGGTAATTGTGAAGCAGCAGTCTCTGGAGCATGCCCCCAGAAAAAAGAAGAAAGATCTGCATGATTCATTATTGATCATACCATATCTAATAAAGTATGATTTCTCTTATATGATATATCATTCTATTATGTTGTTTCTGGTGAAGTGAGTTAAGATATGATCTCAAACTCAACTAGATGATCACAAAATTCTTAGCGTATGTATTTACCACATTGATCTGATCGAAGTATATTAATACTTCGTATTTAATTCTTGAATTCTTTGAACTTTTTAAATAATTTTGACTTGTGTTTCATTAAATACACATAGTCATATTTACTAAATGGTTAGTAAAAGTAATAAAATATTGGTAGTCTCCTCTAACTGTTGTATTAAAAAAAATTACATACATCACTATGTATAAGTCCTAATAATTTATTATCTTGTTTACTTTGTCCACTAAAAGGAGTTTTAATCATCTTACCTAATAGACAAAATTTGCATACCTCATATAATTCAAAATCAAATGTGCCCAAAAGTTTATCCTTATGGAGTTTAGATATGCGTTTCTCATTTATATGATGAAATTCTGACAATGTCAGATATATGTTTAGTTTAAATTATTGGATTTTAATCATTTTATATTTATGTTATAAACTGAATTTTTAAGGTATAGAACATAAACTTTAGTCATTAAATGTGTATTACAATACAACATATCATTTAAATAAATAGAACAATATTTGTTCTTTATTATAAATAAAAAATCTTTCATGTTCAATTAAACAAGAAAAAAAAATAATGTTTCTAGTTAAAATAGACATATAATAATAATTCTTAACTTCTAAAATAAACCCAGTAGGTAAAGATAAAAAAATAGGATTCTACAACTATAACAACAACTCTTGCGTCATTGCCAACTCATAGGCTCGCTTCACCTAGCCTTTTGTGAATGATCTACTCTTTCTTAGATCCTATACATTAGTATAAATGTGACAAACACATCCAGTATCATATTTCATGATGAAGAAGTAGATAAATTGACTTCTATAACATAAATACTTGAGTCGGAAGCCTTACTTTCCTTCTTCCTCTTCAATTCCTTTAGGTATACTTTGCAGTTACTCTTCCAATGTCCGGTATAACCACAATGAAGTTATGTTTCTTCCTTAGCCACCCTGCCTTTAGGTTTCAATGTAAAAGACTTTGTCTTACCTTTGATTTGTCCTACCCTTACCTTTGGCTTTCTTTTTTCCTTTGCCCTTTTGCATCATCAATATGGTATTAGGTTTGAGCTTCTTAAGATTCAGTTCAGTAGTTTTCAACATTCTTAACATCTTAGACATTGACTTATCAATTTTATTCATAATGTAATTTATGATAAATTAACTATAGCTTTCAAGCAACGATTGCAGAACTAAGTCAATGATCAACTCTTAACCTAATGGGAAGTCCATCCTATCAAGGTTTTCAACATATCCAGTCAATTTAAGAACATGTGTTCCTATAGGGCTTTCTTTTGCCATTTTGCATGAAATTAAGCTTTCGATACTTCAAACCTCTCATGTCTTATCTACTCTTGATATAGTCATTTTAAATATTTAATCATATCATAAGCATTCATGTTCTCGTGTTGCTTATGAAATTCATAGTTCATGGTGACAAACATAAGACATGATATATCCAATGCATTATCTTGATATTTTTATATAAGCATCTTTATCAGTACGAGAGACATTAGAAGCAGGTGGTTTAAGGACTGCTCTAGGATATATAATTTTCTTTCTTACATGAGGACAATCCTCAAATTTCAGTACAAGTCCAAGATATTAACTCGATTGAGCTTATCCTTCGCAAGGACAATATTTGATGTATTTACAAACATGGTAATCTACAATAATAGTAAGTGCAAAATGTATCATAAAATATATTCACTTAATTAGATCTTTAATTAAATGATTCCCCTACTAAATTATAAGGTTGGGTACGTAGGAGCAAGTCATGGATGTAGGTAAATTATAGTTTACCCACACTACTATCTCCAAACTCAATAGAGATTAGGAGCAAGTCATGGATGTGAGCAAACATAGTTTACACTATTAGCCCAAAACTCAATGGAGATTATTTTTAGTGGGTCAAGATCCATATTTTATTTTATCTTGAGTTAGCTTTGGATAATCAACCCAAACTTGACTTTAGGTAGGTAACTTTTACCAATTGCATCGAATGAACTCTTAGATAATTAGGTGAACAATACAACTTATTCTTTGTCCATCTAATGGTGCAGTTCCTAACTTTATGTCTCTAAGTTTTCAATCTTATTGAGATAGCTTAGTTAAGTTACGCCTAATGTTTGATAAGCTATAATTCACAATTATCTTATCACATTCTTCCAAGATAAATAGAGACATTTTACTTTGATAAACTTGTCTACTATTAATCAAGACAGTAATGAGAATCAAACTTTGATAGGCATGACAAAATGACTTAATAAAATTATCAATTTAATATGCATCACATATGTCACATAAACATGATATATATCAAATAAATGTGACATGGTTATGACCCATCTAATATAAACTTTTCAAGCCAATGAGAGGATTGAAAGGTCAATCTAAAATAATTCCATCTTCTCCAAGTACTTTCTCAGTTGTTAGTATAAGGGGATTGCATTTTTTTTTTCCAAGTGCTTCCGTGGTTTAAGTGTTATCGGACTCCTTCTCCTCAATTACAACCTTGTAGTCTAGTACTATACTAGCATTATTCTAATTTGTACATATATTAAAAAAAACCACAAATTACATTCGAGGGGAGTTAGATTAAAAGAGAATTTTTACAACAGGAGATGTGAAGATAAAATGAACGACACATAGGGCGTTAAAGGCTCATAATTATGCATCATGTCATACATCACATGTATTAATTTTATAACATCATTTTTATTATGATTTCAATTAATGATTTATGTGGTGAAATCATACGGGGTCCTAGGGGTAGTGTCCCTAACAGGTCCAAGAGGCAGCACACCTAGCGGCGATCTCACTAGTTGGTTAGCGGGCAGTGGTCAAGGGGACAACGGTCCTTGCGGGGGAAAGTAAACGATTTTCCTTAACTCATTAAATAAGTTATTGTCATATTCCCCTTTGATATTAATAATCGAATTTCATAAATTGTTCATAACAAATTGATCCATTATTATAAACAAAATCACAATTTAGATTCATAAAACCATAATTGTTTGATTAGTTGAATGAAATCATATTATAACGTTCATATTATCGAATTAACATGAAGTTACTATTAGGACCTTCGGATAGCTAGAGAGGGGGGGTGTGAATAGCCTCCTTTAAAAACTTAAACAATCTTCTCACAAAAGTTTGTTAGCACAGCGGAAATAAGCAAAAGAACAACTAATACAAGGAGAAGAAACAACCCACAACTAACACAAGTATGTACGAGGTTCGGGGATAACTTGCCCCTACTCCTCGGCGTGTCCGTAAGGTGGACGATCCCTTGATCTTTAGGTAGATCACACCTCGGACAAAATCCGGCTAAGTATTTCTCCTTCTCGGTGAAGTAACCTCTCCACAACGTCACAGAAAAGATTTGAAATGAAGCACAAGACTTACAGAGTTCAGTGGCCAAAAGAAATGAACAATGAAACTTACAGCCACGAAGCAGAACGCAAAGACAGAAGGGATTCCTCAGCCAAGAGCTCAACAACACAGTACCCTTGCTTCGGTCGACAGAGAGTTTCAAAAAAAATCTTGCCAAACCTCTCTTCTTCCTTCTTCTTATTCTGCTTTCTCACTGTCTTCAGCCAGAGTCGAATCACTGTCACCTATATCGAATCACTGCGACCAACTCAGGCATCGCCAATCACTCTTCCTCCTCATCTGGTTCTCTGAACTCACACCAATACCATCCATGGTCTTCACTGGTGTCTCTGAGCTCGAACCAATAAGCAAGAGTCAAGTTGTTGCCAACTGATCGCAGCCAGTGAACGTTGACGCTCCAATTTCACCATTTGCAGCGAAACACAGCAGAAAGAGCACTTGGTCTTATTCTTCTGATGGAGCTTAATTTGAAATTGAGCATTGGCACGACACCTGCAACCTGCAACTCAAAAATCTCACAGCAGATGATTTGATCAGGTGAATCAGAAATCGCAGAGAAACAGCAGAAGACAAACGACATCGTTGTGGATCGGTCATCAGACCGATCCATAGCCCTCTGGACCGATCAGGATACCTCCTGATCGGTCTGGGATGATTCTGATCGGTCTGTGGATCGATCAGCCTATAGGTGGATCGGTCCACAGACCGATCCCCCCTATCGCTCTGAATCCCATTGCATCCCATCTCTTCTTACTGATCGGTCACCAGACCGATCAGATAACCCGATCAGATAATCCACAGATTGCTCCTGTGTGGTTACTGATCGGTCACGAGACCGATCAGATGACTAATGTATCACTGGATCAGTCTACATATCGATCCAGACAACCAAAGTATCACTGGATAGGTTAACAGACCGATCCAATGCTTCTGTTGGTTTTAGAGCTTCCCAGTCCTAAACCCTAACGTCTTCCTGGTCCAGAGAACGAGCTACCGAGCCCTCTCTGACTTCCACATCCGGTCCAGAGAACGAGCTACCGAGCCCTCTCTGATCTAGTCCTGAAAACGAGCTGCCGAGCCCTCTCCGACTTCGTCCGGTCCAGAGAACGAGCTACCGAGCCCTCTCTAACCTCGTCTGGTCCAGAGAACGAGCTACCGAGCCCTCTCTAACCTACTCCGAAGAACGAGCTGCCGAGCCCTCTCCGACTTCGTCCGATCCAGAGAACGAGCTACCGAGCCCTCTCTGACCTAGTCCGGAGAACAAGCTACCGAGCCCTCTCCGACTTCGCGTGCCAAGTATCCGTACTTGGACTTTTCCTCTCCACATGATCAACCTTGATCATTAATCAGTCTGAGTTTAATTAATATCTGATACAAACTTAAATCAGTGTCAACATCAAAACAACAGCCAGGTCAGACTGTATTAACAATCTCCCCCTTTTTGTTGTTTGACAACACGATTTAAGTTTAGATCAGAAATGTTCATATTTCCCTAATTTTAGGGGAATCAAGATTCTCCCCCTAAGACAGATACAACACCATGTAAGGATGGGGAAATCAAGATCCTCTCCCTAAAGCCAAACTTTCATTTATCTCTAAACTTAGTTATCTTCTCCCCCTTTGTCAAACACCGAAAAGGTGCGAATTAGGTAAGAAAATGATAAAGGACTCCCCCTTAACCCATACTGTCTTTTTCTCAATCCTCCTAGAATGCCCTCTAAGTGTATTATAAGACAGTAATAAAGAAATAAGAGACATACAAGGCATGGCATATGAACAGCAAATTAATAGACAATAGGAAGTAAAACATAAAGAAAAATAAGAAAATGAGCAGCATGAAATCAGCAAGTATCCAGGTCAGACATAAGTATCCAACAAACAATATCCAAAACATAGATAATCAAAATGACATCATAGAACAATGTGTATCACTCAGCCTCCTCATCATGAGGAGCATCAGCATCATCAACGGGAGGAGTGGGTCCCTGAGGTGTCATGCCGCTGCTCGAGGATGGATAGCCCGGGAAATCCTGCAGAGGTGGGTATCTGGCCATCCATCCCATAATCACCTGATCTGTCGCCATCTGCTGACTGCGTAAATCATCGTAGCGCTGGTCAATCCGGACGCGCAGCCCGTGGAGCTCAGCAACCAGCAGCTCATCGTGCCGATCAATGCGACTCTCCAGCTCGGCGATCTGCCAGCGCATATCAGGATCTGCCTCTCCATTGTCAGCAGCAGCAGCAGGAGGAGCAGCAACAGGCGCAGCAGCAACCTGTCGTGGAGGTCCCCGTGGTAACTCACCTAGAGCTCTCCCATCCTTCCACCGAACGTCCCCATCCTGTCCTATGATGCCAGACTTGGAAAATGCCCGTTTCCCAAGTCTGCAGTCCTGTCTGACCATCTTGACTATTCTACCCTTGGAGACATCAATCTGAAGGGTCTCGAACCAATCTGTAATGATATGCCCATAAGGCATATAAACAGTGAAGCTGTTTGGCTCACTATAGGAGATGATCGAAGAGTAGATGCTGGACATGATGTCAAAGTCGAGACGCCGACGCAAACCATAAAGCATCAGGCAATAATATGGTCGGATTTCAGACAAGGGTTTAGATGTGATTGGCAGAAGGCAGTTTGTGACAATCTTAAAGAGGATGTAATCTTGGGCAGATAATCTCAAGGCTGCAAAAGTAGGAAAATCAACATCTAATTCATCTAGCCCACCCGGTCTAGGATGTCTGAAGAAATACTCATAAATAGAGTCAGATGTGACATCAAAAGGTGAAGGTAAGGGGTCTGGTAAGTCAGGATATATCGAAAAGACATTTCCGGAACACCTCCAAAGAAGACAGAGAAACTGAAATCAAGAGTCTGCTTAGCAACTTTTGTTTTATAACTTACATCATTAGTTTGATGAAGATTGTTATAAAACTCAGAAACTAAGTCATAATTGATATCTCGTTCTAAATAGACAAGTGAATCAAGTTTGTAGTAGGCAATGATTTCTGACACAGTTGGACAAAATTCGTCCATGAATTTACGATCCACAGACCTACAAGGGAGTAATTTAAAGGTTCTTTGTTTAAAGGCTTCCTCAAAATAGTGGTTTGGAAATCTCCCGGAGACAGATGGTTGAGGTCGGGAGGGAGCCTTAGACTTCGACTTCTCAAGTGACTTAGACTTAGAGGTTCCTTCACCCACTAGTTTCTTCCTAAGGGTTAACAATGTGATACAATGGGGCAAGTAAGTGAGCACCGGAGCCACCAACACCCGAAACAAAAAGCACAGATACGGTGAAAAATGAAACCGAAATGCAAGGTGAGTAGTTCTAGGGAAGTATGGAGTTACCTTGGTGCCATTGAAGTATCTTTTGGCTAGGGCTTTGGCTAGGGCTTCGGCGGGCAAAGAGAAGAGAAGAGTGGTGATGTAGGAAAGAGTCGGCTAGGGCTTCCGCGTGAAAGGAGAAAAGAAAGGATCGGGAAGATTTAAGGGAGATGGGTGTTAGGTGTTGAAATGATCGGACGGCTGTCCGATCAGGAGATATCAGGAGCTCCTGATCGATCCCTGGACCGATCCGGGAACATTCTGATCGGTCCGTAGACCGATCAGGGAACGATCAGTAGCCTGCTGATCGGTCCCTGGACCGATCAGTGAACCTTCTGATCGGTCTGTAAACCGATCAGAAGGCGATCAGTGGCCTTCCCTTACCAGACTGACCTGATCGATCCCCGAACTGATCAGGGATCCTTCTGATCGTTCTGTAGACCGATCAGTGTCTGATATTGAAGTTTCTCCAGGAATTTCAGTAACTGAAATTCGTAGAGGTGTTCGATAGAAGTTTTTCCAGTAAAACTTCCAAGTCCAGTACCTAGACCCTGAAAAATCTACAAGCATAACTATTTCCTAAAGATTATGGTCTGAGATTGTTTATAGCCCGAGAGTTTCAGACATTTCGAAAAACAGACAACTCAAGGCTTGAGAATTGAAATTTTCCGACTTTGTTATGTACAGTTTCAAATTTGTCAAAATATATTTAAATTGCTATCATTACTTCAATAGCTTGTCTTATTTTCAATCAGAATCATGAACGGTATCGATCAAAAATATCAATCAACTCATTAACCAAGGTTAGATAAAATCTAGGTAAAAACCCAACCAAGTTTCCTTGGTTGGAATATATGAGTAAGATCTAGGAACCAAATACACATGAATTATGTGATGGTCTTCCCCATACTCAATTTATGTCTCTTCAACCTAATTATTCAAGGGATGCATGATACATTTTGAATAATTCGACTGATCCTAGCATCTCACCCCATTTCTAGCAAACAAAAATCATTTGTTAACCTTATAGTTTGTGTGAGATGTTCCCAAGTTGCCCAAATTAATTTCTCCTTTTTTCTTATCGTTTTAATTGTCCTTATTGATCATAATGGGGTTCTAATGGCCTATTGAGCCAAACACATTCCCAATTCTCTCCTCAAATGACTAAATTCATTTTCCGGAAGAGGTTTGGTGAAAATATCGACTAGGTTTGACTTTGACTGAACATATGTGAGTGCAATGTCTCCCCTAGCTACGTGATCTCTAATGAAGTGATGACGCACTTCAATATGTTTGGTCCTTGAATGATGGACTGGATTTTTCGTTAGGTTTATTGTGCTGATGTTGTCACACAACACTTGTACTCCCTTATACGAAAGCCCATAATCTTCTAGGGTGTGGATCATCCACAACAATTGTGATACACTCTCTCCCATGGCAATGTATTCAGCCTCGGTTGTGGAGAGAGCAACGCAATGTTGCTTCCGACTTGACCAACTAACCAATGATGAGCCTAAAAATTGGCAACCCCCACTGGTGCTTTTCCGATCCAATTTGCACCCAGCATAATCAGAGTCGGTATAACCTATCAAGTCAAAAGACTCCATACGAGGGTACCATAGACCTACTCTAATTGTGCCCTTAAGGTATCTCAGAATTCTCTTAACTGCAATTAAATGAGATTCCTTGGCACATACTTGATATCTAGCGCACATGCCCACAGCAAAAAGTATGTCCGGTCGACTAGCTGTGAGATATAGAAGACTACCGATCATGCTTCTATATTGCGTTAGATCAACTGGTTTTCCATTCTCATCATTGTCAAGGCGAGTGTTCATCGCCATTGGAGTGGATACTTCCTTAGAGTCACTCATTTTGAATTTCTTGAACATCTCTTGAGTGTACTTCGTTTGATGAACATAAATGTCATCTCGAGTTTGTTTGATTTTAAGTCCAAGGAAGAATGTCAATTCTCCCACCAGACTCATCTCAAACTCACTTTCCATGTGAGTGATAAATTCATTCAAGTAGCCCTTGTTATTTGAGCCACAAATTATGTCATCGACATACACTTGGGCTACAAATATGTTTTCACCATCTCTACGCAGAAATAGTGTTGGATCAATTTGACCTCTTACAAAGTCCTTTTCTAGTAAGTAAGTTGACAACCTTTTGTACCAAGCTCGAGGTGCTTGTTTAAGCCCATAAAGAGCTTTCTTGAGCTTGTACACGTGGTTTGGAGCTTCGGTATTCACAAACCCCGGTGGTTGTTCAACATAGACCTCTTCTTTAATGAAACCATTTAAGAATGCCGATTTAACGTCCATTTGATAGAGCTTGAAGCCTCTATGTGCAGCAAAAGCTAACATTAAACAAATTGACTCTAATCGAGCCACGGGAGCATAAGTCTCATCATAATCGAGGCCTTCGACTTGACTATAGCCTTTGGCTACAAGTCTTGCCTTGTTTCTTACGACTTCTCCCTTTTGGTTCAACTTATTTTTGAAGACCCATTTGGTTCCAATAATGGTGGTCTTCTTAGGTCTAGGAACTAAGTCTCACACTTGGCTCCTTTCAAATTGACCTAACTCATCTTGCATAGCTATGATCCAATCAGGATCGTGCAATGCCTCATCAACTAATTTTGGTTCGATTTCTGAAATCAAGGCGACCTCATTAGACTCATTTCTAAAGAATGACCTAGTCCTAACCCCTTGTTGAATGTCTCCCACAATCTGGTCTTGGGGATGACTAGAGGCTATCCTAGACTGCCTTGGTGTTGGCGGTGCCTCATGAATGGTCTCACTAGACACAGGTAAGGGCTCGGTATCAGGTAAAGGATCAGACTGAGCCCTCCCTTGCCTTTGCTCATAATCATCGGAGTCAATTTCGACTCTTCCTATGTTTTGATCATTTAAACTTAGATTTCTAAGTTCAAATTGAATTTCTCCTACATCCCTTGATTGATCATTTGATTTAGGAATTTCTTCAAATGCTATATCCGAGGACTCTTCAATAAATTTAGTCCTATTGTTGTAGACTCGATAGGCTTTGCTGGTGAGAGAGTACCCGACCAGTATCCCTTCATCAGCCTTAGCTGTGAACTTTCCAAGATGATCCTTGGTGTTCAAGATAAACATCTTACAACCAAACACCCTAAGATGTTTAATTGTAGGGGGTCTCCCAAACCAAAGTTCATGGGGAGTGTTTCCTAAAAACCTATGTATCAAGACTCGGTTTTGCACGTAGCAAGCGGTATTTACAGCTTCAGCCCATAAGTAGCTCGGTAGTGAGTACTCATTGAGCATGCTTCGTGCAGCCTCTTGCAAGACTCGGTTCTTTCTCTCCACAACCTCATTTTGTTGTGGGGTCCTTGGAGTAGAGAACTCATGTCTATATCATTTTTCTTGACAAAATTCTAAAAATTTATGGTTTTGAAATTCTCCACCATGATCACTTCTAATTGTTTTAATTGTTGTTGATTTTTCATTTTCAGTTCTTCTACAAAAAGAAACAAAAACATCTATGGTTTGATCCTTATTTTTCAAAAAGAAAGTCCATGTATATCTAGTAAAATCATCAATGATCACTAAGCAGTATCTACTTCCATTCAATGAAATAACATTACTGCAATCAAACAAATCCATATGCAATAAATCTAAAGCAGTAGATGTACTTACAACGCTTTTACCTTTATGAGACGCTTTTGTTTGCTTACCCTTTTGACATGCATCACATAATTTTGTCTTTTGGTACTTGATGCTTGGTAAGTCTCGCACTAATCTTTTGTTGGCCAGCTTTCGAATATTCTTCATGTTCACATGGGCCAACCTCCTATGCCACATCCATGATTCTTCTTCTTTTGACATGAAACACTTAGCAGAGGCATTAGTAGCACTTTTAAAAGATACTTGATAAATGTTGTCTACCCTTGTGCCTACTAGTACTGTGTCAAGTGTGTCAATGTGTTTGACCAGACATTGACTTGAATGAAACTCAATTGTGTAACCCGTATCACACAATTGGCTGACATTTGGGAGATTAAAGGTCATCCCCTTGACTAGAAGGACATTTTTGATTTGGAGACATTCGGATATATGAATATCTCCAACTCCTATCACCTTAAGACTATCGTTATTACCAAAGGACACATTACCTCTATTTTTGTTTTGAAGGGTAGTAAAGAGTGACTTGTCCCCTGTCATGTGCTTGGAGCATTCACTATCAACAAACCAAGTTGATAGATGCTCCCCCTTGACAAATGCCTACAAGACACGAAAGATAGATGTTTTAGGTACCCAAATCTTGGGACCTAATTCATCTACAATGAAAGACCTAGGAACTCACGCCTTAGTCACACCCTTCCTAGTCTCATGAACCATAGAAGCATGTGATCTATGAAATTGGGTTCTAGACACTAGGGAAATGAAACTAGACTCCTTACGTTGATATCCTAACCCAGCCTTGTTGTAGACCGCCCTTTGGGCATTTAGAATCATATCTAAGGTCTTAGAGCTAGTTGAGAATTTCTCAAGCATTTTCTTGAGTTTCTCAACTTCACTCTTTAGGGCTTTGTTTTCATCCTCAAGAAGCTCTTGATGTAGGTCATCAACCTCATCTTCCCTAAGAGTCTTCAAGTGTTCTACTTCATCTTTTAATGATTTAATTTCTGTTTTTGATTTCTTAAGCAAAGTAGATAAATGTGCAATAGTTTTATAGCATTTTTCTAAGTGAGGAGAAGTTACCTCTTCATCATCCGAAGATGATGAAGCCGCGGCTGATGTATCACTTCCGGAATCCGATTCCTCCCTTGCCATGAGTGCTAATTGACGAGTGCTTTTCTCCTTCTTCTCTTCCTCCAATGAGCTTGAGGAGGATTCACCCCAAGTAGCTTTTAGAGCTTTCTTCTTCTTGGCCCTTTCCTTCTTCTTCTTGAGTTTTGAACACTCGCTCCGATAGTGTCCTTTCTTGCTACACTCATAACACGTAACATTAGTCTTATCAACATTTTGATCAATAGACTTACCTTTCCCTTTGTATCTCCGGCTCCTTCTCATGATTCTTCTCACGAAGTTGGCCATCTCGCTTGATGATGATCCACCTTCATCATCGGACTCGAAGGAGGATGAGGATGTAGGAATTTCTTTCTCCTTCTTCTTTTCTTTCTTCCTTCTTCCATCCTTACTCTTTTCTCCTGCAACTAAGACAATACCTTTATCTTTTTGACCCTTGTTAGCAAGTTCATGAAGTTCCATTTCACAAAAGAATTCATCTAATTTAACAATTGAAAGGTCCTTGGAGACCTTGTAGGCATCTACCATAGATGACCACAAGGCATTCCTCGGAAAGGCTTTGAGAGCGTACCTTACAAGATCGCGATTCTCTACGTGTTCATCTACTGAATGAAGACCATTGATGATCTCTTTGAACCTTCCGTGTAGTTCACTTACCGTTTCGTTCTCCTTCATGGTGAGATTTTGTAGTTGGTTTAGGAACAAGTCTCTCTTGGCGATCCGAGAGTCTCGGGTTCCTTCTTGGAGCTCGATGAACTTGTTCCACAAATCTTTTGCACTCACAAATGGACCTACCTTGACAAGTTGATCTTTGGCTATCCCACATTGTAGAGTGACCACTGCCTTAGCATCGGCTTGTCCTTTGCGAGTTTGCTCGGCGGACCACCTTGACGATTCTAGTTCCTTACCTTCTTCGTCCTTCGGAGGTGTGAACCCTTCCTTGACCGAGAACCACATGGAGATGTCGGTCTTGAGATAGTACTCCATACGGCTCTTCCAATATTGGAAGTCCGCTCCGTCAAAGTAGGGTTGACGATTGGTGCTAAAACCTTCCTTCATAGCCATCTTCTTGCTCTTTAGGGTGTTAGTCCGAATGAAGAGCGCCTTGCTCTGATACCACTTGTTAGGACCTTCGGATGGCTAGAGAGGGGGGGGTGTGAATAGCCTCCTTTAAAAACTTAAACAGTCTTCTCACAAAAGTTTGTTAGCACAGCGAAAATAAGTAAAAGAACAACTAATACAAGGAGAAGAAACAACCCACAACTAACACAAGTATGTACGAGGTTCGGGGATAACTTGCCCCTACTCCTCGGTGTGTCCGTAAGGTGGACGATCTCTTGATCTTTTGGTAGATCACACCCCGGACAAAATCCGGGTAAGTATTTCTCCTTCTCGGTGGAGTAACCTCTCCACAACGTCACAGAAAAGATTTGAAATGAAGCACAAGACTTACAAAGTTCAGTGGCCAAAAGAAATGAACAATGAAACTTACAGCCACGAAGCAGAACGCAAAGACAGAAGGGATTCCTCAGCCAAGAGCTCAACAACACAGCACCCTTGCTTCGGTCGACAGAGAGTTTCAAAGAAAATCTTGCCAAACCTCTCTTCTTCCTTCTTCTTATTCTGCTTTCTCACTGTCTTCAGCCAGAGTCGAATCACTGTCACCTGTATCGAATCACTGCGACCAACTCAGGCATCACCAATCACTCTTCCTCCTCATCTGGTTCTCTGAACTCACACCAATACCATCCATGGTCTTCACTGGTGTCTCTGAGCTCGAACCAATAAGCAAGAGTCAAGCTGTTGCCAACTGATCGCAGCCAGTAAACGTTGACGCTCCAATTGCACCATTTGCAGCGAAACACAGCAGAAAGAGCACTTGGTCTTATTCTTCTGATGGAGCTTAATTTGAAATTGAGCATTGGCACGACACCTGCAACCTGCAACTCAAAAATCTCACGGCAGATGATTTGATCAGGTGAATCAGAAATCGCAGAGAAACAGCAGAAGACAAACGACATCGTTGTGGATCGGTCTGATCGTTGTGGATCGGTCATCAGACCGATCCATAGCCCTCTGGACCGATCAGGACACCTCCTGATCGGTCTGGGATGATTCTGATTGGTCTGTGGACCGATCAGCCTATAGGTGGATCGGTCCACAGACCGATCCCCCCATCGCTCTGAATCCCATCGCATCCCATCTCTTCTTACTGATCGGTCACCAGACCGATCAGATAACATCACAAATTGCTTCTGTGTGGTTACTGATCGGTCATGAGACCGATCAGATAATCTACAGATTGCTCCTGTGTGGTTACTGATCGGTCACGAGACCGATCAGATGACTAATGTATCACTGGATCGGTCTACATACCGATCCAGACAACCAAAGTATCACTGGATCGGTCAACAGACCGATCCAATGCTTCTGTTGGTTTTAGAGCTTCCCAGCCCTAAACTCTAACGTCTTCCTGGTCCAGAGAACGAGCTACCGAGCCCTCTCTGACTTCCACATCCGGTCCAAAGAACGAGCTACCGAGCCCTCTCTGACCTAGTCCCGAGAACGAGCTGCCGAGCCCTCTCCGACTTCGTCCGGTCCAGAGAACGAGCTACCGAGCCCTCTCTGACCTCGTCCGGTCCAGAGAACGAGCTGCCGAGCCCTCTCTGACCTAGTCCGGAGAACGAGCTGCCGAGCCCTCTCCGACTTCGTCCGGTCCAGAGAACGAGCTACCGAGCCCTCTCCGACTTCGCGTGCCAAGTATCCGTACTTGGACTTTTCCTCTCCACATGATCAACCTTGATCATTAATCAGTCTGAGTTTAATTAATATCTGATACAAACTTAAATCAGTGTCAACATCAAAACAACAGCCAGGTCAGACTGTATTAACAGTTACAATCATTATTGTTTCATATCAGATTAATCAAAACACTCATCAAAATCACCCATAAAATCAAAACGCCCACAAATTATTCATATAATCATAATAAACATGCTCGTTTATATCATATATAAAAGAAAATAGTAAACAATGTAATCGAATTCACAAGTGGCTCTGATATCACTGTCGGATTTCTTACGAATTAAATAAAAAAATATAGCAGAATAGGGAACCCACTAGAGATATATGCGAATTCAAGTTACATCGTTGGTTTGGAATTCATGTTACCTCTTGATGCGTAAAACTATTTTGCGTATCTGGAGAGTCTGGTCGATCTAAGCTTGATCAGTACATTTGTGCCTCTAGCGGTATCCACATAAGCGCAGTCATCGCCCACCTCATGAGCCCAATTAGAGAATCACGATATATATATCATGCGTATATATATAAAAGTTTAGACAAAACCTTAACTTTTAAGGTTATCTGATCAGATAATAAAACATATTTGCTACTATCAAATCTTATCTAATAATAAGACTTTATAAATATATGGTCAAGTTTATCTAATAAGACTAAAATAAAACATGATCAAGTCTTATCTAATAAAACTTTACTTTATTTAATAATGTGATTAAATTTTATCTACTAAGATATTATTTAATAGCATGGGTTTAATTTGGATTTATTTGAAAAATCCAAATAAATATTAGATTAACTACTAATTCAATAAATTTAAGATTTAATTAGATTAATCCAGTAATCTCAATTAGATTTAGATTGACGTTGGTTATTCTCACAATTTTTTTCATGGCGTTGAGGTTATTCTGTTTCGAAGCATGATTATTGTTTGTCACTAAATGCTGTCCAGTCCACTTGAAGTCTGCATCCCACCTAACTCTGTGTGCATATAATAAGACACCTCGCAACATAATTCCTTTCTTTATGCACCTCCTCCAATAATGAATGTCAATAATGGAACCTGAAGAACGCCAACCTTTAGAGAAGAATTACTCTCAACATGGAAACAGCAAGAAAGATGGATCCCTAAAGATTCTCCTTTCTACAAACTTGATTTTGCTTAATTTCTTGTGACACCAAAGCAGCTGCTCAGTTGTGATCCTTGGCATCCTCAGAACCCTTGCAACCAGCTTCAAGTCCACTTGAGAGAACAAAACAGCTTGATTCAGTTTGTCCTCTTTAGGTTTTCTGAACTTCACCAGGCAGTTGCATGTCCTTGTAATGTCCTTAAGCTTCTTCTCCTTCTGAACAGAACGATAAAGATGCTTTAAATCAGTATCAATATGTATATTGTTTTCTTTCTAAAAAATTATGAATTACCTTGTTAAACTCGAATTGGATGTCTTCCAACAGGCCGGCATCTGAAGGATCTTGCAGTGCAACATGAGTGCCCATGAGCACTTTGAGTATCCCAACAGTTTGATCCTTGTCGGCTTTGATGAACTCCCAGAAAATTGCGATGGACTGCTTCATGATTTCTTCCATCATTTCACCATTTATGCCATTCGAGCAATCCTCTGGAACAATTAAATCAAAGGTTTAGATCCTCTACATGTCTGAAGATCAACAGTTTGGAAGCTGCTTGCATTATTACCTTTAAGAACAGGTACTTGGAGAAGATTGCGAAGAACACAGCGGCTTTTGATGTAATATGGCAGCCTTGGCCCTTCAAACACTTCATTCTCGATGAATCTCTGAATGTTCACTTGGAACTGCTGGAATTCTCCGGCCACCTGGTGGTAAAACCGGTGCCCCGACTGATTGAAAAGCTGAGGCAGTGCTTTCTCATACTGCCATCTCAGGAACTCCCAGGAGAGGCATGCTTGTCCAACATAAATCACTTCTAGATCACCTTGTATCTCACTGATCATCTTCTGCGATGGGTCAACATTGGATTTACGATAAACCGACGAAAAGCTTTGCGAAAGAATGGACTGAATTGCTAGTCCTTGTGCCTTCCTTGATCCGACCGACCGGAGAGGATCCTTCAGCTGGAGAATGCCTGTGAGTTGAGCAAGAAATCTAGTTGCAAACTAGATTGAACTATGGAGAGATAATTAAAGAGAATGCATGACATTTCGATTCGAACAACTAACCAACCTATTGCATACATCTTTTGGTAGATCAAGATGTCAAACTTCCTCATCCTTTCTCGGTAGCTCCAGTGTGACCTCTCCATCTCGTTCATTGGGTCCTCATGGAGAAAGCTCTCGTCCAAAATCAGTGGCTTCAGGTCCTCCAATCTCCTGGAGCTCTCTGACTCCTCGAAAATGGTCGGGAGGCCGATGTCCTCGAGCTTTCGAAGCTCCATCCTGAGTTGCTCGATGAGCTCCTGGTGCTCCCACAGTGCCTCCAACTCATCATAGTCCTCTCCAGCAGAGCTCTTCATCTCTGTCTTCTGAGTATGGTGTTGCTGCTCCCTAAGATCACTGTCCAATTTTTCAGAATTGGGGATCGATATCGAACCGGTCTCGATTCTTGAATTTAAAGAGCATGAGATAGTGCCAGTAGAAGTGTTTGTGGGATGTCCTACCTCTTTTCTGTCAGAATATTCATCATCCATGAACAAGACTTCATCATCTTCACCGCAAATTTTTAATTGCACTTCTTCAGACGCAGTAACTTCACTTGATTCTACTTCTCCTTCCCACGGATCCAGTTGTGGTCCAAGACTGCATGGATCAGTAAATTCTTCGATTTCGATATCCTTTTCAGATAAATACCCATTTAGTTCTTCCACAACCTCATCGAACAAACCAGTTTCAGAATTCATGCTCGTTTTGTTCAAACTGCTAAAACCCTTCTCGCGATCGCAAATCCTTGTTTCAGAGGATGATTGTTCTTCTTCTTCATTGACTGGCGACTGATTAGATATCTGATACTGAAATTTAAAAACGAGACACGGTTCTTCTTCCTCTGGTGATGAATCGAGGTTGATGAACTCGAGCAATGTATCGTCCGTAGCAGTGTCTTTAACCCTGTCATTAAAGGGATCAATTGTAGGATCGATTATGTAGCTGCAAATGAAAAAAATTATTACCTGAAAGCATGCCTGGCCACCAACTTGTGCAGAAGAACAAGGAAATTGGTGAACAATAACCAGAAGGAGACAAAATGCAGAGCCATCCTCCACAAAGACAGCAACAAGAACACGGACAAGAACAAGGATGAGAATAGCAGCATGCCTTTCAATCCACCAACAACTTTATTATCTCCACCACCTCAAGCAATCCCTCGAGTGTTCTGCTGTAGGAGAAAAAGACCCTTCACCAGTAATTAATCGCTGTTGTTTAGGGATCGTTTCCTGAATTGGAATTGATTTGGAAGTTAGGACCGTTTAAGAAAGAAATCTGAGGATGAATTTGAAGGCAATTGGATTTTGGATGCCATTATAATTTGGGAAAAGGATAATTGAATAAATTGCCACATGGAAAGGGATAAATGCGCAAGATTTGAATCAGATGCTCTCTTAAAAAAATTTAAATTTTGTTGCCATTATTAAAATTAAGGAAATTAGCTACAAGATTTTTTTTTAAAAAAAAATAGTAAGTTTTAATATATAGGGTTTATCTAAATTATAATAAGGAATTCTAAATGATTTTTTTAAAATAAATGATATTTGTTATTGAATTCGTTAATTATAATAACATGATTTACTTCTCCATGTGGTCTTAGATGGTCAGGCCTTATTTTTTAAATAAAAAAAATTAAAATAATAAAAAGATAAATAAAACAAATATTCAAAATTGACTTTTTAAAAGAAATTTAAACCTATAAAAGTGAATAATAGTATAATAAATGCTTATTTTATTTTTATAAAATTTAAAATACAATTTTTTTAATTACCAAATCTTTATGCTATTGAATAAAAAAATTAGAGAAAAAATATATTAAAAATTTTAAAAACATTAATTCAATAAAACTTATGATATTAAGATTTTTTTAATAATTTGGATATATTAATTTTAGAGATAGATGATCTCTTTCTAATTTATTAAAATACACTTTAGTGTGGACTTGCATTATGATGTCATAATTCTATTATTGGAGTTTTCATAATTTATCAAAGAATTAAAGAGTATAATGTTAAAAATTAAACAAAGAATTACGTCGTCAATGGGCGAGACTTATTATTCATCCAACGGTCCAGATCCCCGCCCCTTTTCTCGGCCCTGTAGGGTTAGGGTTTTAAATATCTCCCGCTGCCTGTCCGCCATTGCGAGAACCACTCACTTTCTTGAGAATGATCGTTACCGTTAAACATACATGACCTGCATTAGTCAACGATCGAGATGTACATTAAGGACTAGGTATCGTCACCCGAGGTGGTGATGGGAAACCCGAGCAGGTTGCCACTTGGTGTATATAAATAGAAAGCGAGGCAGGGTGGCAGGCGGAGATCGCTTTCGCAGTCTCGCTTCCGGTGGCATTGCAAGTTCGCTCCACTGTGCTCGTGAAGTAGCGGCGGCCTCATTAGGGTTAGGTTTCGGGGTTGCAGCGGAGCGTTTGCGATGGCGGCCGACAAGAGCAAGAAGGTGAAAATCGGCGAGCCAGGAGTCGAGGGGGAGCCCGAGCCTATCGATGGGGAGCTGGTACTCAACATCGAGAAGCTCCAGGAGATACAAGAAGAGCTGGAGAAGGTAACATTTTAGGAAAAAAAACATTTCTTTTTAGTTTCTTCACTATCTGTTTCCTTCAGCTGCCCTGTTTTCTAGATTTTGTATTTTTTTTATATAAAAAAATGTTTTCCTCTTTTCCTCCTAATCTTGGCGGCCTGCATCGACGTTTCTATCAATCTTAACATAAGATAATATTTTCTCTATGATTTAGTATCTTAACAAATTGGTTCCAACTTGCTTGTATATATTTGGTTGATTGCTCGTATGCTCTTTTGGATAAATCACTCGGTTTATTCTCTTTTAATTTGTAAATAGGCAATTAATTAAACATGTATCTCTTATTACTTCCTTTATCACTTCTCAATGTGTGTTGTCTTGTGATTTTAGATAGAGCAATGTCTATTGTCTATTGTGCAGGACCAATGGCATGTGAGAGTGGATGAATCACATGTATTTAAAACTTATCTTTTTAGGTTTTTAAAACAAAGTGTGTAGAGGAAGAAAATAAAACATGAGAAAAGGCCAAGACATGATCAGTTACTAGGTTCGTAGTTTTCGGTGACTCCTACTCCAAGACCCAGACTCCTTGGATCTATCAATGGATAATCCACTAAATTCTCTTCCGGAACCGTTCGAAGAGCAATCCAAATACAAATGATTGAAAGAAGTGTAACAATCCTACATTTCCTCTATTCAATAATAAACAATAGATAATTGCAACGTAAATTAAAATATACCAACTCATAGTAAATGGAAGTCGAGGTTTAGAGCCGGTGTCATAGCATCGTAGAAGAGCAACAGCACGGTTGGAATAACAAATGTATCATTTGAGCTTGTACAGTAGATTATCTATGAAGTGCTGGTTGAACGAGCCTTTGAGAGTGTTAAAGGCGCCTCCAACCTCATCTGAGGCGCCTCTAGTCGCAAATTTAATCTCATAAACTTCGGCATATGTCTGCTCCACAGGCTGCGGTCTCTATTCGAGCGACAGCGCCTCCAAGTATTCCGAGGCGCCTCCAAGCGCTTATCCGAGGCGCCTCCAACACACTCCAAGGTGCCTACCCTAGCACAAATTTTATCTCCTTGAAGGCGCCTTCGATGGGTCCAGGGCGCCTTTAAGCGTTGCTCCGAGGTACCTCCTCGAAGCTCCGAAGCGCCTCCTTGAAGCTCCGAGGCACCTCAAACACTGTTCATCCAAAGCTATTTTGACACTTAATCCTGCAAAGAAGAGTTAATATACAAAACAAAATATATCCTCCAAAATAGGGTTAACACAGTTAAAATAAAATGATTATTAATTAAATTCTATCTTCCCAAGATTAGGATCTAGTCATTGTCTTAGCTTAGACTTTCAAAATGAATTTAAGCGCCTACAGCCCCACTGGGACTTGCCCTACTAGATCACTCTTCTCTAGTGACTTACCTCACTTACCATTTGTAGTCTCTTGACTTGCCTCTTGACTCACTGGGTCTTCCAGCCAGTTGTCAGGTTCCCAAACCCAACTGAACTTCAGCCAACTGTCAGGTCCCGTAGACTCAGCTGGACTTCCTACCAGATATCAGGTCACACCTTGATCTATCTGGATTTCGTGTCAGTTATTAGGTCCTCAAATCTAACTGAGCTTTAGTCCGGTGTCAGGTCCTCTAGATTCGTCAATTTCTGCGCACTCGGTAAAGAAGTTAGATAAACATTATAGTTAACTTTAATTCATGTATCATTCATTAAAACCTGAGTTTGACCATCAGTGCTAACTGCACTAATGTATTGTCCATTTTCGGAGCAGAATTCTTGCTAGGAATTGTATTTCTATTGCTTCTACATAGAGTTTGAAATATCGTTCTTCGTTTCTCCACTTGACTACATGGTAGTGGTCACGGTTGTCTATTGTCCATTTTCAAAGCAAAATTTCTTGCTAGGGAATGTATTTCTATTGCTTCTACATAGAGTTTGAAATATCTTTCTTCGTTTCTCCACTTGGCTACATGGTAGTGGTCACACGTGCATCAATTATTATAGTTTGCAAATCAAATGGTTAATGATATTGTCACTTTTCAATTTAAAATCGTTTGAAAATTAATGCCCATCTATCGTTCCTCAAGCTTCATATTGACACTCAACACTCTGGATATTGACATTTATGTGACTTCTTTAATCAAAATTGAACATATATTTTCCATCTATGTGATTTTCACTTTGCAAATTGACATTTTGATGCTAGATGATTAGCCTATAATTAATTCAACACCTGTTAATGGATCAATCAATTGAATTTTTAAATAAACACGAATCTAATACCATGTGTTTCTGAAGATATAAAGAAACTAGAGATAGTCACAAAAATTAAACCATGAATGAATTAGTGAAAGATACTTACATGAGGATATTTAATGCTCATATGTTTATGCTACAGTCTACACATACTAAATTTCCTTTGAACAGTGCTAAACACAATATCAAGAAGAGGTTTGTTGAATGTTACTCTAAGCTTGGATTTTGATTAAAGATCGTCTAGTGCAATATTTCTTCGAGCTAGATGATTAGATGAAATGATGCTTAATTTCTATATGCTTAGTCCTGAAATGATGCACTGGACCATGTTAGGTCTAATAGTTCGAGAAACTAATTTTAAGAAGAACTGCATAGCCAACAGTCTTCTCCTAGCTTTTTCTTCGTGTGATGGTAGGGTCGGTGTTGCAAACATTCTGGGAAATTGAACTATGTTGTATGATGATATGTGCACTATGATTAACATAGCATGCAAAAATGATATGACAGCTGAGAGTTTCCTCGCCGCTGTTTTCTTATCAAGTGGTTCAAGTTTCTTTTGCTTTGATTATTATGCTTTGGTGTGTTTCTGACCATATGCTAGATCAACGAGGAAGCAAGTGATAAAGTTTTTGAGGTGGAACAAAAATACAATGAGGTTCGCAGACCCGTGTATGTCAAACGGGCAGAAATTATCAAAAATATCCCAGATTTTTGGTTAACTGCGGTATTTAACTTTAGCATTGTTATTTGAACCAGAACACCTTTTTTAGAAATGTTCTGTATTCATATCTTTTACTTCTGTACAGTTCTTGAGCCATCCAGCCCTTGGTGATCTTCTCGCTGAGAAGGATCATGAGGTAAATAAGATGTGATGAAGGAAAGCATAGCCAACTCAGATAATTTGTTCGAAGTCACACCCTGAGACTACTCAATATATATTTATTTTATCTAATATAAATTGGCATTCTTTGAATCAGGTTTTCAAGTTCATGCAATCAATAGATGTTGAAGATTTTAAGGATGTGAAGACAGGCTACTCTATTACATTTGTGAGTTATTATGCATCAGTGTCTGAATCTGGGTTCACATGCTCAAAACCTTGTCTTTAATCCTCATTAATTGTATTTGTTTATATTGAGCATAGAACTTCTCTGAGAATCCATATTTTGAGGATAGAAAATTAACAAAGACATATGCATTCGCTGATGAAGGAACTACTAATGTATCTGGTACTAAAATTAGGTGGAAGGAAGGCATGGTATGGCAGCAAACATTTAATATTTCCTCGCTGATCCTTTGACTTGGGTTGTTGGTGTGATTTTTCTCTTCTGTTTTTTTATAGGATCTTCTTGCGAATGGTAATGTTCAAGAGAAGAAAGGAAGTAAACGCTCCTTTATCGAGGAAAGGTAAATGTTCTTTCTTGCTTTGTTCTTGTCCTTCAAAATTTTTTACACCATTATGTATTAGTTCATTATCATTAACTGTTGCCAAGCCATGTGTTTACCAACTCGTTGAGGTCAGCTACCTTGATTGAACTTTGTGCAATGCACCATTATCTGTTAATTAATTGCTGGTATCTTTTTTTAGTACTTATTGTTCATCTCTATTGTTTTTGTTGACTCTGTATGGCTCTAATGTTTATTTGGCTAGATGCAATTAGTTCTCTTCACTAAGGACTTAGGTTGCATTGATGAGTTGGCATCATCAACTAGCTTGATCATTTAGTGAATCTTCACTATTTTATGCAGATGTATATCTGTATCCTAATCCATTCTTTGTGAACAGTTTTTTCAGTTGGTTTAATGAAAATTTGCAT
Source organism: Zingiber officinale (assembly GCF_018446385.1). NCBI lineage: Eukaryota > Viridiplantae > Streptophyta > Magnoliopsida > Zingiberales > Zingiberaceae > Zingiber > Zingiber officinale. The sequence goes on from NC_055987.1 coordinate 191,328,680, forward strand.
AAGAACCTCTCAGAAGGAGTGATAGATGAGGTAATGTTTCTTGAATTTCCTTCCAGACCCTTTTTTTGTCTTAAACTGAATTGGGCACTAGAACAACAAATTCTTGGTCATAACCATTTGGGATGATTAAAAAAAGGCATGATTCATGTTACTTTTCGTGGGCATCTGTAAAATACAGTTGAACTAAATTGTTACAACCACAAGATCATAATTGCTTCTGGACTCTTTAGAATGTAGAATCTCTTCATTTACAGTAAGTACCTTCTCTTACAAGCACATGTGCAGGTGGCTGCGATAATCAAGGAAGACTTGTGGCCCAATCCTTTAAAATACTTCAACAATGTATGTTGTTTAAGTAGCTAGCTTGTCTTTCCTATTCCTCTCTCTCTCTCTCTTTCTCTCACATTCATTTATCTTCCACTGAGCATCATATTCAAAATCATTATTTGATGGCACAGGAAATCGATGAAGATGATTTTGATGGTGAGGATGATGAAGAGGTATGCCACTTCCTGACATTTTACAGAGTTTTGCATACCGCTGTTATCTCAGTGAATGCAGATTCCATTTTTTCTTTGATCTTTGTCTCACCTGGTTCCATTTGTTAGCTTAACACGTTTAAGTTACAATAAGCCAAAAATGGCAAATGCTAGTTTTTCTCATGTTCATTATAAATAAATACTTTGCTGACCTTTAAGTATTTTTATTTGATCTATTAATCATCTGAGAATGAGAACATACTTGATAGTCTGCTCCCATTTTTTTTTTCACATGCTCAAAAAAAAAAAAAAATCCAACATGTATTGGAAAATTTGTCAAGGATCAAAATCATCCATAACCAAGAAATACACATCCATCAAAGAAAACCAATCCACCTAGTTAAACTGTATTAATATTAGCCAAATCTAGTTTTAAAGTATGCTATTTGCAGCCTTGTTCAGAGTCTTTCCTTGTGATTTCAGTTGAAATGAGCAACTGGGGGACTATGTATTTTATTTTTCCTGAATGTAATACAAGACTCATATCTCTCATAATAAAATGTTGAAGCTATGCGTTTGCAGACGATAGTCATTTTATGGCGAAAACTTTATGATGCCATTGTTTGCAGATGATTGTCCATGACTAATTATTCTTTTTCTCAATACTAGGAAACTGATGGGGATGACGGGGAGGAAGATGATGGTGAGCAGGATGATGATGATGACGAAGAAGAAGAGGATGAAGATTGAGATCTAAACTGTCTACCATTTTGCAATAAGCACAAGCAAAACAAAAGCTTATTCGTAGTCAGTCAACGATGAGACGGAGACGGAAATGTTGTGTTGTTTCGGAAATGCGAGAAGCTTAGATGTGTTAGATTCCTACCAGCTTCATACACTGATAGCTAGCTTAGTAGCATCATGACTGTCTGGGATTCAACTTTTATGACGACATTTCGCCCTTTCAGTTATATATAGATTTATTTGATTATAAACTTGTTAGCACTTTTTAGTAGTGAACTGAAAATGGATGTCTTTTTCTTCTATCTGCACTTATGTTTTACGTCAAGCAAGAATCTAAAGTCTAGCATCTGGTGAGCTATCTTATCTTTAATTTTCCCAGAGTTTGAATTTGATGGTTCAACTTGTTATTTGGCAATGTTAATTTAGACATTTTTTTCATTTATAGCAGTATAAATGTTGTCTTAAAATATTAAATAATTCAATATCTAAATATAAATTGAAATATTAATTTTATATGTTCTCTCCTCTGTTGACAGAGCCCAGAGGGAGAGTGTGCTTGTATTTCAATTTTGCAATCTGAGGGTAAAATATAATATTCTAAATGTCGAGTGGTAAAATGAAAAATAAACAATAATAACTAGGGGTAAAATGAAATTTGCACCGACTCCGTACTGTACATGTAGACTCAAATACGTCGAACACGTTGAGCGGGCTTTAACGGCAGAGCAAGCATCGAACGAGCCCGTTCTCGTTGCATTCCGGGCATCGCCGGAAACCTCCGCCGAGCTCCTCCTCCTCCTCCTCCTCTTCCTCCACGTAGACCTTGCAGCTTCCGGAACAGGTCTCGCAGGGGACGAACCTGACGTCGCCGCACCACTCGCACCCCACCTCCCCGCCGCTAGCGCGGCCTCCGCCCTTCCCCTGCGGCGCCATCTCGCAGCACTCCAACAGCTTGCCCAATATCCCCTGATCGTGGAGCTGCCGCACCTCGTCGGAACCGCCGATGTAGCTTCCGTCGGCGAAGACGCGCGGCAGCCGGTAGCCGGGCCCTAGTATGCCGACGAGCTCCTCTTTGAACCCGGCGTGCATCGACACGTCCCGCTCGTCGACGCGGACGCCGTAGCCCTTGAGGATCGTGTCGACGGTGCGGCAGTCCTCGTGGGTTTTGCGGATTCCGCGGAGGCTGGTGAAGTAGAAAACCACTTTCCCCTCGCCGCCGGGCGGGCACTTGCAGGAAGGCGCCACCTTTGCGGAAGTAGGATTTCTGCTCGCCTTCTTCGCGTCGATCTTTTGCTGGAACTCATTGATCCTCGCTCGTACAACGCTGAGAGAGGGCTTCTTCTTGTCTTCTTCCTCCTCCATTTCCCTCTTTGGGGATTGAGTTAGGGCTTCGCGGAAAGCGGATAAAATCTCGGGGTCGAAATCGGAGAAGACGGAGTCATCGGGGCTGAGTTCCATCCACTCCGGCTTGGGCGAGTAGCTGCTGGTGAACTCGGAGTCAGGCGAGGAGCGGTGGGCGCCCCGGACGGTGTGGAACGAAAAGGAGCGGTGGTGGGCGGCGGGAGGGAGGAGGAGGAGGGGGCTGGCGTTCTCAAGGCCGGCCATGAGCTCCCATGCGTTGATGACCTCGGGCTCATTGGGCGGGGTCATCGTCGGCGTCTTCGGGATCCGCCGCTCGATCATCTCGGACCAAGTATCGTGGCAGCAGCCGATCTCCCTCGCGCTGCCTGCCTTGATCGCCGCCACCGCTGCCACCTGGTGTTCGGCGGAGATCTTCGCCGTTACCTCGTCGTCGGAGCTGTGGTCTCCTTGGTCGAGCATCAGCAAGCCGAGGGTGGAGGATGTGAGCGAGACGTCGTGGTAGCCGTCCCCGCTCCGCTGCCGTCTGCCGCCGGCCAACTGGACGGGAAGCGACTGGCTACGCCCGACGACACCGGGACTCCGCCCGCCGCGTAACTGCTTCGATCCCGTGCAACCCATGTCGATCCCAAACAGCCGCCCGCTCTCTCAGCTTCGATCAGAAGACGAACCGCGACAAGATTCGACGGCACCTGCACTTCGGGAAACGATCGCGGCCCCGAGATCCGCAAAACACGAAGCTCACGAACATTCCCAGACACACTTCTTCCCCATTTCTCAATCGCGAGGAAGCTCAAAAAAAAAAATCAGCGAAATCTCTCTCGATTAGGGCGACCAAGCCGAAAACAAAATCGAATCGAATCGAATCTTAAATTAATGAAACACCAAATGTCCAAATCCAACGAAGAACCGAACACAGAACAGATCAAAGTTTGCAACTTGGCTACCAAAAATGGAATTCCAGAGCGTAACAAATCAGATTTAGCTGGAACCAGACTCCCTATGACTCAGAGAAACAGGGAAGATAGAGTATAAACAGCCACCGGACAAGAATGAGTCAGAGGGCGACAGAGATTTCGTGCCCATGAACTCTGATGAGAAAAAAGTAATCAAACAAGAACGAGTCAATGACCATAAAAAAGAGGGAGGAGAAGAGGCGGAGGAGGAGGAAGAAGGTGCCGCCCACTACGACGCGGAAATCAACTCAGATGCGCGCAGGAGTCAAAAGGAAGAAAGCACCAAACCACCATGATCTAGGAAATGCGGGGTCTGACTTCTTCCTGCCTTCCTTCCTTTTGACCTTCGTTCTTCCATTTCTCTTTCCGGATTTAGGGCAATTATCGAGATCCCAGCAGAGGGGAAGAACCGGAGAAGGCGAGGAGGAACAGCGAAGCACTGTAAAGCATCAAGCTCCTCCCTTTACCTTCTTCCTCCTCCTTTCTTCCACGTCGCGTCGCTGTTAAATTCGCAAACACTTGCTTCTGAATGACACAAGAAATTTATGGTTTTACGTATTGGTTCTTTTAAAAATGTTAGAATTCACAAAGGCACCCTGAGTTTCTTTTATTCAACTATAAGAAAAAGACCAACATCAATGTCAAAAAATAAGAAAAAACAAAATGGGTATAACACCTCCTGGCAGATCCGTAATGTATCTTATTTTTTAAAAAAAATCTTTACAAATTTATTATTACGGAAATTAAACCGTGAATGTTTAGATGATAATTTGATGAACATTATAATGATTCCTAATTTTGACTCCAAATTTGGTAAAGATTTTATTTATTTATTTTGCATAAATACACTAGATTCTATTTTTCTTTTCCTTTTATATTCTCCATTAAAATCTTATTTCATTTCTATATAATTAGTAAATTTATTGTGGGGCGAGTTAATAAAAACGCCAATATAATATATATAATTTAGCAAAAACAAAAAAAATACAAAGTGAAATTAAATGGCCATTAAAATATGAAAAGTCGTAAGCACGATAATTAACCTTGCCGGATGCGTCAGGATAGGCACACGCTCACCGACCTCTGCCCATTAAAAAATGTTGGATAAGAATTCATTATTCAATTAAAACTCAATAATTTACATAATTAAGATTCTATTTCTGGTTTGCCCGGCTATATTTCCACACTAACAATTAGGACAGTAAAAAAAAAGAAATATTCATAAATAAATTTGATATTCAACTGGGTTAGAATTTATTTATATTCATTCAATACATATAACAACGATTAAATAAATAAACTTGAACAACTCGTTAAACTAAATAAATAAACTTGAACACATATGTGTTCAGCTCATTAATGTTTGTAAACAACATTCATAAATAATGTTTGTAAACATTTTTCGTGTTGATTAATAAAATTCTTATCAATATGATAAATAAAGTAAAAAATAAAATAAAATAAATAAATAAATTTTAATTATTAACCTCAATAATCAATCAAACAAACAACACTTTCAAACAAGTTTGAATTGAGAGTTCGATAATATCTAAATGAATCAAGGTCAAATCAAATTTGAATTGAAAGTTTGATAACATTTAAATAAATCAAGCTTAAGCTAAGGTCAAGTCCATCTAAAATAAACCAAGTCAAACTTGAATAGTTATTTTAAAAGCTTAGTTCATTTTAGACTCGACTCGACTTAATTATCTTATCAAATATATTTAAATACTTCGAAACTTGACTCGATTTGACATATTTACCGTCCTATTAATAATTTTCGATATTGTTTTTAAATCTTTAATTTGGCAGGTCGAGATGGTCCATCCCAACCTATGACAATATTTTTAGAATAAAATAAATACAAATATTTAAAATCTAGTTATGTTTATAATACAAAAATATTTCATAAATAATAATATCCAGTTGCTTCTTGATTAATGAAAATTATGAAATGGATAGGAGTTGCCAACCAACGCATTAAAGATGAATAGATTAATTAAACATGGAATTCTTAATTATAATCTCAAAGTTAAGATAATAGATTAGAATTTAAAAGGATAGTGTTAAGGCCACCTAACCCCCCTTAACTGAAGTCCCCACAATTTACATGGAACCAACTAATTATTGTCATCTTCTTCATTAAAATTATAATTAAATTGATCATAAAAATGTACTTAATGCCCATTTTTTATGGATGGTCCCGATATTAATTCTCTCGTCATATTATTGACTCTGAGATTTTTTTTATGTGTTTTTTTTTCTATTTAAAAAATCTAATTTAATTTAATAAAGAAACAAAAGTAAAAGAATGTGGCAGTGGAGACAATTAAATGAGCGGGGAGATCACGCCAAGGCGAGGTACAATTTCAAGCTTTATCAGAGCTGCTATGCCGTTGATGTCGGGACGCCGAAACGCGTAAATCGTCTATTGCCACATGGTATATTGTTGACATCGTCCGTAACACGGAAGAACCTGTCAGTGCCTCTGTGATTTTATTTTATTTTATTTTTATTTATCTTACAAATTCATCTAAAAATACAATTTATATATTTTTGTTTATCATCGAAATAACATTTCATTTCATCTCTGTTTTTTTTTTCTAAAATATTTTTATTTTTAATATTATTATAGTAATTGTGAACAATAACTATAACAATTCCAATATAATTATGAATTATAATTATATTTTAAAATAAATAAAATATAATATAAAATTATTAATTCATATCAGAATTAAAATATGTATGTCATAATATATAAAAAAATTAATTATATTAATAATTAATGGTATCCGGAGTTATTTTTCGAGCACATGACCTTAGTGCTCGGATATCGACTTTCGTTGAGCACCCGGCCTTACTGCTCGGACATCGATTTTCCCTGAGCACCCGGCGTTACTGTTTGGACATCGATTTTTCCTGAGCACCCGACCTTAGTGCTCGGATACTGGCTCTCCTCAACATGGAGATTGAGATGTTGGCTTCCCGAGCATCATAGTTTTTTGCTCATAGATTTGCATTCTCAGACATCAACGCAATCGAGTATTTAATTTTGACTACGACAACTTACGTGGATATTCCATTTAACGATGATCAGATCTAGTTCCCTAAGTGCTCGCTGATGGACACATTGTATATCATAAGTGGAGAAACATTTAACGATTATCAAATATGATCTCCTAACCACCCCTCAAGCGGATAGCCGGTGTGCTATGTGGAAATTCCCTTTTGAAGGGCTATATAAAGATGGATAAAGGTAAATAAAAGAGATGACTGTTTCTTTTTGTGAGGAGAGGCAACTCTTCTCCCCAAACTCTTTTTCCTTAATGGGATGATATTGTCTATTTTGAATATAAGCCCTTGTGGCTTTGCTCTTGAACTCTATCCAAAAGATCATATGTCAATGGAGATATCTTACATCCTTTTAAACTCATGTTTTTTCCCAAATCTTTCCAATGTAAGAGCTCCGGGCCTTCCTTGCAAGTACTCGGTCACGTTAACTTGCTACGGGTCTCCCCACGAGTATTCGGTCACCCTAACCTACTCCGAGCCTCCTTGCAACTTCGTTCAAGGCCACCCCGCACGACATATGATCTTGACCATGACTCTGATACCATTTGTTGTGCCCAAAGAATGTTCACATATCTCCACAATGACATGATATTGTCTATTTTGGCCTAAATCCTCTTGGCTTTGCTCTTAGATTCTAACCAAAATATCTCATGTCAATGAAGATATCTTATATCCTTTTAAACTCATGATCTTTCCCAAATCATTCCAATATGGGACTTTGATTGAATCCCAACACATCCCCACAAGTATCCGATCACCTTGACCTGCTTTGAGCTCCCTGTAAACATCAAATCACCTTGAACTGCTCCGAACCTCCTTGCAACTTCGTTTAAGGCCACCATACATGACATCTAATCCTGACCATAGCTCTGATACCATTTGTTGTGCCCAAAGGATGTTCACATATTTCCATAATGGTATGATATTGTCCACTTTGGCCTAAGTACTCTTAGTTTTGCTCTTGGGTTCTAACCAAAAAGTATTATGTCAATTGAGATATCTTATATCCTTTTAAATTCATGATCGTTCCTAAATCTTTTCAATATGAGACTTTGATTAAATTCCAATACATCTCAAACTATCATATCTAGGCCTTTGAGGAGCCGATCAAAGCTTTGGGGGAGGAGGACTCCAAATGTGTGAAAAGTGATGTTATCAATTATGATGGTATATGGAATTATTCTTGAATACTTTGAGTCACCAGAGTCCTTTCCTTAAGCACCTAGCCTTAGTTAGGGATGACAACGGGACAGGTTCGGACTGGGTTTGGCCAATCCCAGAACTCGCTCCGTCAGAAAAAATAGACCCGAACTTAGATCCACCTCACCTAGTTTTTCAACCTGCCCCGAAACTCGACGGGTCCATAGCGGGTTGGACACCAACCCACTCAACTAAAAAAAATACAATTCAATAATAAGTTATAATTGTATATTTTAGATTATATAATATTTATATATATATATATATACAGTGGCGGATCCAGGAATTCAATCATGGAGGGGCGACCGCAATCTTGAGTACGACGAATTTTTTTTGAACAGTTAATAATTCTATGTAATTAAAAAAATATTTTTTAAATAATTAGGCATACAGGAGGAAAAAGTACAATATTATGAAAAAAACTCATACAATAATATTAAAATATGAAAGCAGTCTACTAACGAATACGTGACAATTGCATTCTTTGAGACTCCATGTTCTGAAAACACTGTAAAATTGGCTCATTGTCGACAGTATTAAAAACATCTTTCTCGATATAGACTACTAAACTATCATTCATCCATTCATCTCCAATCCGGTTTCACAAATCTGTTTTGACAATATTCATTGCCGAAAACACTCTTTCAACGGTTGCAGTAGCAACTGGAAGAAGTAAGGCTAGCTCAATCATCCAATAAACCAAAGGAAACACACGGTTCTTCATTGTTTCAATCATTTTCTTTGCAAGAGCTCCTAAATCTGAAATGCCTTCAAACCGTTCATCTGATCTGACGTCATCAATATATGTTTCAAAATCTTGTTCAACCAACATACGCTCATTCCAAGAAAAATCATCCTCATAAAAATGAGTCAGACGCACTAACTTCTGTACATCAAATCTAGAGAACGAGTTCCTAGGATCAAGGCATGACATATAAATCAACAAATCTGTAGTTGTTTCAGAGAAACAACTATCCATCTCCTGTAGAATAATATCGATAACCTACAATTTAAAAAATCAAACAACAAAAGTAAAAAATTAATAAATATGTTACTGTTTAAAAGAATTTAATTGATGGTAAACAAAAAAAGAATTATGAAATTACCTCACAAAAGATTTCAACATGGTAGTAGTGATAAAAATTAATATTTTTCCCATCTCTCTTCAAACGATTACGGCTGTTGATGTTATCTGTCATATTAATTATTTCAATGGAATGAGTGTTACAAAATTTCTTCACATCCTCAAGTAAAATATCTCATCCAAAATCTCTCAACTTTTGCAATTTGCATTTCACATTATTGATCAAACGCATTGCATTCACAATATTTTGATATTTCTCTTATAGAACGGTTGACAAATGATTTGTGATTGCCAGTATACGTTTCATCAATAGTATAATAAACACAAATTCATACCTCTCCATTCTTTCAACCAAAGTTCTACTTAAACCCTTAGAAGAACGATCACCATCATCAATCAAATTTTGAAGAACCTCTATAACAGATGACCACATTTGTTCAATACAACATAAAGTTGAATGATGAGACCCCCATCGTGTATCTCCAGGTCTAGCTAGACTAGTTTCTTGGTTTAGTCCTCTACCAGAACTAATCTCTCCTCTTTCAAGAAGTTTAACTTTTCTGTCATGTTCAAATTGTCGAAGTTTGTCGACCCTTTTGCAAGATGATGCAGATATGTTCACAATCGAACCAACAATCCACATGAAATCACAAACATATTGATTTGCTTGAGCAACAACTACAACCACTAGCTGGAGTTGATGAGCAAAACAATGAACATACAATCCATACGGATTTTCTTTCATTATCAGTGACTTTAAGCCATTAAATTCTCCAGACATATTTGAAGCACCATCATATCCTTGACCCCTCAATCTCGCCACTGAAAAACCATACTTAGCAAATAAAGAGTCGATTGCCTCCTTCAAACAAGCAGCTGTAGTTGTTGCAACATGAACTACGGCCATAAATCATTCAATCACCTCTCCATATTTGTTCACATATCTAATAACAATTGCCATTTGCTCTTTCACTGAACAGTCACGAGCCTCATCAAGTAGTAAAGTGAACCACCTATCTCCAAGATCAGCTAGAATAGCATTCGTGGTCTCAACTGCACAAGCATTCACCAATTGCTTCTGAATTTTTGGGGCAATCATTTGATTATTTCCAGGTGCATTCATTCCAACAACTGCCGCAACTTCTGGACACTCTGAGCTATACCATTTGAGCAATTCTAAAAAATTTCCTCTATTGGATGATGTCGAAGACTCATCATGTCCCCGAAAAGGCAATCCTTGTAACAACAAAAATCGAATTACTTTTAAAATGGAAGTCAAGCGTTTGCGATAAGAAACTTCTGTAGGACCGTTAGATTCGATAGAGGGGGGGTGAATATCGATTCGAAAACTTAGAGTATAAACGCAGCGGAAAAGTAAAATATGTTAGGATCCTTCGTACTCGGCTAGAGAGGGGGGTGTGAATAGCCGACCCCAATCTTTCGCGTTTCTTTCTACAAACTAGGGTTAGCGCAGCGGAAACTAAATGCAGAAAGAAAACAGGAGAAGAAATCAAACCTCTACGCAAGGATGTAACGAGGTTCGGAGATGAAACTCCTACTCCTCGGCGTGTCCGTAAGGTGGACGAACCCAATCAATCCGTCGGTGGATGAGTCCCCGGAAAACCGGCTAATAAAAACACTCCTTCTGGGTGGAGAAACCTCGCCACAGAAACTTCTTGCAACAGCAAGAAAAGAGTACAAGGAAAACAAGAAATAAAGTACAATACAAATGTAAACTTTCTTGCCTTCTCTTCGACTGGAAGAAGCAGCCGCTTCCAAGTGCCTACAACAGCAGGTGACCCAGCCGGAAGCTCACGCGAAGCTTCAAAGCAGCTCAACAAAGCTCAACAGCAAGCTTAGCAGCACCAAGAACAGGAAGAAGGAAGAAGAAGTTAAAGTGCAGCAGCAGCCCTCGACCCCTTTATACCTGCGAAGAAGACAGCGAAAAAACTAGCCGTTGCGTTAGAACTCGATCGGCCGCACCGATCAGATGTTCGATCGGTCCACGATCGATCGGAAAGAAGCTCGCTTTCCATTCTGATCGGTCCATGGACCGATCAGGAACCTCCTCTGATCGGTCCGGGACCGATCAGGGCCGATCGGTCCCGCACCGATCAGCCCCTCTGCGCCCGATCCTGCTCGGCTCGATCGACTCGATCGGTCACCGACCGATCGGTTAACACACAATATGCTACGATGTTATCGGTCACCGCACCGATCGAATATTCTCGGTATCACTGGATCGATTACCAGATCGATCCAGCTCATGGTTTTCGCCCAAACCAAGTCCAAACCAACATCCGGTCAATCTTGACCTGTTGGTACATTGCGCCTAGCATCCGGTCACTCCCTTGACCTGCTAGGACTCCCCGTTAAGTGTCCGGTCAATCCCTTTGACCCACTTAGACTTTTCTCTCCGTACCAAGTATCGGGTCACTCCTATGACCTACTTGGACTTCCCATCACCAGATGTCCGATCACCCTCGATCCATCTGGATTTTCCCTTGCCTGGCTTCACTTACCAGGACTTTCACCTGGCTTCACTCACCAGGATTTCCACACTGCCTAACATCCCAGTTAGGACTTTCTCACTGCCTGGCTTCACTCACCAGGACTTTCCAACTGCCTAATATCTCAGTTAGGACTTTCTCTTTCACCTAGCTTCACTCACTAGGATTTTCACCTGGCTTCACTCACCAGGATTTTCCCGAATGCCTGGCTTCACTCACCAGGACTTTCACCTTCACCTAGCTTCACTCACTAGGATTTTCACCTGGATTCACTCACCAGGATTTCCCGACTACCTGGCTTCACTCACCAGGACTTTTCCCCGTGCCAAACTCCCTGTTTGGACTTTCCCCGTGCCAAGTCTCCGTACTTGGACTTTTCCAGTGCCAAGTCTCCATACTTGGACTTTTCGCGTGCCAAGCTCCCTGCTTGGACTTTTCCAGAATCAGGTCAACCAAGTCAACCTTGACTTACAGTTGAACCAATAATCTCCCAAACATCTATTCTTGTCCCATATCAAGAATAGAACTCTCTCACGAGTGTCAAACATCAACATGCAACTCAACTAGGTCAACCTTGACCTAAGGTTGCACCGACAATCTTCCCAAGTCAAACATCAAAATACAACTCGAGTCAAGTCACCTCGAGTCGGGTCAACCAGGTCAACCTTGACCTAAGGTTGCACCAACAAAATAGACACAAATATTTTTTTACTTCGTTCGGAGCCTGTGACGACTCCTACTCGAAGGCCCGTGGTCCTTGACCACTTTCGTTGGGCAATCACTAACAAATCGAAATATGATTACAGAATGAATACAGGAAATGCTAGTGAAAATAAAGCAATACCGACAAGGAAATTAAATAAAAACTGAAGGAGCACTTTGTCGGAGCGTTGTTGGCGTCGCACTGAACGTCGAGCAGCAAGACCAGCAGTAGAAGAGTTCTCAGATGAATTGTTGATTCTGAAGCTCCTGCCTGGGGCTTCTTTTATATGCTGCTCCAGGCGCCTGGATTCCTTTCGGGCGCCTGGAATGTGACGTAGCTGCTCAAACCGAGATGCTCCACGTGGCGATGACTTGGCTGGATAGAATTTGCCTTCCGGGCGCCCGGATCCCCTCCGGGCGCCCGGACCACCTTGTTCCAGAAATCTCCTTTTTCCTGCAAAACAAAGTTAGTCCGAGGCAATATATATCCTGCAAAACAGATTGTTAGCACATTTTATCATAGTAGGAATTAGCACAAGTTAGTATGACTTAGATTCCGTCTTTCCGAGACCGGAATCTAGTCACGATCTCGACTTAGACATCCGAAATGGTTCTAAGCCGGATCGACGCCTAATGTTCCCTTCCCGGGAACGCGTCCTCATAGTCACTCCCCTCCAGTGACTTACCTCACTTACCTGCCAGACATCCGGTCAGCCCTTCGACCCGTTTGGACTTCTTGCCAGCTATCCGGTCAGCCCGTCGACCTAGCTGGACTTCTTGCCAAGCGTCCAGTCAGCCCGTCGACCCGCTTGGACTTTTCGCCAGCTATCCGGTCAGCCCGTTGACCTAGCTGGACTTCTCGCCAAGCGTCCGATCAGCCCGTCGACTTAGCCCGTCGACCTAGCTGGACTTCGTGCCAGACATCCGGTCAGCCCGTCGACCTGTCTGGACTTATCCTGCACACTCGATCAAAGTGTCAGACAACAACAAAACTAACTTAACCTATTTGTCATTCATCAAAACCTAAGTTAGACCGTTAGTGCTACCCGCACCAATAATCTCCCCCTTTTTGATGGAATGACAACCTGGTTAAGTTAGTGAAATGAATAAAACAGGTACATGGTAGTTAGTTTTAGTGTTTTCAATGTGGTTTAGCTAACTTAACCACCTAACCCTCCCCCTTTTGCATTCATCAAAAATAGGCAAGGATAAACAAGCATAGTGTAGAGTTACTGTAAAAATTTAAGAAACAGCTAATTTTGGAGAATATCTAAGTCTGATTCAAAATTCAAAGATACTGATAAACGCACAATTTAAAACCAAAAATAATGGTCAAGTTGACTTGGGGGAGTTTAAATAGTAATTTAGCTTTTGTTTCTTAACTTTTGTAAAATAACTAAGTTTGAAAATGGCTAATTTAGCAACATAACTTAGTATTTTGTACATTTTGAGTAATTTTGAAAGATAATATCTGCAAAATTAATTGACTTTGTAAACTTAAGAGAAATTTTTGAAAGCTAATTTTCAAGCTTAAGTTTAGGAACGCTAAGTTTAGATATTCTAATTTCCAAACATGGGGTTATAAGTTACAAATTTTAAGATCAAATTTTCAAAGTAAGTTTCAACTTTGAAACACTTTTCAACCATGAGTTTTCAAAATCAAAGTTTCAAGACTGAGTTTGCAAAAGATTCAATTTTCAAAACCTTAGTTTATAAAGTCAAATTGAAGAATTTAGTTTTAGAGAAACTAGTTTTCAAGAATTGGTTTATAAAGATAAGTTCTCAAGATTAAGGATTTCAAAACTAAGTTTGAAAAAAAATCTACTTTTCAATACTGACTAGGTTTGTAAAACCTTTAAATTTCAACACCGAAATTCAATTTAATTTAAAAAAACAAAAACAATTTTAAGGTGGAGAAAATAATTTAGGTGCTAAGTATCGATTTAATCCTCCCCCTAAACCTGATATTTAAAATAAAGCTTTTGAAAATATTTGCTAAGAATATTTAATATAAGATTTTCAAAGTAATTGGGATAGAATTTTCTAAAGATATTTTACAGAGAAAAAAAATAAGATAAACCTCCCCCTGAATTAGATACTCCTTTAATTTATTACTCTCCCTTAATTTGTTAATTCTTCTAGGGGATTTAAATAGAAAGTTTGATAAAAAGAAAAAATTGAACCTCCCCCTGAATTTGTTACTCCCCTTAATTTAATATCTCCCCTTTAAGTTAATACTAAGGTTTAGTTGTGTTAAATTTCAAAGCCCTAACATATTTGTCTAATTTAGTAACACTTATGTTATTATCTCTGTATCCTTGGTATAACTGTTTATTTGAATTTGATTAATCAATTATTAATTAATTTTAGATTCAGACGCTTAACTTTAGTTTAAGGTTAAATAAGATAAGATTTTATTAATTCAATAACAGTTAAGCATTATCAATAATTTATTAATTAGTTTTTACTTGATTTAATAATTTAATACTTAGTGAAATAATTTAAATTTCATATTACCTGATTGAGTTGGTCAATGTTAGTTACAATTATTATTATTATTATTTTTATTTATTATTTTATTTTTTTTAAAGGGATTTCTAGAACAGCATTTAAAAAGAATTTAAAATGATTTTTATAATATGTTTTATGTCAATTAACATACGTTTGATTCAGTTTTGATTTTAGATTTAAATTAATATTAGTGGTTAATTTAAGTTTAAGTTAAAATTTAAGTTTAAGTTAAAATTTTTAATTTTAATTGGAATTTCAATATTAAGTTTTAAGATTTAATTTTCAGTTAAGTTAAATTAAAATAATTTTACGGTTAAAATGATGTTTAAGATTAAAAATGAGTTTAAAGTCAAAATAATAATTTTTAAAGTGAAAATAATTTATAGAAATAATTTATTATTATTACTATTTTTTTTTAAGTTAATAGAGTTTTATTATAGTTTTTAAAATAGTTTTTAAAGAATTTTTAAAATAGTTTTTAAAGAATTTTTAAAAGAGTTTTTTAAAGAATTTTAAAATAATTTTTTAAAGAATTTTTAAAAGAGTTTTTAAAGAATTTTTAAAATAGTTTTTAAAGAATTTTTAAAAGAGTTTTTTTAAAGAATTTTAAAATAATTTTTTAAAGAATTTTTAAAATAGTTTTTTAAAGAATTTTTAAAATAGTTTTTAAAGAATTTTTAAAAGAGTTTTTTAAAGAATTTTAAAATTTAAAGAATTTTTAAAAGAGTTTTTAAAGAATTTTTAAAATAGTTTTTAAAGAATTAAAGGAGTTTTTTAAAGAATTTTTAAACTAGTTTTTTAAAGAATTTTTAAAATAATTTTTTTAAAGAATTTTTAAAAGAGTTTTTAAAGAATTTTTAAAATAGTTTTTAAAGAATTTTTAAAAGAGTTTTTTTTAAAAGAATTTTTTAAAGAATTTTTAAAAGAGTTTTTAAAGAATTTTTAAAATAGTTTTTAAAGAATTTTTAAAGGAGTTTTTTAAAGAATTTTTAAACTAGTTTTTTAAAGAATTTTTAAAATAATTTTTAAAAGAATTTTTTTTTTAATAATTAAGTTAAAATAATTTTTAGGTTAAAATAAATTTTTAAGTTAAAAAAATTAATTTTAATTTTTAAAATAAATTTTTAAAAAATTTAATTTTAATTTAATTTAATTTAATTTAATTTTAATTTAATTTGAAATTCGAAATTTAGTTTTAATTTGAAATTCAAAATTTAATTTTAATTCAAAATTTAATTTTAATTTGAAATTTAAATTTTAATTAATTTTATTTTAATTTGAAATTCAAAATTTAATTTTAATTTGAAATTCAAAATTTTAATTTAGTTTGAAAATTAATTAATTTAATTCTTATTCATCTCACCCGATCTAGATTATCAATCAGGGAAACCTATAATTTTGTGAGATGAATTAGATTTTATTACAGAGTTTGGTTTAACTTGTGTTAGATTCAGGTTTAGCTTTGGTCTCAACAAATAGGCATTCTTCGGATAAGATTCTAAGCTTGGTGAGTCACTTAGATATCATTAGAGTAACCATGCCTTCGAGGTTTTCCGAATAGTCCTATCCACGGAGCTTAGTACTAAACCTTGGTCTAACTACTTATGATCTATTTAAAGGTAGCTTCGGTCGGTTCCACTTGGCCAAATGCACCAGATTGAAGCCATATCTTTCTAGACATGCGATGCCCAAGCTTCCCCAACGTACTATCATTAAAAAACTTCACCAGTACCATGATTCAAGTTAGACTTGAACCCTCTTTAACTAGTCCTAATTACCCTGTCGGGTAGGTTGGTTGGGGTTACCCTTTCGGATAGGTTAGTTTTGGAGGTGCCAGCTATTCTGGAGCCTCCCCCTAAATTATTGGCCATTAATTTAGTTTTTAGTTCTGAGTTTATTATAGTTAAATTTTGGTTAAAATTTAATGTTTAATTTGTAATTTAGATTCAAGTTTTTAATTTTGAATTAATTAAATTAGTCAAATTATCTTTCTTTAAGAGAATGTATTTAATATTTAAATTTTCTTTCAATTTCACTTTTATTAGGTTAATTGAATTATCTTTCTTTAATAGCTTATGTTTAAAGTTTAAGTTTTTATTCATTTTTAAATTTGAATTAATTAAATTGTTTGAATTATATTTCCTTAAAGGTTTATCTTTTAACATTTTATTAATTGTTAATTTTGAATTTTTCAGATTATCTTTATCTAATATGTTATTTTTAACATTTGATTTTAATTTTGTTAAATTTAGTTTTGATTTTATCAAAGTGTTTGATATATTTTCTTTATTGTTTAAGTTGATATAATTAGTGGAATTTATTAGACTATTCTTATCATTAAAATTTAATTTTTTATTAATTAAATTATCTTGGGTTTGGATAGGATTTTCTAGATTAATATCGTCTAGATTATTAAATAATTTATTAATTTTATCTAGATCAATATTCACCTTGTCATCTCTATCATTTGAGTTTTCAGATTTGTTTAGGTTTAAGTTTGAATTTTTTAAATTAATTGGATTTGTTTTATCAGATAATATCCTAGGGGTATTTTTGAAATTATTGTCAACTACATTATTTTCACATATATTTTCAGAAATAACCAGATCAATGCTCATATTTTCTAAACTACTATTAGCAGGGGTATTTTGGTAAATATCACTAACCTTGAGCGCAACCCCTAATTCAGTAGGTTTTTCGATTGGATCTAACCAGAGTTCGGATTCGATTTTTACTTGATCCTCGAGCTCCTCGTGAAGTTTGATCAATTGGGTCCAAAGCTCATGTGCATTCTTGTACTTTTCTAATCTGCATAAAATATTGTTAGGTAAAACATTACAAATGATGTTACTTATCTTTTTGTTCAGTTCTGAGTTTTGAGAAGGTTTCCTCAAAATTAACATATAATCGATGTCTACACTTCCTAAGCAGCATTCCATTAATCGCTTCCAGTAGTTGAAGTCTTCATGATCGTATGGTGGTGGTTCGTGGGGGTTCCGTCCTTCTTGAAGAGTCATTATTCTTGCACACAGAGAAACAGAAAAAAAATCCCAAGACTTGGTCTTGGATTAACAGTGCTGAAAAAAATAATATTTCACTATTTTCGGAAAAAATAATAAAATATTATTAAAATATTAATAAAATATTTGAAAAAAATATTATTTCAAAATTTTGAAAATGTAATATTTTTTAAATACTAAACAATGGTGAAAAGATGACGATGTATTTTTCAAAAACCGTTTTGGAGGGAAAAAACGAAAAGCGTAAGGTTTTATTTAAAAGACAAACAATATCTAATTTTTTTTCTTTAAAACGACCCCCCTTTGCTTGATTGGTGGTTGCACCAAATCAAAGCAGTACCTGCTCTGATACCACTTGTAGGACCGTTAGATTCGATAGAGGGGGGGGTGAATATCGATTCGAAAACTTAGAGTATAAACGCAGCGGAAAAGTAAAATATACACAAATGTTTTTTTACTTCATTCGGAGCCTGTGACGACTCCTACTCGAAGGCCCGTGGTCCTTGACCACTTTCGTTGGGCAATCACTAACAAATCGAAATATGATTACAGAATGAATACAGGAAATGCTAGTGAAAATAAAGCAATACCGACAAGGAAATTAAATAAAAACTGAAGGAGCACTTTGTCGGAGCGTTGTTGGCGTCGCACTGAACGTCGAGCAGCAAGACCAGCAGTAGAAGAGTTCTCAGATGAATTGTTGATTCTGAAGCTCCTGCCTGGGGCTTCTTTTATATGCTGCTCCGGGCGCCTGGATTCCTTCCGGGCGCCTGTAATGTGACGTAGCTGCTCAAACCGAGATGCTCCACGTGGCGATGACTTGGCTGGATAGAATTTGCTTTCCGGGCGCCCGGATCCCTTCCGGGCGCCCGGACCTCCGGGCGCCAGGATCCCCTCCGGGCGCCCGGACCACCTTGTTCCAGAAATCTTCTTTTTCCTGCAAAACAAAGTTAGTCCGAGGCAATATATATCCTGCAAAACAGATTGTTAGCACATTTTATCATAGTAGGAATTAGCACAAGTTAGTATGACTTAGATTCCGTCTTTCCGAGACCGGAATCTAGTCACGATCTCGACTTAGACATCCGAAATGGTTCTAAGCCGGATCGACGCCTAATGTTCCCTTCCCGGGAACGCGTCCTCGCAGTCACTCCCCTCCAGTGACTTACCTCACTTACCTGTCAGACGTCCGGTCAGCCCTTCGACCCGTCTGGACTTCTTGCCAGCTATCCGGTCAGCCCGTCGACCTAGCTGGACTTCTTGCCAAGCGTCCGGTCAGCCCGTCGACCCGCTTGGACTTCTCGCCAGCTATCTGGTCAGCCCGTCGACCTAGCTGGACTTCTCGCCAAGCGTCCGGTCAGCCCGTCGACCCGCTTGGACTTCTCGCCAGCTATCCGGTCAGCCCGTCGACCTAGCTGGACTTCGTGCCAGACATCCGGTCAGCCCATCGACCTGTCTGGACTTATCCTGCACACTCGATCAAAGTGTCAGACAACAACAAAACTAACTTAACCTATTTGTCATTCATCAAAACCTAAGTTAGACCGTTAGTGCTACCCGCACCAACAACTTCAAGCTCATGTTTCCCTGATGAAAATGAATACTCCACACTTTGTCTTTGATTCTTGAAACCCTCAAACTGTATTCTTGCCTCATTATGCGCACTACCAACTCCACCTACATGCTCATTGAATTTTTCAATTGCTTTTTTCCAATTTATCAAACCAGATCTCGTAAACACATTATCTCCTCCAAAATCTATATTACTAGGTCTAAAAAGATAACACCAGAAACAAAAGGCTGCATCCTTTGAAACACTATACTCCAACCAATCACGGTCTTTAAACCAAACCTCTCTGAAACATCTATTGTCTTTACCCATTTTTTTTCTTGGAAAATTATGGCCTCGAGGTTGACAAGGGCCCATAGCAACATATTATTTTCGAATACGATCTCTAGCACCAACATCATACTCTTCAATCAATTTTTGTAAACCAGGATCATCAACAATTTCGACTTCACTACTCAGATTTTCAATATTTATAAATAAAATTTACGGAGGAGGAGGAGGTGGTGGTGGTTGTGGTGCAGGAGTAGTCTCTTCATCCGGAACACTAGACGATTCAATTGAACTCCTAGACCTCTTTGCAAAATATTTCAACATTTTCTACAAATTATAATGTATGGGAAAAAATTATCAACATAAAGTAATGTGAACAATTTAACAATAACACGATTTAATTATTTAACATCATTCATCGACACAATTCTTTTAAAAAAATAAAATTAATTTAACATACATTATCAAGAACAATCAAACAATTATTAATAAAATAAAATAAAATAAAATCCACACCTGAATGAAGGCCGAAGGCTTCACCTTTGGACTTTGGCACAAAAAGATGGATCAGGAAGGGTTCCTCCTTTGATCGGCAATCGGCAGAGAGAAAAAAGATTTGGGCGCTGGGCGCAGGGCTTTCAGCTTTGTTGTTTGGTCGGTCGTCGGCGCTCGGCACTGCAGAGAGAAAAAATAAAGGGCAAGAAATATCACAAGGTTCAAGGTTTTGTGAGAGATAAATAAAAATATAAAAAATAAACGTTTCCAAATATAAAAGTAAACTGAGGAAACGTGTCAATTAAAAAAGGGAGGGATAAATAAAAATATAAAAATAAACCTTTATATATGCTTTATATAGGGAAACGTGTCAAGGTGATTCACAATTAAAAAAATGAATTGGCTTTGACTCTTCGTTTTCTCCGTTTTTCGCTCGACGCTGCGTTTTTTCTTCGGCTGCTATGGCCTGCGCCCCGATTTTTTTTTTTGTTCCACCGGCAAGGACCGCCGACGCCGCCCCCTCCCCCCCCTGGTACATCCGCCCCTGTGTATATATATATATATACACACACACACACACACACACACGAGGCGAGCTCATTGAAAGTTTGAAACTCATAACCTACTCCGAATCCACTTCTAAACCCGGTTAACAGGTTTAGATCCACCTCATAACTTGTTTGACCGAATTTAAACCCGCCCCAAATGTCGTGGATTTAATATTTAATATGGAGCCAGGTTTAAATTCACTCCATTGTCATCCCTAACCTTAATGCTAAGATATTGGCTCCTCCGAGAATCCGAATTTAGGGTTCAGATATCGGTTGCTCAAGCACCGTGGTTTCTTGATCAAAGATTGACATCCCCGAGCATCAACTCAATATGGTACTCGACATCAGTTCATGACCACCTACATGGAAGTTCCATTTAACGATGTTCAGATCTGGTTCCCTAATTGCCCGCTAATGGGCACATGACTTATCATAAGTGGAGAAGTATCTAACGGTTATCGAATCTAGTCCCCTAACCACCCCTCATGTTGATCTAAATTCATGAAATACATAAATATGAAATCTATAAAACTCACAGTGATCTCTCATAGTAGATCTTGATCTTTGCTTGTCGTTGAAAGAATGATCACGAACGAATCAAAAAGCTTTATAAGATTTCACAAACCAAATCCCTCTTTGAATGGACGAACCAAGATATGTTCTTCTCCTTTTTTCTTATGATCTACTCCTTTAGATTGCTTTGGAAGACCTTATATTGGTGTAGAAGGTCTTTTCCCCTTCGTTCATTGATGGAGGAAGGTAAATGGATTGGAAAGGGAAGGGGTGCCTTCTCACCTTCCTAACTCCAACACCTCAAGCGCATAGTTGGCTGACTACATGAAGATTCCCTTATGAAAGGTTATAAAAAGATGGATGGAGATAAGTGAAATGTGATGTTTTTTTTTCTTTTTATTAGTAGAGGTTGTCTCATTTAATCATATATCAGAACATGATTAGTTTCATGATCTTCTCAGATTATTTTCAATTACCTCTCCAAATGAGAGTCAGTATTATTTTTATTTACATCACTCAGTAATATCCCTCAGTAGGATAGGATTTTTTGTCTCATTATTCAACTCAACAATATCCCCTAGTATGATAGATTTTTTGGTCTCATTATTCAGTTCAATAATATCCCCACGATGGGACATGATTTTTAGTCTCATTATTCAGCTCAGTAATATCCCCAATGGGATTGATTTTCTCACTTTATTAATTAGCTCGGGTCTAAGTGTGAAATTCTCAACATTTAGCTAATCATAGAAAGTTATTTAACTTCATTAAGAAAGAATGTGTTGAAGAAAGATATCTTGGGCATAGATTGATCAAAAGACCAAAAGACTAAAGGAAGTGTTTGTTTCAGCTAACTCCTCATTACTTCATTTATGATAAATTTCTAGCAAGCTTATTCTATGGGTCAGAATGTTATTTTCTACATTATGTAGAAAATATACTTCATGGTCTTTGTAAACACCTTTGGACCAAACATAGCTCGTATCTTTCACAATATCTATTAATTTTATAATTTTATTCACAATTGAAGATGTTACAGCAGCGTGATTCAAATTGGCATTCCACATTCATTCTCGTTATGTACATATCTAGATTGATTGTTGTTGGTCTCAATGAGACCGTTAAGAGAGGAGGGGGGAGGGGAGGGTTACTAATCCAAGACAGTTAAAGCTCGCATAAAAAGTTCTCCTTTGTTGAAGGTGGAAAAGCCTCTTATAGCGTTGAAGAATACATATGTTCGAAACAAGAAAGATTATAGAGTGTACTGCATATAAATGAAGAAGACCGACTCTATTTATAGCCTACTCCTACGGGTCAAAACTAGTCATTTACCGACGTGGCATCTCCGGGCTCCTGGACCCTCTTCGGGCGCCCTCAGCGAGGTAACCTTTATCTCCACGCAATAGCTGGTAGATGAAATTTTCCATGTCTGGGCACCCGGACCGTTGCTGATGTGAACCCGAATGTGATCCACTGTGACGAGGTGCCCGTTGGGTACCCTAGTGTAAGTTGTTGGGTTACTTCGAAGCTAAAAGGGGGGGGGGGGGTGAATAGCTCATCTCGCTCGTTCGCTTGCTTGTGCAGCGGAATAAATTTGAAGCCAAGTTCTCTAATGCTAACAAGTAGATTTACTTGGTATCCACCTCAAGAAGAGGTGACTAATCCAAGGGTCTACACACTCACTCTCCACTAACAAAAACACTCATTCTCGGAACAATGTGGAGGTGGAGAAACCTTACATAAACTCACACAAGCATACAACTCAAAACAAGAAATAATTACATGATAATACAAATAAAAACCTTCTTCCTTGATCTCTTGTAGCTTGTAGATGCCTCTTGACTCTTGAAAGTGCAGCAACACTTGTCCCCAAGATGCTTCAAGAACTGGCGGAAGAATTGTGAGCTTGGTCGTGAAGATCTTGTGTAAGCGCTACTTCATTTGAACTCGCTGCCACCTTTATATTCCGAGATCTTGGGCTCCCAATCGATTGAGCCTCCTCTCAATTGATTGCCACATCAGATCCCAGCGATCTCATCCATCCAAAATCTGCATCCTGCGTAACGGTCATATCCCAATCGATTGTGCAATCGATTGGAGAGGCTTTGATCAATCGACTGATCGATTCAAAGCGCCTTTGTGCTCTCGCAGATAAACCCTGAATCGATTGACCAATCGATTCAGGTTGCCTCGCAATCTCGCGAGAAAATAAACCCCAATCAATCGACTGATCGATTGGAGTATCCCAATCAATTGACTGATTGATTGGGGAGCACACTGTGCTCTTCGCGCGAGCAACCTCAAATCGATCGACTGATCGATTGGTGTAGCCCCAATCAATCGACTGATCAATTGAGCTATGGTTCAATTGATCGGATGATCGATTGACCAACCCTAACTTAACTAACTCAAGTCTAGGGTTTCCATACCGAATATTCGACCAACCGTAACCTGTTGGAACTTGCCCGTGCCTAGCATCTAGTCAACCTTGACCTACTAGGACTTCGTCATCAAGTGTCAGGTTAATCCTCTGACCCACTTAGACTTTTCTCCATGTGCCAAGTATTTTGTCAACCTTGACCCACTTGAACTTACTATCTCGTGCTAAGTGTCCAGTCCTCCATGACCCATTTGAATTTCCAAACACCATGTGGTCGATCACCCTAGACCCACTTGGATTTCCTCGCCCTTGGCTTCACTCACCCGAACTTCCTCACTGCCTAGCCTCACTCACTAGGGCTTTTACCTGGCTTCACTTACCAGAATTTTCATCTGCCTAGCATTACTCATTAGGTCTTTCATTTGCCTAGCTTCACTCACTAGACCTTTCACCCGACTTTACTCACTAGGATTTCCATTTGCCTAGCTTCACTTACTAGGTCTTTCACATTGCCTAACTTCACTCACAAGAATTTCACATCACCTAACTTTACTTATTAAGATTTTCCTTCTGCCTGACTTTACTCACCAGGACTTTCCAACCAAGTGTCCAGTCAAACACTGACCCACTTAAATTTTCATCTTCTGCCAACCTTCCCGTTGGACCTCCCTTGCCTAACCTCCAATTAGGACTTTCCAATCAAGTACAGTTAACTTTGACCTACTTAACTCTTCTTCATATTAAACTGGTCAACTTTAACCAATCTCCCTAAATGGAGGATTGCTCCTGCAATATTCAAACATTGTCAAAACAATCTTCATATATTGTCAAACATCAAAACTCACACATTACGACTCAAGCTTGAGCCAATTCAAACTTATTCAATCTAGTCAACCTTGACCTAGGGAAATTGCACCAATACAAGTATCTCATGATAGTTTTGGTGTAATCAAATAAGTCAAGTTAAGTTCTATTATGTTTAATCCTTGTGTCTAAGTGTGCAGGAACTTAGGAGCACAAAAAGTCGAGTGAAAGATGCAGCTAGTGAGAAAAATAACGTGGAAAGAGATTGTTGATAGCTTGTGAGTAGCCTTGTGACCTTGTATACAGGTTTTATTTGTCATTGCTACAAAGGAGATGCTATCAGATTTTTATTGGACAACCT
This sequence comes from Zingiber officinale, assembly GCF_018446385.1. Classification (NCBI taxonomy): domain Eukaryota; kingdom Viridiplantae; phylum Streptophyta; class Magnoliopsida; order Zingiberales; family Zingiberaceae; genus Zingiber; species Zingiber officinale. Next base: position 191,353,264 of record NC_055987.1, read on the forward strand.
TACTCTCTAAGCATGACAGATTGAGTTGTGCTATTCTAATTGATGAAGCAGTGTCATTCTAATGTTATTTATCACTTTGTGATGATATCTGAAGTTATCGCTGAGTTGATCCTCTTCAACTCAGCACTTTTAATTAAACTTTATTTGATTACACTATTCAGTCTGACTCGAAGGAGATACATCTGATGATATCCGAAGTTATTCCCCGAACTAGTTAGTTTAGACCTAGTACTCAATCAAACTTTATTTGATTATATTCCTCAGTCCAAGTTGAAAGGAGGACATCTAATAGTATCCAAAGTTATTTTCCGAGCACCTAACCCTAGTGCTCGGATATCGCTTTCCCCGAGCAACCGACCTTAGTGCTCGAATATCGGTTGCCCTTATCATCAAGACTCGATGTTGGCTTCCCAAGCATTGTGGTTTCTTGCTCATAGATTAGCATTCTCGGATATCAACTCAATCAAGTATTTGGTTTCGGCTATCGACAACCTACGTGGAGATTCTATTTAACGGTGGTCGGATTTTGTTCCTTAATTGCCCGTTGATAGACACGTGTCATACTATGAGTGAAGAAACATTTAACGATTGTCAGATCTGGTCCCCTAACTATCCATCAAGCGGATAATTATGGGCTACACGAAGATTCCCTTTCAGAGGGCTACATAAAGATGGATGGAGGTAACTGAAAGAGATGGTTGTTTCTTTTTGTGAGTAGTACTACAAGAAATATATAGATGAGCGACCAACATTTCCGTCGCTAATTGGTCGCTAATCACATTTAGCGACTGATTAGCGATGAAAATGTTCGATCACAAATAGTTCTGTCGCCAATCCATTTAGTGATGGTTTTATGTTTTGTCGCTCAACTAGAGACGAAATTTAATTTCCTTCACTAAGTATAAAGATGGAAATTAAAATCCGTCTCTAACTTTGGTAATGGAGTTTAATTTTCATTGCTAAATTTAGTAACAAATTTTAATATTCATCGTCGAAGTTAGCGATAAAAAAATAAAATCTGTTACTAATTTAGTGATGAAAATTTTGATTTCTATCGCTAATTTAGAGATAAAATTTTATTTCTGTTGCTAAATTAGCGATGAAACCCATAATTTCTTTGCTAAGTTTAGTTAAAATTTCAACATCACCTGTTTGTTTGCGCAATTTAAACCTGGTTACATGTTTACATCCAAATTCATAATACACATTCAACCTTCAACATTCACGATACATTCAAACCATACACGATACATTCATTTTTACATTACAAACATTCATGATACATTCAACATTCATAAACACATTCATTCATCAACAAAGTAATATTTATGACAACCAGTGGCGAATCTAGGGGGAGCGGGGGTGTGCTTGAGCACCCCTTTGCTCTCGGAAAATTCCACCAACATGCTACAGTCTGAGGGGTAGCGAGAAGGAAAACAAGCTCCAATTTTCTTCTTTGAGCACCCTCTTCCTTTTATGTCTGAATCTGTCACTGATGACAACAAAACAATATTTAAAACATTGTATATTGTTCAAAAATAATATAATTATCACTTCCATCACAAAAACAAGCACATAAGTTCAAATTCATTATATCCCATCCCAAATTTCAAAAACATCATCATATCTTATTGTTTCATCTTATAACAAGTATAATATGATATGTTAATAAAAAACACATGATTCAAAATACACTACATTTTCTATTTTGAAACAATCCTTCTTGTATATGAATTTAAAGTTAAAATTACTTAACAAAAGAATGCATAGACCTATGAACATAAGTTTAACATTCTTTAACCGAATGCATACCTTAATGATATAATATAATATCAAATCTAATTTTTGACTTTTTATCTATAATGTTTCTAAAAGGATATAATATAATTATAGCTAGCTACATATAATATTAAAATTTATAGAACCATTTTATATGTTTATGAATGATAAAAAAAAATAAATAAGTTGAAGGTCAACCCATCTTAAAAGAACTATTGTTATTATGAGCTATTTATGAGTTCAGGTCTTGAGTATCCTATGAGTTAAAATGACGTTTAAAAATTTAGACTTCGTTGAGAAATAAATTCTTGCATTTGTCTTGACCTGATCTTCAATTGACTGTTCACTGACCTAAAATTACTCTAATGTTATGACCTGATCCCTCAATTCTTATTTTCTTGGATTAACATTTTCACTTGAATAGATGAAGAACTGGGACAACTCCGTCATCGTACAATCATATACAACTTTTGTCTAGTAGCCAAGACCGTAGAGGGAGTTCTTTTTCCTTCTACTAACAACCTTATAATATATATCATTTATACTATCATCTGATAAAATCTGTAACTCCTCTCCCTCTATAGCAAGTTGAGATGCATGTGTAACTAGATCAGTCGTATCGTTATATATAAAAAATATTATTAGCTAATATACAATTTTTTTTGTAAGTTGACGAAGATGGGAGAGGAGGGAGAGGGGAGAGGATTACCTATGTGTTGGAGATGAGATCGCGTGCTGGAGTGGACAATGTCGGCAATCAAAGAGAGATCAATAAGATAGGAAAAAAAATTAGACTGGGAAACCCTAATATTTTGAATTAGAGCTAAAAATTTAATTTTTTTTTGCTAAATTATCTATGAATTATTTCAACAACATAATTAAATAATCGTCACTGAAATAGCGACAGAATTATTAATCCTGTCACTAATTTAAATAGATTAAATATGTTTTTGTAATAATGACCTATATTGTGTTAAAATTAATTTTTTGCTAAATTAGATATGGAATTAATTTTTTGTTGCTGATTTACATAAATTAAATAGGATTTTTTTTATTAATAACCATCGATATTACGATAGAATTATAATTTTATCACTAAATTAGCGACCGAATATTATTTCAATCATGAATTAATAATAAAATTATATTGCTATCACTAATTAGCTAGCAACCAAAATAATATTTGACTACTAGTTTAGTTTAGCGATGGAATTATAATTCCATTGTTAATTCTTTGGATGCTTGAGAGGTGTAGACATTATTTTTCTCCCCAAGCCATTTTTCCACTTTCTTTCTTATTTCTTAGTTTTTTTTTTTTAATCTCAATTCAGATTGAATTTGGACGTCAAAGTAACGGCGCTAAAAGAGCAGCCAGCCCTACCATCTTTAACATCTCAGACCACATCTTTACTTCTGGTCCGAGCGAACCAGAAGTAATACCATAAATAATAAATATAAAATATGTTTAAAATGCTGAATTAAATTGCTCGGGCTGTGGCACATCCTGACTCCTGAGCTCACAAGTCGTAATTTTCTCGTCCGATATGGGGATATGGGCCTATTTATAGGGCCCGGCTTCGGTTCAGGCCGAGCTAGACACGACCCAAACCGATAAATCACGCAGGGTCAAGCCGGACGGGGCAGACCAGACCTGGCCCGGCTTTTTCTTAAACCCTAACCTAGAGTTTGGTGCTATTTATTCCCATCTCCGTCTCTCAGCCACCCCTTCTTCTCTGGTCTTTCCACGCCGGCATCTGCACCGGTCCTCGCGGATCTCCGCTAATGGCTCCAGTGTCGCAGAACTCAAATCTGAAGAAGAAGTTGAACAAGAAGATTCCAAGAGAGGAGGAAGTTCGTGCGTCCTCCAAAGAGATTGAATCTTTCGAATTCGATCCAGGCTCCGAGGAGGAGGATGACCGCAGCCAGTCCTCCGACCCGGAAGACGAATTATCCTCTTCGAGTGCTTCTTCCGACGGAGAACCCCTCGCTGACGATTTCCTCGGAGGCAGCGACGATAGTGGTAATTGCGGCTGATTCACGCTTGTTGATTTTGTCAGTTATATTTGTCATGTGGTGTTTTCGATGATTTGGTTTCAGAGGAAGTGGAAGAACTGGGGTCAGATTCGGATGAATCTGATCTGGAGGCAAAATCAAGAGCCATAGACGAGGCAAAAGCGAGGGCAGAAGAGGAAGCGCAAGAGGAGTTGCAGCTTAATATAAAGGGGGAATCTGATGAGTTCATATTGCCAACGAAAGAGGTCTGTTTTACCTTTTTTTTTGGCATTCTGTAACTTCTGCCTTAACATTATCACAAAAGGTTCACTTTTTGGTACTGAGATATGAGTGATACAGGAACTCGAAGACGAAGCTCAGCAACCGCCCAATCTTCAGAACATTCATCGGAGGATCAATGAAAGTGAGTAGGCCTATCCCCTTATAACTGAAGTTTTTTCAATTTATTTTACGGTGTTATATATTTAAAATGCAATTTGAATTTCTTCTGTGGTTTTTAATTGGTACTATTAATTCCTTTGATGCTTTTGGCAGTTGTCCGCGTGCTATCTAATTTCAAAAGTCTGAGGCAAGAGGGTGCTTCAAGGAAGGACTATATTAATCAGCTTAAAATAGATATAATGTCTTATTATGGATACAATGAATTTCTAATTGAAACTTTCATGGAGGTGCTGATGATGGTTTCCATGTATTATTGTCATTTACTATGTTCCACATTATTGATTTCTCATCTCTTTTGTTTGCCTGATTTTCTCAATGTAGATATTTCCAGCTGTTGAACTCATTGAGCTACTTGAGGCTTTTGAAAAGGGCCGACCAGAATGCTTGCGCACAAATACTTTAAAGGTAGCCAGAATCTAGTGCTATTTGTTTCTTTTTCAAAGATCTGGCATCTCACGAGAGTTAATTGCTTGAAATGATGCTTTTATAACTGATTTTCTTGTCGTGTTACCCATTCCTTTCTGCTTCTAATTTTTTAGTTGATAGACTCGTAGGCGTGATCTTGCTGGTGTTCTAATAAACAGAGGAGTGAATTTGGATCCAATAGGCAAATGGTCAAAGGTAACATCAGTAATGGTTCTTAGATGTTCTCAATGTATTCCCTCTTGTAGAAACTTGGAGAGTGATGTGTGATATACTATTGCAGGTGGGTTTAGTTATTTATGATTCTCAAGTGCCAATTGGTGCAACTCCCGAGTATTTGGCAGGACACTACATGGTGTGCATTTTGTGGCACTGAATTTCCTAGGCAATCAATTACTTTGTCTTATTTGTTTTCTTGGTACTTCAATCTAATATTTCTTTTCTGCCTTTTAGAAACAAGCTGCAAGTTCATTTTTACCAGTTATGGCTCTTGCTCCACAAGAAAAGGAGCGAATAGTTGACATGGCGTAAGTAGCTTTTAGTATATTTTTCAAGAGCTTCTACTATTTCTTTCTTTTTAGATTCGCGGATGCATTACATGAGTATCATTCATCAATAGCATCAACATGTAGAATTTTTAACTCCCTATCCAAAATTAAGGTACATTACATTGCTTGTTTATATGGAACATACTCAATTTGGCCTTTCCCTAGAGTGTAGATGATTTAATATCTTGAGTTATTCCACACGCTTGTCAGGAAGTATGTTTTACTTAAGTATGATAAGGGTTCATAGGATGCGATCTCCTATGAAGCAAAAGATACTACAACTTGATATTTTTGGCTTATTCCATATATTTTGAGTTTTTTTTTCACCCTAGCATCATTCATTATGTACTAGAGTTCACTATCTTCTCTAGCATTGCCAATCCTCCTCGATCTTAGCTCTTGAATTCACAATTTGAAACTAATGAACTAATGCAATTAAGTTCATTGATGATCTTGCTAATGGAAACCGAATAGGATAAATTTGGTACACGCAACACAAATTGGAGAGCAACTATTTTTGTCAGTCTTATTGAATTTTTTTTAGCAATAGAGAATACATAAGTCTTATTGAATTATTTTAGCAATTAAGTTTATTGATTTTTTTGTCTGTCTCTCTCTTTTTTATTTTTTGTTGAATACACAAGTCTCATTGTGAGTCATAATGCTCATGTTCTAATTATTGTTCCTTTTGTTCTGTAGTGCTGCTCCAGGTGGTAAAATTACATATATTGCCGCCCTTATGAAGAATACAGGTAAACACAATGTGCTTTACTTGATTAGTTGTTTAATTGCTTCAATTTTATTGGAAATTATGCTAACATTAATAAGTGGGTTTACTAGAAAGAATACAATAAAAATATTAGTAACTGAGTAGAAATTTTGTGTGAACCTTATAGATGATAGAATGAAAAGTGTATAGGTTGAGATGATATCCATATGTTTAAAGAGAATCATTAGTTTCTTTAGGTAGAAGAATTGAATGATTAGAGTGGAAAATATAAGACAGAGAATCAAAGAAGTTTGTGAGTTATCAAATATGTATGACATCCAAAAATATCTGGACAAATATGATTTGGTAATGATAATAATTTTTATCAAACAATTTTACTTTTTTTCTGGTTATGATCATATGAGACTATCCAAACTTCCAAGCCTCTTTTCGTCGCTTTGAACATTTGATTGAAGCTTTAATCAATTTGGATATTACTTGTGATAGTGATATAATATTTCATGGAGCTCAATTGAGGGATCAAATTCATATAGCACCCAGAATATTCTGGACAAATATTGTTTGGTTGTGATAATGGTTTTAGCAAACATTTTCACTTGTACTTCTTTTTATGACTATATGTGACTATCCCAATTGAGAAGTAATTTTTAATTCATTAATTAAGTGATCTTACTGTGAATATTTCCTAAGAAATCATAATCGTGTTTGGCTTGGCATTTCAATTTTTTATTACGGTTGAAGGAAATTAAAGACATTATTGAATACCATCTATACTATAGACTTCAGAATAAGATAACATCTAGTTTTACTAGTATTCTCATTAATATAGTTAGATGGCTTGAAAGATAAAGTAGCCAAACTCAAAGGATTCAGAAGCATGATTTTATGTGAATGCTATTTTAAATTAGCAATCACTCTTAGTTTCACCACATTTTCTATGCTAGCATAAGAAAACTAGCAGGACGACATTCCAAGATATTGAGCTAATGCTTTACATGTGCTATGGAGCTATGCTCTAGTACATAGGCGGGAAGTTGCATCACATTTCCTGTAGGTGTTTGTTTACTATGGAAGCCAAAGAGATTTCTTTACTACAGATTAGGAACATATAGAATGTTGTCTGTGGTTCACAACATATTATTTGATTTATGTGCATTATATAGTCGCTGCTCACTATGGTGGTTTGGGTAATTTGATTGCTTCTGAAGTTATTGAAATTTTCGTTGAATTTCTTCATCTTAATTCTGCCAGGAATAATTTATGCAAATGAATTTAAAGAGAGCAGGCTGAAGTCACTTACAGCTAATATACATCGCATGGGTGTTACTAATACAATAATTTGTAACTACGATGGGAAGGAGGTTAGTTATGAGAATATTCGATTAATATAGTCAGTGAATGGCCTAATTAAATTGCTGACTTCAAGATATCTTTTTCTGATCTTGTATAATTTCCACTCAGATACCAAAGGTTCTTGGACTCAATTCTGTTGATAGAGTATTGTTGGATGCCCCCTGCACTGGTACTGGGGTAAGTTGAAAAGTTATTTTAGTCTAACATTAAGGCAGTGGTAAATTCCTTTGCTTGACGAATTATATGTGAAACTAGCTGACCTTTTTGTTTGAAGGTTATATCTAAAGAGCAATCTATTAAAACATCAAAGACGATTGAAGATGTCCAGACTCGTGTTTTCCTGCAAAAGGTAGTTGCCATTCCTATATAATGTTATTTAGTGGAAATGGTTATTTGGCACTTATAGCAACTACAGTGGTGAGAATAGATAATACTGTTTTCCTTTGTTGTGTGAAAACTATACTTTTCTGTGTTTGTTGCATGTAATGCTGTATTTAGCATGCAGATGAAAATACATGGTTAAGTGTATAATATTATTTTAGATAGTTGTGCATGGGTATATAATTGTTAGTTAGGTTTGAATAGATTGCTTCACATTTGGTTCAGATGAAAGGAATGAAACACTGAATCGAACCTGAACACTCATAAAAAATATATAAAACCTAAACCAATTGTATGGATTCAGTTTGAGTTCAACCGAATGATCTGCACTCTCCTCATATTATTATCTACATTAATTTAATGCAATCTAGTTTTTCTAATTTTTACTCTCTGTGTTTTTTATGTCCAAGTTAGTCTTGGATATGGTATTATACAATAGTTTTTGTGCTGGTTAAATGCTGCATAGACAACAGCTTACATTTAAGGGCAAACTTCTAGCTTGATGGTTATCATTATGATTGGTATGTCATGGTATGCAAGAGGTATTGGCATAGAGCATTACCAAGATATTAATTGGACCAATTCTCTAAATGCTATTTTGGTCCAAATACTGGATTAGACAAGGAAAATTGAATTGTGCAGGTGAATTTTTACCAAGTGGTGAACTTATCAAGACCTGTTTTTCCTAGACTAAATATACTTTCAGTTACCTTGCACCAGAATGAGTTGTTCTTTGTGGTTAACACACTCACACATGAAATAAATTTAACTAAGATGAAGTGAGTTGCATAACTATAATCTAGATTAAGTTTTCTGCTTCGTAGTGGTGAATATTCAAGTATCAAACAATCTAAACTTTGCAACTGACAGATAGGGAACATTGCATCCATTTATGAAATTATTTGTTTTAACATTGCTTCTTCGGCATAAAATTTCAATCAAATTGTGGTTGATATGAGCATCTTTCAGATTCTCATGTTTATATATGCTTTACATATTGTGCACTTTCAATGATTGCCTAATTAGCCTTCTGTTGCAGCAACTCATTTTAGCAGCAATTGATCTAGTAGATGCTAAGTCAAAGACAGGAGGATACATAGTATATTCAACTTGCTCCATGTTGGTTCATGAGGTTTGGAAAATATTAAGTGATCAGTGAAATTGATGCTAATATCCAATATGTTGATTTTTTTGGGTCTATTGTTCATGTTGTAGAATGAAGCAATTATTGACTATGCGTTAAAAAAGAGGGACGTAAAAGTTGTGCCATGTGGCTTGGACTTTGGTCGCCCAGGGTATGACCTAAAAATATTTACTTGACTAGTGTCTCCTAGTCATTTACTATCCCTGATGACTTTTTATCTCCCCAACAGATTCATAAGGTTCAGGGAACACCGATTTCATCCATCTTTGGAGAAAACAAGGAGATTTTATCCACATGTAAATAACATGGAAGGATTTTTTGTTGCTAAGGTATAATTTTCCTTTATGCATTGCAACTCACAAGCAATTTTCTTTAGTTATTGAAGCTCCTGATACAGAAATGCAATCACTTTCAATTTCAGTGATAAGCAATAAGTCATTCTTTTTTCTTCTTTTTTTTTTAAGTGAATAAAATAAAATAAAATTTCAGAATGTCACAATTACTTTTTTTTTTTTGCGACTAGGAAAATTGTTACTCATTGTTACTCTGCATATCTGTTTGTACGTTGTTCATGATTTGTATTCATGCTATAAAATTGTTGTCATTCTTAGCATGGTAGAATTCCTTTAATTTTCTTAATTAAAATTTATCTATCATTTCTTTGATATTTAGGGAAGTCTAGGACTTGGTTTTGTCCTATACAAGATCTATTTAACCGGTCTATCTTTTTATGCATGTAATTGTGATATGATTTTCCTTTAATGTGCACACTTGAATCTTATCCTGTTTAATCAACTGTTACCATTTTTTGAGAAAAGAGTTTAACTATCCATGTCTTCTGTGGGGTTGGATGTTCAGTTATACCAAACATCAAACTATTGTTATTCTTTATTGATTTTATGAAAGGGTTTGTGATACTTGTTAAAATATATGTTCCTGATTCTGTCACTTTCATTAATTCTGCCTGCAGTTGAAAAAGCTAAGCAATTCCAAACCAGCAACCTCTCAACCTAAGAAAGAGGCAGAAAGAAAAACTGAGGCAGCAGCTATTACCAATGATAATGATTCTGAGATCTTGAATGGAAACCCAGAGGAGCCAACGATTACACAAGCAGTTAAGAAAAATAAAGAATCTAATACAGCCATTAGGAATGCTGGTAGATATGCAGGTAAGAAAATCAAACCCACAGGTGGTAAAAAGAATCATTGGAAAACGCCACCTGCATCTGTTGATCAGGCAAAGAAAAAACGGAAGTTTTCATCTAATGAAAAAAATGGCCCCAGGTAACTTTCTTATGAACTTGACGTAATTGCCTAGACTTGTTAATATATCAAATGGTATTCTGGAGGTTTATGTTGATTGTTGACTGACAGGATCAAGAGAAGGAAGCCTCACCAGAAGGGAGGCTTAGGCAACATGAAGGAGACGTGAAGTTGTGGTGAATCGAGTTTCTCAACTCTGCTGGTCAGGTACCAACAAATGCAGCATATGGTCCAAGTTTTGTTTAGAATGAGGAATCTGTAATGATAGCTTAGATTAGCTGTAACTCTTATCGATAATTTTCTGCTGTTAGCTTTTTACTAATATTTAAATTTGAAGTTTTTATACACTTCTAGAACAATGCAGAACCAGAGTGGTGTCTGGGGCGCCTTGTACGTGCTGTAATAATATATGCTTTTATCATTCTGCACATTCATGGGCAACTAAGTGCGTGGGGCGCTCAGAAGTGATCCTGATGTCTGAAAGTGCACTTAGTTGCCTATGGGTGTCTTGCACCGTAGGTGTGCACGGTATCAAATCCATACAATAGAAATGAGATGAATAATAGATTCATGTGCATTTCGTTATTTGCTAAATCTCGCTTTCCTATTTTTCTGATTTGTCATATCGAATAGCTGAATTGGTCTGGATTATATTTCTGTTCTTGTTATCCCTTGAGGTTTTGTCAAAGTCTTTGCTCGAGTGGGATTGAAACTGAAATTCCCTCAAGATTCGTTGGTAGCTTATGTAAGATTAGTTTCCACTTGGGCTGTCGAACTGCATTCTTATTTTTCATCAAATTTACATTAAAATTGTCAAATCACTCTTCAATTGGTTGGGGACTTGCACTTCAATTGGTCTTTAGCCTTGTTGAACCAGAAACTTCAGAGCAATTAGTGGTTTTGTTTTAATAATCAAGTGTTCAATATGCATAATACTCGCAGGGGCGAGGGGTGGTGTTACTACTTCACCAGCCAGTCTAGATATCATTTAACTTGGCCAAAGACACCAAGTAATTTTGCACTCCATTGCGTCAAGATGACGCTTTACCAATTAGCCGTTATTTTAAACACTCGTATCAGGACGATCAATCAGGTATAAAATTGCTTGCTCGCACTAATTGTATCACCTGCATCTTACACAACATACGATTTTTCTGCACCACACACAAGCATCCCACGCAAACAGACTACAATTCTCCATCAGTTTTTCTTGTTGCTTAATTGATGGCACTAACTGTGGCACCTGCATGGATCGTCTTTACACAACATACTACTCCTCAAACAAGTATCCAACCCAAAAAAACAACAACAGTGCTGTACTAGATCGTCTAGACAAACTTTCTCTATAGAAAATAGCTAAAAGCAGAAGCCGGAGGAGAAGGGCACAAAAACATGTAGATAAGGGTAGTTTGCAGCCAGAAGCCACACGACGTGTTGCCGCTTGTGGTAGAAGAGTAGCACCGCCGTCCCAGCTGTTGCCCGAATGCCGAGAAGGGAAACGACAAGGTGCGAGCATCGTCTGCAGGAGCACCATAAACCTCGTCAGTGGTGCCAGTGGACACCAAAGAGGAGGATGATAGAATGAAGATGCGTAGTCCTTGCTCTCCCAGCAAGCGCCCTCCAAGTCATAAAGAATCATGGTGACTTCTACATCGTCACCAAGTATCCACCTCTTCCGCATCTCGTGGGAACACAATCCGGTCATCAAGCTATCGAATCTGCCTTCCTGAGCGGCGCCCTCCCTCGGCCTTCAATTTGTGAAGTGGCACAAATGTGTGTGTGTGTTTTTTTAAAAAAGAGAATGGCACGATGGGAAGTGGCACCGGACGGATTCGTTAGGTTTCCAGCTGTAGTAATTATTCTGTCTCGTGGTCATCGATAATTATTCCATGCATCTCCCAAAGTAAACATCACATGCATCCCTCTTTGGGAAAATTTCATTTCAATACTTAGATATTAACTTTTTCAATATGCCTCCTTGACTTTTTTAAAATCACAAGCATACTAGTATAAATAATTTAAAATTAATAGTTTTTAAAATGCTAACAAGGGTGAAATGGAATATTATTTTTTTAAAAATTTAAAGGACCAAAATGAAACGAGAAGAATAATGAAAAGGTTAACAATCATTCATAGCAGCAGCAGCTGCTGCTGCTGTTTGAGCACCGCCATTAATTCGATCGGCCGGTTTGCTCTGCGACATCGATCGTTCCCTTGCTCTTCTTCTTCTCTGCACTGCACCATGCGCTGCTACCTCATCAGAGCCTGCGCTCACTGCCTCGGCTGTTCCTCGGCTCCTCCTTCCACTGCAGAAGATGAGGAGAGCCATCCCCACGCAGACGCAGTGGTAGTACTCGATCTCGATCTCTTTCTCTAATTCTGTCCTCCGGTCTCTGAGCATTGCGTTGATTACAATTTGCATGGTTTTGCGTTCGAAATCGACCAGGATATGATTGGTGGCTCAGAGATAATTAATGGCGCCGGCGCATCAAGGATCATTGGAACAAGCGCCGTAGGAGGAAGAAGATCAAGAAGGCCAAAGCCGCCGCCAATAAGTGAAGGACGAGGAGTACGGACCAACTATGCTTCTGATTAGTACTTAATTAAGTAATTGTTGCATGGATTGAATTTTAAGCACAATAATATATATTTGGCATTTTTGGTAAGAGTTCCTGAAGTAAATAAATTGCAGATAACTACATAATCCGACACATCAAAAACAAGAATCAGATAAACATAGATCTTGAAAACTTGCAAGCCAATCGAGTTTAACACATCCATCGTTCCCTAGCCATCTAACTTGTTTTTCCCAGATTGAGACGAGTGATCTATAACAATCAGTTCAAGAACTGCCCCAAATGATCAACAACCAATTTTTCGAAGAGTAATAACAAGAAAAACAGGATAAACAATGTAAGAAGACAATAAAGGTCGCATTTTTACTGTTCTTTTTCCTTGTTTTCTCTGATCTTAACCTTCCTCCATGGACGTAGCAGAGTGTTTTAATAGAGATGAATTCGCTATTGAATGAAGAGATCCATATGAAATACTGAAGACAAACCGATCAAACTCTGGCAGAGCGTAAGGTTGAAGCATGGATCAATCCTGGGTTTCACCCTTCCGGTTGTCTCCGGGACCATCAACTTGCTCAAGAAGCTTCCCGGCCTCCTCGTCGGCTTGTGCAGCCTTCTTCTGCGCCTCCTTGGCTTTGAGAGCCTGCAACTTGACGTGGTTGTAGTAGGCGACCCCGAGGAAGGCAATGGCGTACCCAAAGAGGTTGATTAGCGTGACAGTGTCCCGGATCACGGACCAGGAGAAGGCGATAAGGAGCCAGTCCTTGACTACGCCGGCAACGTTCATGGTAAGTGCGGAGGTCTTGCCGACGAGCAGGAAGACGGCGAGGTTTAGAGCGAAGGCGCAAAAGGAGTTGGTGCCGAAGACGAGCAGATCCGGACGGAGAGAGGCGGTGGAACGGGCGCGGAGGACAGGAAGCTCGACGACAGACCACGGGACCAGGAGGAAAGCGAAGCAGCAAGGGGCGACATAGTAGAGAGAGGTAATGGGGTTGAGAGAGATACCCTTGGAGGTGAGCAGGATCTGGATGAGGACGAGGCGGGTAGCCTCGAACGCCACGGCGCCGAGCTGGAGGGCAACGCCGGTGCCGTCGAAGCGTGCCTCGCCGTACGCGGCGATCGCGACGCCGAAGGAGATGGAGAGCATGTTGAGCATGGAGGAGCTCTTAAAAATCTCTTTTTTGAAGAGTATTCCAATGGAGTAGACAGCGACCGGCATGAGGGCCTTGAGCATCTGGATGAAGGAGACGGAGAGGTAGATGTAGGCGGAGTTGGAGAACCACAGGGAGACCGAAAAGAGGGCGCCAATCGGGACGACGGAGGAGAGGTAGAGGTCGCGGGTCATGGGAGGGGCCGACGGCAGATCCACGAGGCGGAACACGCGGACGAGGAGGAAGGCGAGGGTGGAGCAGAAGGCCATGTGGATCATGGTGAGGGAGATGGGAAAGGGCCAGCCGTACATCTTCGGATCCAAGATGTATTTGTTGTAGACGATGACAGTGAAGCTGAGGAAGATCCAGACGGCGACGTAGGCGTACGAGAGCAGTATCTTCCTCAAGACTCCTTCCGTCACCGCGGCGCCGGCGCCGCCTCCGATGCTGCCCTCGCGCCCCATCCTAGTGACGATGTTGACGGCGATGCCCCTCTCCCACTACAGACGCCTCGATCGATCGAAGACCCCCACGATTCAGGTCTGGAAGGTGAGGAATCGAAACGGGCGGAGAAGGGTTTGGAAGAGGCGAAGCAGAGGGAGAGCAGGACTTAACGAAGGTGCGGTAAAAGTTCTATTCGCCCCATAAAATCTTATTCAAACTATAGGGACTTAAATGTAAATTTGTTCAATGAATTCGATAAAATTTTAGGAACCACCATTTCGCAACTACGCCCCTGATAAGATCCAATATTAAATAAATAATTATTAATTGTATAAAATCCTTTTCTCGTTGGACTTCCATGTTAATTAGTGTCAATTTTATTCATATTTAAATTGAAAACAAATAATACTTTTATTTATTCATAATAGATATTGGTGACTAGGACCAAGTCGAGATGATTTTTATATTATTTTGTATTTAATGGTCTAATTTTTCTTGAGGCATGACTAATTATTTATTCTTTTGCATATTTTAACTGTATTATTTTTCTCCGAAGAATACTATAATATTGATTTGTATAATTTCTCCCGTAGTTTTCATATCCCTCTTTACATAAAAAGTTTATGGAAGTTAGTTTGCAAGTTTAGATCATTGATTATGAAATTTGGAGTTGGAATGCTATAGCTCAACCAACATAATTTTATACTTGACTAATTGATAGGATCGAGATTAAGATTTATCTTTAGCATGGATTAAATTTGACCCGATTAAATTCAAACAAAGGCGGAGCCAATGGATTGTTTCAAGTTAAATGTCTATGATTGTTAGACTAGATGAAAAGATATGGTTGATAGTTTGGTGAGTTAGATCGCAAATATCTCAATCATACGGCATATGATTGATTAGCTAAGTTAGGTAGAGTAAGTTAAAGATGGCTTTCACTTGTTGCTTTACAAATGAATAATTTTCCAAGCGAGATTTATCAAAATGCTCCTTTAATTTTTATTTTTTTAACCAAAAGCATTCAAGTTTTCATGGGTAGTTTATTTTCAATTACGATGTATTTTATATAGTCTATAATAGGAAAAGGATTTTTAGGATATCTTATATGAAGGTCATTTTCATAAGCTTTAAATCCAAATAATTTAAAAGCAACTTTTAAATATATTCGGATCTAATAATCAGTATTACATACTCGTTTTTCTTTTTTATCATAATTCATACAACTAGAGTTGCATTAATATTCATTTAATATGAATCTAAAATCTCTGCATTTATTAAATACTAATTAATAGTGTTGGTATCTAGTTGGCTTCAAGTCAGCAGGATACCAACGTGGTTCCACCTGACCTGGTTCGACTTTTTAACATGCCGACCTTTTGACCTCTGATTTGTGTTCGACCTCCTGACTCACCATTGGTGTGACCTCCCGACATACTAAGGGACGCAATAGGTCGATAAAGAGCCACCCTAGGACTGGGGTGGGCTCCACCCATCTTAGAAAAGATAAAACTAAAAAACAAAATTCAGCCCTCTAATTCTCATTTATTTTCTTATTCACATGCGTTATATCAAATCAAAATTTTTCTCTTGCATGTCGCATGAGTTTTATTAAATAAAAACTTTTATTTTGATTTGATTTAATTAAAGCTCCAGAGTACATTCTAGAACCGTCAATTTGAATTGGATCCGTCGGGTTGATCCGTCTCGTCAAACAATTTAAGTAGATTATGTTAGAATTTTATTAATCTAAATCCACCATGGGCCAACCTGCGCGGGTCGACCCGCTCGGGCTTGGGTTGACCCGTAGGTCGAAAAATACATGTAAGTTAAGTTTTAGGTCAATTTATTATCTTTCTTTGTTATAATTTTGAAATAAAAATAATACTTTTCATACAATATAAGTACTCGTTTGTGTTCATTTATATTTAAAATACATGTTTATGTATATATTTAATTGTACAAAACTTTTTTAAAGTAAAATGTTGAAGATATAAAATATTTTTAAATTTTTTTAAAAATTTTTGATGGGTCTGTGATTTGGCCCGTCAAATCCGTAACCCGCCTTAGAATGGGTTGAGTTGGAAATTTTCTAACCCGCCAAATTGACGGGTTGGTCCGCCCCGCCCCACCAAATGATTAACCCGTCACGGGCCGACCCACCCTTCCACGAATTGATCCGTCTGACAGTTCTAATACATTGTCACACACCCATGCATAGTATTCTATCTGTCACACACCGCATGATCAAATGCTGCTGCTTTTTTATTCTTGCTTGCAACTGTAGAGATGATAAAGGGTGACATACTTATCATATAAAGTTGTGGGATTGAATCGTAGGACTGTCATGACATAAATCTTCGGATCCTGTGCAACTCATCCCATCACCGCTTACTCTCTCGGCTGTCATGATTTACCTTCTTCGTGATTATCTGGGGTCGGGTGCGGTGGGGGCGCTGGGACGAACGATTTCGCTTTTTGCCACATAGGTGTAAAAGATTTTGATTTTGATTTTTTGTCTTTTTTTTTTCATTAGGTTTGAACAAATCTATTTATCTTTAGAATGAATTTCCTTCGAGAATGAATTTCCTTCGACTCCATTTTTAATGATATAATCTTTAAATTTCTTGAAGATCTTTGTATTATCATTCAATAGATTTCTATAGGCATCCGACAATGACTTGATAAATACAATCGCGACATCTCTTCTCTTAAATAGCATGTTATATCTGTGCGACTATCGTCACAGGTTTATTTTCTTGTGATATTATCTGTATTAGTTAATTACTATTTTTTTGGATAAATTGATTAAATTTATTAATAAATTTATTGATTAGTTTGATTAGTTTTATTTATATAATTGATTACTTTTCTTTATTATTTTCTTGATATTTGCAAGTATGGCTTAGTATCATATAGACATTGGACAATCATAATTTTTGTATTTATTGATTTTAAAAGAGAAAATTCAAGGAAGGAAGAAAAGAAAAATTATCAACTCATTTTTAAAACAAAAGAGTAAACATCTACACGAGAATTCTTCATCTAATATTGATATATCAAATTCTTCATGTTGATGTTAATTCTCTTGAGCCTGATCTGACATTACATACTTTGATATGAAAATATCCTGTTAATCAAAGGGATGACTAACAAAATTCGGAAGTCAAAATATGTGATTTGAAAGTCATTGGGTTAAAAAATTTATACGGTTAGAGTACTCTCTTTCGAAAATTGAAAGAAATTTTTTTAACAGATTCTATAGTCATTTATATTGAACGGAAGTTGGTTGAAAAAAATGTAATAATGATATAATAATTAATGAGTTTGATTTTAAGAAAAATCGAAAAGCACAACTTCAATAATATTTTTCACTCTATGCTTTAATTTTGAATATATTAAATATTAAATATTTTTATTCTATAGTTTTGAAAAATTAATAATCATATATTTTTTGTTTATATTTTTAAATTAATTAATTTATTATATTTTGATGGTGAACCCTATGTAAATTTAGATTCTGACTACGCTCCTGAGTCGATAGTTATTATAAATTTATAATACACGAAGGGACACGACGACAGTTATAAGCATTTACATTGAAACCCTTCTAAGAGGTGCATGCTTTCAGTTTCTCTCCATCAGTTATGTACTCTGACCTTCTCTCCCGCCAAGATAGTGGACCCTCTTCCTAAGCTATCATCGTCTTATTTTAATTTCTAGCATTTTATATTCTTTTTTTGATTTCATAATAACCTAGACATTGAAGAGATGTCATCGGGATAACTCCTAGCAAGTAAAAAAAGTGAGGAGAAAACTTTAATATCATTGCTCGTCTATGTGAGGTGAATTTCTATTGCTATATCTGTTGGATATTGGGGTCTTAAATGGACCAAAACGATTTAGAGGAAGGAAGCCATCAATTGTTGAAAGTCGTAATTGACTTCAAAATTGAAATCTACGATTCGCGTAGATAGATTTAGACTATTAATTTGCTCAAAACCGATTAAGGGTGAATGAGAAATTAATGTTTAAAGTCAACCCAAAATAACATTTATTATTCATTAATAAAGTGCATAGGAGAATAGTCTCACATCGGAAATTCTCGATGTGTATTCTCTACTTATTAATGAAGATGTGTTAATGGAGTTAACACAAAAAAAAATAAAAGGACAGGTGACCCCTTAGCCCAGGGCGAGCAGGTGCTCGCACCTGTGAGCCCGCCACCCGCCACGTGCGCACGTGCGCAATGGGCGCTTTGTAGGCGCACTTTGCACTTTGCACTTACGCATCGTCGCGTGCTCCAGGTGACATTGCAGTGCCTGCGTGGCACTCGGATGACGTGTCAGGCTCTTACCTGACGTGGCAGTGCCTATGCGGCATCCTCGTGGGCAAAGGGAGATGACTGGACAGTTGACTTAGGGAATGGATGGCTACCGTTGATCAACGTTGATCAAATAGATATGATGGATCGCTTGTGATGCGATCTAGAGCGTTGGATCGCAAAGAGTAACGATCTGACGATCTGGGATGAGGCTTGATCTGAAGCATCGAATCAATGGATCCAGATCCGATGGCTGATGACAATAGGCGGGATCTGAGGGTCGCAACTCCTCAGATCTGATGGATGAGATTGAAGTGGGTTTGGTGAAGGGTTACAACCCTTCAGAATAGATGATCTAGATCGATCCAGCCCAAGGAACACATCCACTCACCCAAAGGACACTCAACCTCTTCGTTCAGTATAAATAGAACCCTCCAGATGATGGAATATTCACTCAATCTTCTCTTCTCTTCCTCAAGCATTCATCTCATCTTGTGCATTCAAGAGTCCAAGAAGTCTACTAAAAGGTTCGCTGGTCTCGGAAGTCGGAGTGCTACGATTCCGAGACGTTCGTCGTCGTTGTATCTTGGGAACGAATTGCAACAATCCGTTAAGCACCGTAGCGGAGCAATATCGTTTACGGAGATAGTGTCGAACACTAGCCTCGACGATCAGTTTGTATACTCCAGAAGCTACACGGAAAGGAGCAACAATATCAACACGGCGAGATTTGCATCACTAAATATAAATAAAATAATTTTGATCAAACATTTGATCACTTGCCATATATTGAATGTAATTCTGATAAAGTCAAAATAAATATTTTCCTTATGTGTTAGTCATTATTCCAAAGGTTAGTAATCGTCCATGATTTATTTTCTCCGTTGATCCTAGGACAAATTGACGGGGACACTAGGGACGAACGTATTCATTTTTTTATTATCTTGCAGTCATGTATTGAATGTAATTCTAATTAATTACGTGCCATTTTATTAGACTAGACCTTATAAATCTGATGCATCGTTGTTGTGTGTATGATACATTCCATGTAAACAATTGTTACGTCAGAGGTAAAATGTTTCTTATTTATATTTTGACCGTTTGAGATGAACGATTAATCTTTATGCACCTATTAAGTACAATCTCGATAAATATATTTCATGTTTTTTTTCTCAAGGGTTGTTAAATACTTTTTGATAAAATAGTTAATGATTGTTAGTTAATTAAACTAATTTTCAATCGCTTTCTAATCAGGCAGCAACAGGTGTGACGAAGCAGGTGGCTGAAGAGATATTTTAGAAAATATTAAAAAAAAAAAAGGTAACACAGTGCGTTTATGATTTTTAAAAATATTGAAAAGGTTTAGTGGCCGACAAGTGGTTTTTTTTAACGTGGAAAAGTCAACTGGTCGCCGACCTTTCAACTGTATGCGACCCTGCAATTTCAATAATTTTGTCATCATTTTTTTAAAAAAAATTGATAGGAAAATAATTTCTCAAGGGCTATTATTTTATTTTATTTTAAATATTTAATTGATAATTAGTCCAGCGAATGAGACATTCGTTTCATCGCCTCCGATTGCTCCTCAAGCATCGACACCATCACGTCCACTCCTCCGGTCACCTCCCCCATCGCCGGCAGGAATATGAGCAGCCCCTCCAGCGGCACCCATGTCGGCAGAAACCCGCACAACTTCCCTCCGCCGCCCACCTCCATCTCCTCGAACCTCAGCCTCAGCCAGCTCTCCGCGTCCACCACCGGCGACAGCACGTTCCCTTCCTCGCCGTACACCGGTACCAACGAATCCCCCTCCGCCTCGTGCAGCGCCCCGAAGTCCACCATCGACTGCGCGTACTCGCCGTCCGCCTTCGCGATCGCCTCGTGCACCATCCTTTGTAGTGAGAATGTTTCCCCAAAAGATTAACAACTTAGACAACCTTTAATGTAGAGACAAAAAGGTTTTGGAAAAATAAATTGTGATCCGGCCAATTTTCTTACCTGGCCGCCGCCTCCAGTCCGTCCTCTGCGACCGCCAGAGTCGCCGCCTTGGCTTTCGCGTATGCATTAAGCACCAGATTGCCGAAGTAGTTGGCGGGCGCCGGGGGGTTCATCCTCTGCCGCACGTTGACGGTGACGCGGACCGTTGTTTCCAAGTCGCCGGCCAGGCCGCGGGCCGCCGTAATCTTCCGCCAAAGATGAGCCAGCAATGTCTCGAAGATGGTGTATTTGAAATTAGTCGCCGGCTTTAGCTTTTTCGATATGAAGTAGGCCGAGTAGTGGAGGAGAAAATTAGTGATTCTGCTCGGGTCGACGGAGTTGTTGGATGAGTAATGTTGTCGCCGGCCGTCGTCGAGGCGGATGAAGTCGGTTCCCCAGTGCTCAAACTCACACCGCG
This sequence comes from Zingiber officinale, assembly GCF_018446385.1. NCBI lineage: Eukaryota > Viridiplantae > Streptophyta > Magnoliopsida > Zingiberales > Zingiberaceae > Zingiber > Zingiber officinale. The sequence goes on from NC_055987.1 coordinate 191,374,226, forward strand.
GTGGGCTCCGCGGCCGGATCCACGACCGATCGAAGAGCGTAGCCGGCGGCGCGCTGGCGGGAATCCCACGCGCGGCGCGCCCCCACGCGGCAAGGAAGGCGCCCATCGACGCCCCGTCGGCCACCTTGTGGTGGCACGACAGGCCGACCGCCAGGCCGCCACAGCGAAACCGGTTGAGCTGGACTTGGAGCAGGTGAGCGGGCTCCGCCGTCGGCGGGTGGAGCTTCAGCAGCTCCGGAGAGGGCTCAAGGGGGAGATGGTCAGAGAGCGTCGAAGCCACCGTAGCTTCGACCACCAGAGCGCCACCACCCTGACCGCCGACAAGGAAGCAGGGGAGGCCCCGGGAGTCATGGCAGAGCTCGCCGGTGAGGGTTGGGAAGAGGCAGAGCGTCTGGGAGAGCGCATTCAAGAGCGCAGGATTGGATGGGGTGGGTGGTGAAAAGGCGTAGACAACGGCGATGTGGATATCGACGGTGCAGCGGTCGAAAATGGTGAGCGGGAGCTCGTACGGCTCGCCGGGGGTTGCCTCGCCGGCGCTGGTGGGAAACAGAGTAAAACTTCGTTGCACCTGGACCTCCATTATATGCTGTTTAATTACTTCAAAGAGATGGCATTTATAGTGGTCTTTAGCTAATAAATAAAGCCTTAGACAAGTTAAACTAGTGATTTGGTGGTGGTTTTTTCATTAAGGATGAGATCACAAAGTCTTTATTCAACCACCTAGCTACGACTTACCAAATCCCCTATATTATAAAGTACTTGAGACATACAATAGTCAGTAAAGGAGTAGAGAAAAGACTGATGTTTATCAAGAAGATGAATTTATTAAGAAAAAAACTATGTTTTTTATATTGCAGCTGCCTACCAATACTGATGGACAAAGGTCCCAAGAGATGCTCTCATGGAATGGAAATGTACAGTGAGACAGTGAAGCATCTGTTGCTTTTACAGAGCACGAACATAATCATTTAGTGCCAAAGTTCTCATTACAGACGAAGAGCGTGAAGAGAATGTTGGGTTCTAGCTAATCAACTTTTTGAAATAATTTGCTTTGTTGTTTGCCACCAAAACATTTTTTTTTCAGATGGATGTGTGGGAACCAACATATTAGTGGATCAAATGTCGGAATAAAAATGACATATGGAGGATATATTCCATGTATACTTTTGTTATCAGAAGGCTTATAATAAGTCATCTTCCAATTCATAGTTAATAAGCATTAGAATCATTGCTGATCCCGTTCGGAAGTTGAGTCGGATGAAGGCGGACTTTGTTATACTAAAAGTTGACGGAAAGTCATTGAAGAGTTGGATCTACCGGATACCCTCCCGGAAAACTTCGCACGGGCGGCTGACGAGGATAGATGACTAGGACAATGATGCTGTTGCTCTGCGCACACTCAGATGAGTCCCCGAGTCGTTAGAGACCAGAAACCAAGGAAAAAGTCCCCGGGTCAGGTCCTCTGACGCTCAAGTCAGGTACTTTTTCCCCAGAAATCGCAGAGAAATGACGAAAAATAAAGACTAGTGAGAAATGATGAGTGAGCGTACCTGCATAAGGGACAAAGCCTCCCTTTTTATACTGCAACGACTGCCTCTGGGACCTGACAAGTGTCAGGGAATGTCGGCTGTCAGACTTTGTCTGGCGGTGATTGACATGTGGCTCTTGTCACGCCCCCAAAGGAGTCTCTGCCAGACAAAAATCCGGCAACACCTCCCCTGTACCGGTGACAATCTGAAGCATCACTACAAGCCAAAATACATCAGCCACATGCGGCTGGAATATTTATATACACAACCACGCAGTTATAATAACAGCCCACACGGCTGGAATGAAACAATCACAACCACGCAGTTATATATAAAACAGCCCACACAGCTGTACCAAAACGCAGCGGAAAAACGAAGGAAAGCCCACACAACACACATAAATACAATGCATGCCGGCACGGCTTAAACACAAATACAACCTCAAAACCATAGGATAGCCACATGGCTATACACAAATACAATGCCAAAAATAAGAAAAGAATATACAAAAGAAAATAAGCACGGTCCTCGGATGTGACGTAGGACCCGGCAGACAGGATACTCCGAGCGACACCAACCATCTACAAGCTACCTGAAACCATAAATGTATACAAGCGGTGGTGAGTATAGGTAACTCAGCGGGTATAGAAAAGATAGTGCATGGTCCATAAACAAAACATGGAGATCAAAAGTATGCAGTCTCAGTAGGGAATAAAGAACATGATCATACTATCATAATCAATGCACCTAAACATATCTGACATAATAACCTAACATATAAACTGTACAAACCACAACTAACATAATGACAGATACATACCCAAATCTGGAATCGACACATGGTACAATGATCAGTAAACTCACCGGATCTGCAACAGATATACCCGTGACACCTGTGCAATATAAGTACGACTGCATATACATGTAAAATAAATGACATGTATGCAGCATGGCAACCAAATGCAACAATCATATCGCAAACAAATGCAACATACCACAAACACATGCAACTAGTATCTAGTAGGCATGTATGCAAATATAACCCCCAGATGCACCGTGCATCATATGCAAAAGTGCATGCATGCTCCATGGTCACCCCCGCCACCTCTCCGAACACCACGACCCCTGTATGGCCGAGAGGCTGTGACGACTGTACTACCCTCCAGCCCACTATATAGTGGTCGAGGCGGACAGTCCGCTAGTAGCTATCTAACTACATAGCATCAGGGTCCCTGACTGCTCACAACGCCGGATCTCACTAAACCTCGTGACCGGGTGGCACGACAGGACGAGCGGCAACTGCTCTAGCTACCACTACCCATCAGTGGCCGAGTGTGCGGCGCTAAACCAAACCAACTGATGACTCTCTCACCACAAGGGAGACAGTGGTCATCAGATGCAATGAATGATGAACATAATATATATATATATAATCATCATCCATGCAACAACCTCAAACCTCATAAATACCTCCAACATGAGTACAATCGTCATGATACCTCCACGTATCCCACCAAACATATGTACACACTACACATGTATAATCAACCAAAAATCTCCAATAATCCCACCAGACACATGTACACACAAGATAAGTACAATCAACATGTATCCTCCAATAACAATACAACAGACATGTGTATACACTCTAAACATACAATCAACACAACTCCTCCAAAAGTACATGACCAATACATATGTACACACCACATGTAAATGTACGGTCAACAAGATAACTCCTATGACACATACCCATCTATGTACAGTCCACATCATACACCCAATCAGCATGGTAATACCAACAACCCGACAATCCCTACAAGGTATACTCTACACGTGTAATCACAACAGAGTAGATATCAAGAGTAGAGACTATATATGAATTAAATAGATCATCTCTAAGCTCAAGCAAAAGAAACAAGCAGGAAAAACAGCAACTGAACACGATATAGGGTAAAGTAACCTAATCCGTCAAATAACAACCATGCACTAAGCTCAAAGAAAATCTACATAGAGGCAAAGGAAGAAATACCCGCCTTAAATATAGATCGTGCCAAGTAATCCCGCGTCGAGACGCTCGTCCCGAATCCAAGTCCTGCAGAAATCAATATATTTATATTTTATTTAGCTAAATTCATATGAATTAAATAGCTAAATAAAATCTCTAACCCAATAGGATCACTCCAATCAAATATGCTCCCTGACTAATCCTCCAAATAATCCTTAACCACCATATCTGATAACCCAACCAACAATCAATCCAATAATCCAAAGAATGATCACATAACAATCTATATCAACCAATCACCATATCCACAAATTCCAACCCGATACAAACCCCAATCAATCCAACACATACCAATAATGATCATGTTTAACTCCACCTAGTGATCCAAAATCCAATACGATATTAAATCCATCCTTAATCCAACTCCTTCTAAACCAAACATAATCCACAACCATCAATTACTCCAATCAAAACTCCTCATGAATTAATCCAATTCAATTAGTTAACTCTTCTTGTTAACATGCTTCAATCATCCAACCCATAACTCATCCAATCCAAAAATCTATAATCTAACATCAATCCAAAACTCATTAATCAACACATCTTAAATCCAACTCACATAATTCATCATCAATCAAACACTAATCCAAACTCATCCTAAATCCTTCAAATCATAAACTAAACACCCTACATCTAATAATCAATCTAATGATCCCAATGACAAATATGAAATCATGATATTCATCCACCCTACATAATCCATCAACAACTAATCAACCAAAACACAACAACTTACAACTAAAAGTAAAACCCTAAACCTTCTTTCAACCTTCCATGATCACCCAAAACAAAGCAAACCTAATAAGAACCTAGTGGCAAACACTTACCGTGAGGCATAGCCACCAATCAAGAGCTCACAACTCCTACTAACCTCTGCCCACAGCCACCAAATCAAGAGCTCCCATCACCATGATCCCTGTCCATAAGCTACAAGCACACACACACACCTATCCTTCCAAGAATCAATCCATAATCCAACCATACAGCAAATGATTTGCTGAAACCCTAATTTATAGTACAAAACTCACCTCAACAGTCCCTTACCTTGGGAGGTAGCAGCTGATCAACACTCAACACCCACCAGAACCCTGCCAATAGCTGCCAAAGAAGCATTCATACATCAGTCCTTCCAAAAATTTGTCCAAGAAGCAATTGTACAACAATGCATCTGATGAATCCTACAACCAGAACCACACTCACGCCAATTGATCCCTTACCTCTTCATCCGAGAGCTACCAAAGACCCCCAGCCGCAAGAACGCAGAGGACAATGATCGGTCAAGGAAAATCATCGAGTTGTTCCTATGTCTTCCCCTAATCCAAAACAAGAGAAACATCACATTGGAACTCTATAAACCAAAACCTTTGAATCCACAAGATTTTTCCGACGCTTACCTCAATCATCGCCCACAAACGGTATCGCGCTATCCATCTCTGCCGATGGCGATCCGCAACCCCCCTCCGGTGAACAAATCCAAGAGAAGAACTGAGAGGGGCGCGGTCCACCGAGAGAGATGTGAATCAACTCCCCCTTGTCGTGCCCTAGCTCCGCCGGATCATCGTCGATCGCCCGCAAGAAAGAAAGAGGAGGAAGCCCCCACGCCTCGAGAAGGAGAGGGAGGAGGGAGACTCGGCCGAGGCACGCTAGAGGAGAAGACATTCATCGACAGTGAACTTGCGGCGGCCGATGATCGGGCGAGGAGGAATCGCCGGAGAAGGGTTTCGGGCGGAGGGGTTGTCGAGTGGGGGATGAAAATGAATCGGGAGGGAGGAAGAATAAAGAAAATAAAACTTAGGTTTAAGTTAATTAAACCTTAAGTTAAATCCTTAATCAACTCCCATTTAAATGGGTATCCCAAACAGACTCCGCTTAGCTCCCCCAATTCATCCCCTCAAAACCAGTCATACGGACTCCGTTTAAATCCCGAAAAATTTCTAAAAATTTCTGAAAAATCCAATAAGATTTTCCGTCCAATAACATTTATTATTTAATTTTACGGTATCTTACAGCTCTTCCTGATAGACTAGAGGCAAAACCGAAGGCCTAGCGCGACCCAACTGTTAGTATATTCCCTGACACCCTGATTGTTCTATAACATTCTCTGACAAGCGGCTACGATTCCTTAGCTTGTTTGTCCTATAGCGTCTGAACGACGAGTCTGCCTTCCGAGATCCGTACTCTCCTTGCTTTTATATATATACTACTATCCGACTTGTATATCCTGCTCTGTGTTAAGCTTGTATCCCGACCCGCCTTTGTCATCTGCTATCCCCGGTCTATACATCGCGATCTGCAAACTAGGTCTGTGTCCCGACCTTTTTACTGTTTACTGCTATCCATGACTTGTACGTCCCGACCTGCACGCTAGGTCTATGTCCAGACCTGCTTCTAGCTACTGTTATCCATGATTGACACTTCTCTACCTACAAGACAGGTCTGTGTCCCGACCTGTTTACTGTTTACTGCTATCCATGGCTTGTACGTCCCGACCTGCATGCTAGGTCTATGTCCAGACCTGCTTCTAGCTACTGTTATCCATGATTGACACTTCTCTACCTGCAAGATAGGTCTGTGTCCCGACCTGTTTACTGTTTACTGCTATCCATGGCTTGTACGTCCTGACCTGCACGCTAGGTCCATGTCGAGACCTGTTTACTGTTTACTGCTATCCCTGGCTTGTACGTCCTGACCTGTAAACCAGGTCTGTGTTCAGACCTGCATGTATACCTGTTATCCTTGGCTTGGATGTCCCGACCTGCACGCCAGGTATATGTCCAGACCTGTTTACTGTTTACTGCTATTCATAGCTCGTACGTCCCGACCTGTACGCCAGGTCTGTGTCCAGACCTGCATGTATACCTGTGATCCCGCTGCCATCCATGGCTAGTACTTCCCGACCTGTCCCATGGGTCTGATCCTTGACCGCTATCAGGGCTGGTCCATGTCCGACATATAATCCCATCTTTTGACCATCCCATCTGCTGAGACTTCGACCTTGTCCACGTAAGCTTGACTTTTGGCCTCCTTGACCTCCACATCAGCTTGATTTTTGACCGGCCATGAAGGCTTGACTTCACTTCCTTGGCCTCCACGTCCGCCTGATTTCTGACCAGCCACGGAGGCTTGACTTCTGACCTTCTTGACCTCCAGGTCAGCTTGACTTCTGACCCTCTTGTGACCTTGACTCATAACCACATCATCTTGCCGACCTCACAAACATGCACTGTATCACAAGCCTCCCCCTCAAGTCTAGTCGAAGGAGGCTCTGGTCCGACTGACTAGACCCCCATCCTTGTGTTAACCGACCTGGTTCCCGCTTCCTTTGCTGACCTGTCTTTCATCTGTATTCTGCAAAATTCCCCTCCATCCTGGGAGATGAACGATCTCCTTCTGAACTTATGATGACTCCTCAACTTCTGAGCGCACTTTCTTCCTATAACTGTTACACTATTTTCCGAGTGCCGCCTCAAGTTTCGAGGAAATCCCTTCACCTTCTCCTTCCTTATAAAAGATCCGAACGTCCAATGCTTCCAGCTATCCTCTTGTTAATACAGTACCTTGTCTCCATGGAACCCACCACAGAACCTAGCAAACTTACTTCTTTGCTTCGACAGACTTCCCATCTGTTGGAGTTATCGGCTCAAAAAGAAGAAGCCTCGCTCCAACAAATTGCCACTCTGACGGAGTTGCTGGCTTAAAAGGAAGACATCCTACAGGAGATGACCGCGAGCAGAGATCTTCAAGCTTCCCTTACGCATGAGATGGAAAGCCTCTGGCTGGCCGCCGAATCCAGGACTCGAGCCGAAATCACTCTTAAACATAAAGCTCAATCGGACTTCTAGTGTCAGGGGCAGTATATTGTTTATTTGAAGAGGAAACATGAAGATGAAGTGGTACTTATGAAAGAGGAAGGACGGATTAAAGATGAAACTATTGGGCAGCTGAAGCGTACCATCGACCTTATTACAGAAGATCTAATTAAGGTCCGAGATCATCTGACTAGGAAGGATCAAGTCTTTGGCTCTGGTAGCCATGTAAACCCTTAAAGAATGTACCTCTGACTTTAACGGAGTAAAAGCTGTTTTTCTGCATTCCCCTCTTATTGTAGTTCCACACTTTGTCTCGGGTATCATCATGTTTTTATAGAACACCTGCGTTTGTCTAATATTTCTAGCAAAAATAACAGTAATAAAAATAGCTTGCTTACCTCATTTTACCTTATAACATATAAACTTTTGGCCAAAGCCAATGAGACACTTGAGGATATGCCTGTGAGATTTCATATTTAATAAGAACCTTTGAATACTACTTATTGACCAGTCTGACGAGATAACTTAGCTAGCTGCATGGTGTGTTGGCGAATATAAGACATACTGACCGAGAACATCATTGTCCCGACCAAGAAGGTCGTTGGTCGTGAGAGCACTCACTTATAACTCGCACTGGGGCGAGAGTCTGGAACAGTCGACTTGGAAGGTCGTTGGGCGTGAGAGCCTTGCTCACTTATAACTCGCATTGGAGCGAGAGTCTGGAATAGCCGACCTGGAAGGTCGTTGGGCGTGAGAGCCTTGCTCACTTATAACTCGCACTGGGGCGAGAGTCTTGAACAGCCGACCTGGAAGGTCATTGGGCGTGAGAGCCCTGCTCACTTATAACTCGCACTTGGGCGAGAGTCTGGAACAGCCGACCTGGAAAGTTGTTGGGCGTGAGAGCCTTGCTCACTTATAACTCGCACTGGGGTGAGAGTCTGGAACAGCCGACCTGGAAGGTCGTTGGGCGTGAGAGTCTTGCTCACTTATAACTCGCACTGGGGCGAGAGTCTGGAACAGCCGACCTGGAAGGTCGTTGGATGTGAGAGCCTTGCTTACTTATAACTCGCACTGGGGCGAGAGTCTTGGGCGTGAGAGCCTTGCTCACTTATAACTCGCACTGGGACGAGAGTCTGGAACAGCCGACCTGGAAGACTTATGAAAACTCATTCGGCTATAGATGTTGCTGACCTGTAGGTAATTTTCCGACCAGGCTAAATATTGTCGCCCTGGGGGTGATTCCCCGACCCGGATAAATGTTGCCGACCCGGGGGTAAATTCCCAACCGGGGCCTGTGTGAAGGAACCGCTTCTATTTCATCTGCAGGCAAAATATACATAGTATCAGATATATTTTGAAGGTAGAAACATTGAAATCTCACTTAACCAGTGGAAAGGATGTCTTGTGGCCTAGTCACATTCAAATTTCTTTCCGCCACTTTTCTTTGCCATTTCCCTAGAAAATCGCGTGGTAAACGTTACCGTACTCCCATTTCATCTCATGATTTCCTTATCACGTCCATCATTAATACGCTTCATAGGGGTTCGACACATGTCCCATGCCTTTATTGCTTATGCAATATGACGCCGCCGACGCCACTCCTTTTTGTACACGATTTCCTATAAGAGCATGCTCCTTTGCGATCGGACGGTTTTAGGCGCTTCACCCAAAAAGATACTCACCTTTTCGATAATCCCTAGGAAAACTCTCTTTATAAACTCTAAAGGCACTCCGCAGTCGTTGCCTTGAGCGTTTTGACTGCCTTCCTCTTCTTGTTGCTTCACTATCTTTGGCGTATCCACTCTTCCCTTTCTAGACTCTTCACACTTGGTGTTCTTCTTCTTCTTGACTGACTTCTTTTCCAACCTCCCTTACCTTGATAATGGCTGACGGTAAGACCACCCTTTGGTATTCGTGCTTCATTTCTGATATAGATGATCATGACCTATCTGTGATTCGGTCTGACCTGCGACTCAGTGATGCTTATGAACTCAGAGTTCCTACATCCCATGAACACCCTGCCAACCCTCCAGAAGGCTTCATGACCGTTTTTAGAGACCAGATTTTAGGAGGTTTTCGTTTTCCCATCTATCCTTTCATTGCATCCCTGAGCCAATACTTCGACATCTACATCTCACAATTTACCCCCAACTTCTTCAGAGCTGTATGCGGCACTGTCATTCTATGTCGCATATACCAACTTACACTGACCGTCCAACTATTTCATCATTTTTACTCTTTCAAACGCTCGGAGCCGAGAGTGTTTATGGTACAGGCTAGGCCTGGTTTCAAGTTCTTTTCTGATATGTCCTCTTCCAACAAGGGATGGAAGTCTCGTTTCTTCTTTATTAGATCACTTGGCCCCTTGGTCGAGCCGACCCAATGGTGCTCTGACATCCCTTCCAACATCCCTGTACATCACCATCAGCCTTCTTGCGACGCCGCTTCAGAAAAACTTCAAGGAGTGAGCGTTCGCTTTTCTGTATTACTGTTGGAAGATTTTTTGTATTTGTTTGGGCTCAGCCCTGTTCAGACGGAGATAGGAGCTCCATTAGGTAAGATTCCATTTTCCTCTTTGCTATTCTTCGCTAACTGAGGTATCCTTCTTTCCCTTTGCAGAGGCTGCCATGCTCCGGGCGTATTCCTCCGATGTAAAACGCCAATCTTTCTCCATTCTAAAAGTTTTAAGTGCGGAGCTTAAGCAGGGCTTGGCAGCCTCTTCCCGGTCTGCCCCTTCTGCCTCGTAGTCCGCCCCTTCTGCCCCGCAGTCCGCCCCTTCTGCTTCTCAGCTCGCCCCATCTGCGCCGACCTAGGAGGAAGCTTTCCCAGCCCTTCCTCTGGATGTGGCTCCTGTAGAGGACCTGGCCACTGTAGAGCAGGTCGAGGAAGAGTGGGTTGAGTCTCCCCCTCCTGCCCAACGTCTAAGGCTCCAACGCAAGAGAAAAAGGGTCATTCCCGCGACCCAAGCGTCACCTCCCCCACTTTCTTCTGGCCGTCACCCCTCAACCACCTCTCAATCTTCAGAGGCCAAGACCATTACCCCCGATCGGGAGCCTACTTTGGGGTCTGAGGTTCCCCCTCTGTCGCCTTAAATAGCGGCCTCGACCCCTAGTAGGGCTGTAACTTCCAATTAGGCCTCTCTTCCCGCTCAGGCCTCCTCTCCCGGGCAGCTACCCTTTCCTTTAACGGACCAGTCCGGGAGTTCTGCAACTCAATCTACCTCCCTCCCGTTAACTATTCCGACCTTTACTTCTCAATCTCGGAGGAAAATTCGCAAGAAGTATGTCTTTACTGATTCTTGGCGCCTACCCTCTTCCACAGAGTCCGGCGCTGCCGAAGAAACTACAGGAGAGGCTCCTCCCCCTGTGACCCTGGTTGAACTAGAGGGCGACTTAGCAGCGTCTTGGCGATCAGACAATCGGAAGTTTTGGAAGAATCTTCCGATGGA